>NC_138774.1:152204108-152804108 GCF_965119305.1 Pelophylax lessonae
ATATATATATATATGTGTGTGCATATTATATATATATATATATATATATATATATATATATATGCATATATATATATATATATATATATATATAATATAAAGTGTGTTTTGTGTAACGTTTTGTTTTTTTTTTTTTTAATTTCCCTCCCTAGTTCCGCTCCCATGCAGCATTGCTGCTGCAGGGAACGGAACTAGGAAGTGATCATACCGACGGAGGGACGGAGGAGCGGCGGGACTCTCGGCTGGCGGTCGCAGCAATGAGAGATCATCGCTGGATCGCCAGGATAAGGTAAGAGAAGCTCCGCTGCGCTCTCTGCAATCCACCCCGAGCGTGACTCGGGGTTACCGCTCCTGCAATGAAAAATCAACCCCGAGTCACGCTCGGGATTACCGCTAAGGCGGGTAAACAGAAAGTGAAGGAGCGCAAGGTCTCTAACATCCACCAGCTCCATGATGTCGTCGTGGAGGAGTAGAAGGGGACTCCAGTGGCAACCTGTGAAGCTCTGGTGAACTCCATGCCCAAGAGGGTTAAGGCAGTTCTCAAAAATAATGGTGGCCACACAAAATATTTACAGTTTGGGCCCAATTTGGACATTTTAATTTCGGGGTGTACTCGCTTTTGTTGCCAGCGGTTTAGGCACTGATGGCTGTGTGTTGAGTTATTTTGAGGGGGACAGTCAATTTACACTGTTATACAAGGTGTACACTCACTACTTTACATTGTAGCAAAGTGTCATTTCTTCAGTGTTGTCCCATGAAAAGATATAATAAAATATTTACAAAAATGTGAGGTTTGTACTCACTTTTGTGAGATACTGTGTGTGTAAGTATGTGGGTATATATTATATAGGGTATTTTGAAATATGGAGGTTACTGTTCCAGAAATGATGGTTGGTATTTATGTTAAACATATTCATCCTACCCCTTGATTAGGTAAGCAGGGGCCACACACATTTAAAGATACTGTACAGTATTGTCAAGCATTTTTAGATATACATGTACAAGAGATAATTTGGAAAGTCAGTTATCCTATCATTGTGTGTTTGTTTCAGAAACTTTGTTACTATGAAGAGTTATCTATGCTTAGCCTATTATGGCTCATATGTGCTCAATACACACTTAGGCTCTGCTTCCTGCTACACATTGGTTGCCCTTTTAGTGCTACTACTCATTGTAAACTGTGCATTCTCTCTGTGAATGATGTTTCGGGATACAGGGAAAATGATGCTAAAGTATAAACTGAGTTTATTTTAGTGGTTAGTCTACAAATATTTATAGTTTTTAATGATTAATATTATTTTACAGGATTTATATAGCGCCAACACAGCTTGCACAGCACTTTACAATCTAAAGGGAGACAGTACAGTTACAATAAAGTACAAGAGGGTTACAAAGGCCCTGCTCATATGAGCTTATGTACTGGAATAACAAAATAAAATTGAAAAATAAGTATGTAATAGAATCTCCATGAAATAACCAGAATTTGTGTAGAGACATTAAAACAGTTTTTTTTTTACAAGATCAACCATTAGGTCACCCACCTTTTTTGATGCTGGTAATCATTAAGCCCATCCCCGGAAAAAGAAAAAAAATTAAATAATGCATTGTGGGTCCATTGCCTTATTCCTCAGTCTTGATTCAGAAGACCTCTTCCTAAGCCATGGGTGTCCAACCTGTGGCCCTTCAGCTGTTGCAGAACTACAAATCCCATCATGCCTCTACCTTTGGAAGTCATGCTTGCAACTGTCAGCCTTGCAATGCCCCATGGGACTTGTAGTTTCGCAACAGCTGGAGGACCACAGGTTGGACACCCATGCCCTAAGCCATTCTGCAGTGTAATGGATGACGGTTACAGTTTCCTCTATGAGAAAGATCATTTCCTGCCCTGGGGAACAGGCATTTTTTCCTGCTCATTATCTTCTTGGACACTGGTCACCTCCCCACCCCTGTGAGTTCTTCTGCCTCAGGTTCCTATGAGTGAGAACCTGGCAGCTGCAAGTGTCGCCTCCACCAATAGTAGATGTCTACATCATGCAGGTGTGAAAGTGGATACCTGAAGAAAAACCCCAAGAAGTAAAGAGAAGGATTGTTATATGACCGTCACTTCAAGTAACTAAAATGGGCATTTGGATATTTTTTTTTTCTTCACACCAGCAGTGAGTTAGGGAGTTAGAAGGAAGGGGAGGGGGGGGGGGTTGCTAAATTCCTAGAGTTGGGCTTAAAAATGGTTGTAAACTTCAGACATGAGATATGAACAAAACATATCCCTCTATAGTATGTATGTGTCTCAATTAAAAGCACAAAGTATCCTTTCTGTCTGCTGCTTCATTCCTCTGCTATCAGCATGAACAAGTTTTCCTGACACTAAGAGAAAAATAAATGACAGTGGAGGGAGCTCCAGATGATTAAGAGTCTCAGCTCTGTTCCTGTGTGCTGTGTAAATGGGGTTGTGTCTCTTCCCTCCATTCAGCTCTCAGAGCTCTTCTCATTGAGCTCTACAGAGAGTAACTGCAGCTCTCCACCCCCTTTTTTGACAGCTCAGACAAGCTTTATAATATCTGGACTTTGAACAGATATAGACTGCAGATAAACATGTACAACTTATGTAGAATGCTTTGTTTCATCTTTGTGTATCACCTGAGGCCAGTGATTTCACTGGGTATATGTAAGGTTTACAACTACTTTAGGTGACTAGCAACGTTATGGTTTATCCACTAGTCTAACATAATATAGAAAATACTACACTACAATTTCCTCCTGTGTTGACTCATTACCTTTTCTCTCCTTTTTCAGATTTTCTTTCATCTGTGTAGGTGTGTCATTCTATACTGACAGCGGGACTCCCCTGCCATCAGAATACACTGATCAGCCTGCAGAACATTTACCATATGCACTGATCTTGTGAACATTTTCTCGCAGGATCGTTAATGAGAAGTTAATCAATAGATCAACTTCTCGTGAATGGGAATGGCCATACATGGATCAAATATCAGCTTGTTGAGCAGGAACCAGATCCATGTTTGGCCCAGGTTAAATCTGTCTGGAAATATTAAATAAGAAATACATATAGGCAATGTTTCATGTTCATGAAAAAAAAGGAACAAATAATGGTTCCTGGGAAAACTCTGATTTAGGCCTCTTTCACACAGGCGGACTGTTCAGATCCGCCTGTCCGTTTTTTTGGCGGATCTGAACAGTCCCCCCATGCATCTCTATGGGGCATCGGATGTCAGCGGAGACATGTCCGCTGACACCCGATCCGTCAAATCTGGACGGATGGAAACCCTATTTTCCATCCGTTCAGCAGATCGGATGGGATCAGATGAGAATGGACCGACGGTCCGTTCCCATCCGATTCCCCCATAGAGATCTATGGGACTGTGACAGCTGTGTCTCCGCACACAGTGCGGAGAACAGCTGTCATTCTCCTGCTCAGCGGGGGATCGGCGGATTGATCCCCCGCTAAGAAAAGCGGAGTCCGTTTGACGGACACATAGTGTGAAAGGAGCCTAAGGCCTCTTTCACACATACTGTCCGTTCAGTTCATCAGTTCAGTCACGTCAAATGTATCAGTTTTCCATCCGTTTTTCATCTGTTTTTCGTCAGTTGTTATCCGTTTTTCATCCGTTTTTCGTCAGTTGTTATCCGTTTTTTTTATCAGTTTTTATCTGTTTTTCATCCGTTGTCATCTGTTATTCATTCGTTTTCCATCCGTTGTCATCCGCTTTTCATCCGTTTTTTAAGCTGGACTCCAGGCATCATAACTTTCACTGTAATCTGTTCCTCATGAGTCTTCATTTTACAAAGAGAATCCACTTTGTTTGCAATAAATGCCTTTGTAAATCCAGACATTACCTTTTAAAAATAGTAGTGGCATCATCGCTGTGCTGTACATAGCCTGTGCAGTACAGAGCTGTCTATAGGATGCATGCAAAAAATACAAGGAGGTAGATACATGACCAGTCACCCTGCACAAGGAGAGAGAGCAGCAGCGACTGGTCTTTATTACAGGTAACTCCAGTATAGAGGCAAAGTCCAAGAGTTGTTTCATGCTGGATTACAGTACAGATATGCAAAAAATATTATGCCAGGATTAGTGTATGAATATACAGGGCTTATTTAGACATGGAATTTCAGCTTTAAAAATCTGGAACAAACAAACTGAACAAAAAGTGGGGCAGTTCCACCAGTCAAGAGTATTTACTTCATTTTACAAATACAGTCTGACTGGTACCTGTGGGCAACATGTCAGATTCATGTGTACTCCATTGTTCATAAATTTCCTCCAGGTCAGACAGCACCTAGAACTGCTAGTAGACTTGAAAGCTTTGAAGTAAATTACAGGTCCAATTTACTGAATGAATTTTGGGGTACATTTTGGATTGGGTTAGAAATACTGTTCACACACCTGCCCCATAAAAGGTAAAACCCCTTTTTTAAAGAGGTATTTAAAATTTATAGTTCCTGAAATGGAGGTTTTCCATTCTAGGAATTGTGTGCACATCATTACTGTTTTTAACCTTTCTCCTACTTTAATTTTCTTGTTTTTTCCCCACATACCTATCAAACAACATTCACCACAAACCAAGTCATTTTTCCTGCTCTCTGCAGTGTAAATGTTTTTTTGGAATTTCCATTATTTTTGTAGGATGTCAATCCTTAATTCTATAGGAAGGCAGCCAATTTTTTCATGCAAGCCTGGTTTAATATATATTATTTCCTAAAAATATTACTTCAGTGGAAAAGCAAATAATGACTGGTTATGGGTTAAAGAAAGAATTTAATTTAACCATGGTTGTTAGTACCTACTTTTTTTTATCATTTTGAAGAAGTTGCTTACATAACACAAATGGGCTCTATGCTTAAAATTCTCTGTGTTCCTAGTAGCAATCATTCATATTCCCTGTCTCATATTATTATTATTATTTTTTTTTTTAAGAAAAGAATATTATTCATGGTTGCTTTACTATATGCAGCAAAGGCAGTTCTTTCAGGCAACTTCAGACTCTTAGGCCATAATTGCGAAAGGTGACTGGAGGAAGATTTTATCAGCCAATCAGATGCTTCCATCCATCATTCATATCTCATTTCAGACGAACCAATCAGTGATCCTTTGTAGGCTATGGGTACTTTTAGTTAAGATATTTTTACTGTGTCTCATTATGCTTCTTATAACTTCGGCATATGTTTTAGATTTATTTTAGTCCAAGTTTCACACTGTGATCTTTTGCTTTTTACTTAAATGTCAGCAGCTGTCCAAACAATTCTGGAGGCATTGTGAGTTTAGCAGAAAGGTAGAAATAGCATATTCCCTCTGTCCTCTACATCTTTCTTCTTGTCTTATTCACTACATGTCAAGAACACGATTACGTTGCTAAAGTCTTGCCTCCAGCAGACCTGAGCATGAATAGTTCAGACTGTAAATACCAAAGAGTTCAATATATTACGATGCTGTTTTGAGACATGGCATACTGTAAAGGACAACATTTTTCTGGAAAAAAAAAATATATATATATATATATATATATATATAATATATATATAATTTTTTTATATATACACAGAACATCAACCTTTTTAAATATTTGCTGTGCCTGTGGAAAGGTTCCCTAAATGGGTTCTCAAGGTACAAAACAAAATATTTTCTGTGATCTAGAGGGACTTAATAAATGGAAAACTGGAGCTACAGAAAGTGTCTGCAGAAAGTGTTTGCATTGTTCATAGACCAATCAGCTTCCAGTTCTGGTAGTTAAGGGTGCATTTTGGGCTCCCAGGTGGTGATCACTATGGGCAGAACCTTTACTTTCCTTTTAATTTTTTCAAAAACTACTCATCAGTAAAGGGCAATTGGCACATAGGCAGGTAGTGGACCTAGGTTGTGCAATACACATTGGGCTAACATAGTATGAAATCATTGCAGCATTTTTGACTGTTTTTTTTACAGATTTTATCACTGGTAACACATAATCTGCACTCTTTATTACAAGTTGTTACAAATGATTTTCAAACCGGACAGTTTATTGGCTTGTTGTATAGACACTGAAATGTGATTTGTATATGCCCATTTCATTTGTGCTAGAGTATAATGATATTTACTCTTTAGAGTGCTTAAAAATTGTATATTTTTCTATTCTTTGGCAGCTAATGGAACATCAAGCAGTCAACTGTCTACCCCTAAATCTAAGCAGTCTCCAATCTCCACCCCAACCAGTCCTGGAAGCCTCCGTAAGCACAAGGTATTATGTTTCTTCTCCTACCTCCAATTATTATTGTTAGCATTTTTGTAGTTAATAACATTGTAATCTCTCAACACACACCCATTAATGTCTAAGCCGCTGGCAACAAAAGTGAGTACTCCCCTAAGTGGAAATGTCAAAATTGGGCCCAAAATGTCAATATTTTGTGTGGCCGCCATTATTTTCTAGCACTGCCTTAACCCTCTTGGGCATGGCGTTCACCAGAGCTTCACAGCTTGCCACTGGAGTCCTCTTCCACTCCTCCATGACAACATCACAGAGCTGGTAAATGTTAGAGACCTTACACTCTTCCACCCTCCGTTTGAGGATGCCCCACAGATGCTTAATAGGGTTTAGGACTGGGGACATGCTTGGCAAGTTCATCACCTTTACCCTCAGCTTCTTTAGCAAGGCAGTGTTGGTCTTGGAGGTGTGTTTTGGGTCGTTATCATGTTGGAATACTGCCCTGTGGCCCAATCTCCGAAGGGAGGGGATCATGCTCTGCTTTAGTATGTCACAGCACATGCTGGCATTTATGGTTCTCTCAATGAACTGTAGCCGGCAGCCTCGTGCAACCCCAAACCATGACCCTCCCACCACTATGCTTGACTGTAGGCAAGAAACACTTGTCTTTGTACTCCTCAACTGGTTGCCGTCACACACGCTTGACACCATATGAACCAAATTAATTTATCTTGGTCTCATCAGACCAAAGGACATGGTTCCAGTAATCCATGTCCTTAGTCTGCTTGTCTTCAGCAAACAGTTTGCAGGCTTTCTTGTGCATCATCTTTAGAAGAGGCTTTCTTCTGGGACAACAGCCATGCAGACCAATTTCATGTAGTGTGCGGCGTATGGTCTGAGCACTGATAGGCTGACCCCCCCTCCCCCACCCATTTAACCTGTAATGCAATGCTGGCAGCACTTATACGTCTATTTCCCACCTCTGGATATAACGCTGAGCACGTGCACTCAACTTCTTTGGTCGACCATGGCAAGGCCTGTTCTGAGTGGAACATGTGCTGGTAAACTACTGTATGGTCATGGCCACCGTGCTGAAGCTTTGTTTCAGAGTTTTGGCAATCTTCCTATACCCTAGGTCATCTTTATGTAGAGCAACAATTTATTTTTTCAAATCCTCAGAGAGTTCTTTGCCATGAGGTGCCATGTTGAACTTACAGTAACCAGTATGAAAGAGTGAGAGTGATAACACCAAATTTAACACACCTGCTCCCCATTCACACCTGAGACCTTGTAACACTAACGAGTCACATGACACCGGGGAGGGAAAATGGCTAATTGGGCCCAATGTGGACATTTTCACTTAGAGGTGTACTCAGTTTTGTTGCCAGCAGTTTAGACATGAATGGCTGTGTGTTGAGTTATTTTGAGGGGACAGCAAATTTACACTGTTATACAAGCTGTACACTCACTACTTTACATTGTAGCAAGGTGTTATTTCTTCAGTGTTGTCACATGAACAGATATGATAAAATATTTTTACAAAAAATGTGAGGGGTGTACTCACTTTTGTGAGATACTGTATGAACTGACATGTATAGGGGGAGCAAAAATGATAAAGACTTCCTGTCTTCTTGGCTGTGCTGTCAGACTGAGGTGTATAAGGTGTATGAATCATACAAATGACTGGACAAAATAGAAATTCTTTGCACATTAAGTCAAAACTTACTTAGGAATCCTGTGTGGCCTGTCAGCAGATCTGGGTGGCAAATTAGCATGGTGAAGACACATATATGTATATGTTAGGGTCTGTGCAGTATACCAAACCTATTAAATATGTGCTTTTCCTTTAAACTTTTAAAAGCCATGAACTTGTAATGTATTGCATCTTACCAATCTTTAGATGTGGTGGCCTGTCAGTTTTCTTTTTTTCAGGCTTTTTTCCTTTATTTTAACTAGTGATCCAGCCAGTAGCACACTTCATGTCGCAGGGGTCAACTCTCTCTGTACTGTATCTATGGAGCAGCAGTGTTGTCACCCTAGCACAGGAAGTATGTTAGGACTGCAAAAGCACCTCCTTCTCTTCTCATTTCCATCAAAGTGGGGGGGGGGGGGCTGGATTGTAGTTCTAACACACTTCCCAATAGCAATGTTTGAGGTAAAACTAGAGATTAGACAGGCCAGCACCAGATTTTGTTCTCAGTCAACAGGTATTTTTTTAACATTTATCTAACAGATATAACAAAACACTTTTAATAGTATACTTAACAGACGAAAAGGAAGCACTTAAGAGAAGTTAATTGTTAGGGTTTAGATATACTTTAATGTTTAAAATAAATGTATAGTTATTAAAACAGAAATAAACCTGTTCTTTTAGTTAACACATTATCTCTTGTTACTTTTTACAGGATCTGTACCTACCCCTGTCTTTGGATGACTCTGACTCCCTTGGGGACTCCATGTAAAGAATAACAGTGTATTGTGTCCACAATGTGTAGAATCACACAGCAGAAAAGAAAAGCAGACCGACACACTGGTGCTTTTTAAAGAATCCAATTACAGCTTTCATTTTTCTTTTACCTGTGATTAATAGTTTGTGTCATAAATTTTATGTGACCCAGGCTGATGGGGATAAGCAACTGTTTTATAGTGATGAAGCAGGCTTCACAATTGTATACTGTATGCAAGTATGCCATTTAGGAGTTGTACTTAGAACCACACATGTTGTTACTATAAGCTGTAGATGGTGTCGGAAAACTGACCCTATCAACAGTCATTGGGTATTGACTTGTTATCAAGGGTGGTAGCAATCATGACACGTGTTGGGAAAATAATAATGTCTAGTGTATATTGCTGATAATGTTTTGTGTCTGATTTTATATTGCTATCCAAAACGATTCTATTTGACTTGGAAATGATGATGATACCTGACATTATTCAACTGTGTTTCTTCAGTATCCCCTTCTAAATTTAGGGTCAGACACACTCATAAAGTTTCTCAAATCCTTATTTAAGGTTTTCTCAGTTTAAACCTCTGCTATTATTGCTTTCAACAAAATTGTCTTTTAAAGCGGGTGCAAGTTAATTCTTTACAATAGGATCATGGGAGCACACAACGGAACTGCTCTTTGTCTCGCCACTTATTAATTGGTTGCTGTCTCTGTTAATTTTCAGTTGAGAGAATCAATCGTAAAACAACAAGGAGAAGTCCCGTTAGTTGCACTATGAAAATAGCTGTCATAGGACAAATTGCATCTGTTTCCATGGAAGCAAGAAAAACCTTTAGCTTGACAGTTAAATCCTTTATTGCACAGAACAGTAATATAGTGTGTAGTGATTATAACACTCGTCTATTTATATAAGACAGCGCAACTCTGAACCCATTTGTTGCCATGGATAACTATTGATATTTATTTATTTTTTCGTTTTTTTGGGTTTTTTTTAGTAGAGAAAGGGATAAATTATAGTAATGCTCACCTTTTTAAACACCTTTGATCATTTATTATTATTCTTTACCATATTGACCCGTTTAATAAGTCATACTAAATAATGGAGAGACAAATCAATGTAATTGAGGGAGAGGTCAAATACTGTTTGATAATTGAGATTCCAGGTGGCTTTCTTATTTCCTTATCACATTCTCAGTACCCCTCCTTTTTGATGCCTTTACCACCACTAAATGTCATTATAATCAAGATTAGGGAAAAAAGGTTTCTCCAAGGTTAGCACCAGATGCTTGAAATGCTAGCATAATAGGAAACAAACCTATGAGTTTTATAAATCTTTTGTTATATACAGAAAACTGTTTCAGTTATACCTTTGTGTTTCATCTGAAATTACTGATACTGTGATGAATACAGGCATACACTACTGATCAGCCAAACCACAATAATGCCCAAACACTAAAGAAATAATATTAAAACTGCACTCTAGATTTACAGTTTATGCTCTGTATTCAGATCTGCTTGCTATAGGGTCATCATGTTATCTGGGTAAAGTTTATCTGAAAACAAACAAAGGCATGGGTAACTCTAGAAAACACACCAATCATAAGCAATAACTAATTGGTTATGAATGTGCAGAAACAGTGCCATTTTTTTTTTTTTTTTACTTCCCTTGAAGCACTTTCATGCAACCCAACATTTTTTTTCCTCCAATATATTCATTCAGTTTTCAAGAAGCAGTTTCTAAAAATGTAGTGGACAAGTTCATGTAAAATTGAAAAACAATATGCTAATTTTGAAGCATCATCATTATTGTGTTTTTTTTTATGTCAGGCCTAGGATACATGGTTACAATGATAATGATGATTATTCATATACAATGTTCTCCATTCAACTTATCTACGTAATTCTCTAATTCAAGCTATATTATTTACTGATACTCCGCAGTTGTGAGCTGCATTGTCCTGATAGATAGGTGGTTTGCTTGGCACTCATCTTTGACAGGCAAACAAACTATCTCAAAATAGTTCATATCAAAATACTGCATACTGTAGGCCAGGGATCCTCAAACTACGGCCCTCCAGCTGTTGCGGAATTACACATCCCATGAGGCATTGTAAAACTCTGACATTCACATACATGACTAGGCATGATGGGAATTGTAGTTCCTGAACAACTGGAGGGCCGAAGTTTGAAGACCCGTGCTGTAGGCAGTTGTCAAGGGAGAGACTAGCCAACATAGATTAATACACAAATTCTTCCATGAAGATCAATTACTTCAATTATACCTAATTATTCTGATAATTTGGATAATTAAATACATATAAAATGTTGTCATTGTAAGCTAAACAATGAACATCGAATGCTAGATTCTGATTCCCTTAATTCTTTGATAATTTTAATTTGATAACTTTATTGATCAGCTTCATTCATTAACTCTATATAAACACAGGCTTTTGCATTGGCATTAAAATATGTGTGGCACATCTGGGGATTCTCAAGAAAACCTGCCATTGGTTAGTGATGACATGTGCTAAGCTCTTTATCAGTGATACTTGGATGTTTATGCAAGTGCCTTATTGCTATAATAATCATTTTCAAGCAGGGTGCATGCAGGAGACCACAAGTGAGTATTTATAAAAGGGATAAAAAAAAAAAGAATAATTACATTTAAAAATAAATGTTCAATACTTCAGGTCTAAATACGTGGAAATGGTAGCAAAAACATACAGATATGTGTGCTAGTGCATTCTGTATTTTTTTGTAATACGGTCAGTCAAAGTACTAACTGAAATCCTCAAAATTGGTAGAGTGGTTTCATATTTAAAGACAAAAGTGTTTGCAGAAAACACAAAGAACTACATAACCTGTAACCAGTAAAGAAAATGTGTTTACTGCATTTACAACAGTAACTATGTCCAAAGGGGCAGTGGACCCAACTTAAAATCCCTTGGTCCTAAAAACTGCTGGTTTACCATCTCCTAGATTGGCACCTTTTCTTTGCATATGTCATTCACTAACCAGATACTTTTGCGCACTGGGAAAGATGCATTTGAAATTGTATTGCTCATATATGTGCATCTTTTGAATTTACCAAACAAATCCCTTTTAAATGTTTGCCCTTAAAAAAAAAAAAAAAAAAAAAGAAAATACTTATATTTCCTTAAAACCTTTACAAAGGGTTATGGGTGTTTAATTAAATATCTCTGACATCTACCTTTCCTATGATTGTAGATTTCTGGTTAAACATACAACTAATTACCATTTTATTGTTAACAAACAATCCCTTCAAGCCCAAACTAAATTTTAATACATAAACCTATTACATAAACACAAAAACAAGAGTCATTGCATGAAAAAAAGGCCTGCTAACCTGTGCTTTCTTTATAAATGTCCTTAAATAACTCTATACTCTTTCAGGTATAGGAAAAGTTGCACACATAAATCATAAATTTCACTGGACATACAATATATCTGCCTCTATAAAATGTTACCAGCTCTGTAATGCTGACCATACGTGCATTGATCAGGTTATTCAGTGGAACTATTTTAAGAATTTGATAAAATCTAGCAATTGTTGAATTTTGTTTATTGATTACTGCTCTTCACTACCATTTCAATAACTGTCAAAGAACTGAAAAGAGACTTTATGGATTGAACATTTAAATAATTTTATAAGTTGATCATGGGTTGTATAGAGCAGTGGTCCTCAACTCTGGTCCTCGGGGCCCACTAACAGGCCAGGTTTGCAAGATAACTAAATTACATCACAGGTGATCTCATTTGCTGCTCAGTGATTGCAGTATTCTAGTCTGATCTCCCCAAGGTAATACTTAAAATCTGTCCTGTTAGTGGGCCCCGAGGACCGGAGTTGAGGACCACTGGTATAGAGCATTCAATCAGTTCTGAAACAAACATGCTTTCTAAATAAACAAATTATATTGATAGTGGTTGATGTAAGAATATTTTCAGTTTGCTGCATCAATCATTTCTCATATTGGACTTTGATATAATCAGATCAAATGGCTGTTTGCATGATCAGTACATATATGGCCAGCATTATAATCAGTTCTGAAAACACTGATTATTTGTATTCAGCTATCAAACCAGTTTTTAACTGTAAACCAGGATGCATTTTTGTAAACATTTATTTTTACGGTAGTTTATCTACTTTTTATAAACCACTCCATTTCAGTTAATTCAACACTTCTCGGGGATAATGCATTTTCTCAAAGTTATTTGAAAAGATCATTCAGGTCCCTATTTTCCATTTGAAAGAAATGATTTTTAAGTGTTTTTATACTTTTTGTAAAAATAAAGATTCTGTTCTCAGTACAAGAATAATTTTGCTGTATTAACGTAAATTACAGTGTTTCATTTTGTTACTGAACTTTTTTATTGTCATTTAGGTACTATTTTTTGACTGGTTTGTTCTTGTGACAACAATATATAATAATACAATGACGTGATGCTTACTAAAAAAAAAGTGCTATTTAGACTATAATGTGAGATTTATCAAATTATTGTATACATATCAAATCAGTCCACTGACCATAATAAATGACAGTGTATTGTTTGAACAAAATGTAATATATGATTGGTTAGATCCATCAGGAGCATTGGTTTGGTCACTTATGAAGTTGATTTTTTATGTCTCTACTATAAGGCCTCATGCACACCGGACATTTGCCCAGCTCTCCTAGACACCTTTTCTCCTTGCAGCAGCATTTTGGCAGAAAAAACACTTGATGCTTGTGAAGGCATGAAACGCAATTAGGTGCGTTTAGGCACATTTTAGGAGTGCCAGGTGCTTGGATGTTAATTTATTTAATTGGCAGGAATAATAATTTAATCTGGCCATTAATATGAATTATTGCTTAAGTGCTAAACGAGCCTAACACTAACCCACGTTTAGACACATTTACATGTATCAAGCATTTTTCTGCCAAAACACAATTGTTCCTGCACATGCTGGCAGTGGGTATTTTCTGCCTCTAATGCCTCGTACACATGCACCGATTGTTGGCCGACCGATTGGCCGTCTTTTGTCCAGTGTTGTTGTGTTGGTTGAAATGTGCTCTAGACTGTACACGAATTTTGTCGGCCAACAACAACCAACTGCAGAAGTGATGTCATGTTCTGGTCTACTTTTCGTGTGTTTTTTCTTCTCTGAGCATGCCCAGTCTTGATCATCACATTTTTGTCGGCCGAAATCTGTACTGACTGAGGAACAATCGGCCGTTCTGCTGACAAACAAAAAACGCCAACAAAAATTTTATAGCATGCACACCAGATTTTGTTCGGCTGAAAAGTCGCAGTCGGTTGTCGGAAGCATCATACTAACAAGCCGACAATCAGCCGATCGGACGTTGGCCGAAAATCGGTGCGTTTGTATGGGGCTTAAATCCCCCTGCCTCTAAATTCCTCTAAAGACATATGTGTGCATGGACACATAGGCTAACATTCAGGGGTGTTTAGAGGCAGAAATAAAATGCTAAACACTCCTAGAAGCAGCATTAAAGACACCCAATGTGTATGAGGAGTAAAAATCATATATAAATACATATTCTCATAGTAACCAATATCTGCCAGCACAATAGTACAATACATAGTTAGAAAGGTATGGGAGCATTTGCCACAAAAGCTAATGTAAGAATTCCACGCAATTAATTTGATCGACTGAGGATACAGTGCATTACAAAAATTTTCAGAATAAAACTAATTTAGTCAACCAGCAGGAAAAACAAAGATATTGCCCACTGGAACAATTATGAAAAAGCTTGGGGTCTTGCCAATAACAAACAATAAAATTACCTTTTGAGGAGTAATAAACGTAAACCAATAAATTTGACATCCCATGTTTGAGGAAAAGCAAACCACAACATTTTCTAGCAGTGTGTTTGAGTTGGTAGGGATGAAATGTTGTTTTCTAGTGCAGCATAGAAAGGGAAAGCATCTCATTGGCTGCTTTAAGTAACACTCCATCTTTATAAGCCAGACCTTCTCTTAGAAAATAAAAGAGCTAGAAGAATTTTGTTCTGAAATGCTAAGTTTAGAGACTAATAACTCAGCTGCATGGTGTATGAAACTTTTGTGTCTCTGCAGAGATCAAGCAAATGCATAAATATGTACACAGTGGGGTTGATTTTCTAAAACTAGGGAGTGCAAAATCTGGTGCAGATCTACATAGAAACCAATCTGCTTCCAGGTTTTTTTGGTCAAAGCCTTATTGAACATGCTGAAGTTAGGAGCTGATTGGCTACCATGCACAGCTGCACCAGATTTTGCACTCTCCAGTTTTAGTAAATCAGCCCCAGTGTTTTTGTTTTTTTGTTTTTTTACTCTTCACGATCAGGGTTCAAATTATTGTGGCTCTGGCTTGTCCCCAGAAGCTGGTTGCTCTTCAAAACTTTTTTGTAAGCCATTGCAAGCACCTCCAGTGGTGGTGCAGTGGGTAAAGCACCAGATGTGGTAACATGAGGTTGTGAGTTCAAATCCCTGCTGTGGCATGCTAAATTCTAGTAGGGAAAGTACTGACTCAATTGGGTTCAGTGACATGGGGGATTAGATGCAGAAAATATCCTACCTTCCTAAGTATGGGGCTGATAAAATGGGTGATATGGGTTGGGTAAGGGAAGCTGGATTTACAGATGGATTTCATGTAAGCGTATCCAACTCAAATATTTTTTACTTTAGCCTGTGTATATAGGGTCAGTGAAAAAAATGGAGTGCTCATCTGAAGCATGCATCATATAATAGCATAAACACCATCATGCTTTCATATTCTACAATAGCTCTGAAGCCTACATGTTTTATTAAAAATACTGGTTGACCTTACAACTGAGCTAGCCAATCATCCTCCTATATAATAAATCGGGCCAACAGATTGCTGTTCTGCAAAGAACATTTTCACATTAATTCATTGTTAAATTTTAGAGCTTATTTGCTGTAGAAACAACAGTGAACACATTCCAACCAGCTATTGTATTACAGTAATAATGCTCTATCTGTGAGCCCACACCAGGAACTGATTATAGTCTGGCCAAAGCGTTCCAACTTGCTGAAGTACAGAATTGGAATGGTGGCAAGGAACACAGTGTACATGTTCATACCCAACAATAAGCATGAATTCTTGAGTTGTACACTTTTTTATTGTCCATATTGGTATTACAACTTTGTCATAGAACAACATATAAACATATATGCTGCTCACAGGAACACCATCATATGCAGTTAGGCTGTATTTGATCATAACCTAATTTGTTCATAGCCTTGTCTTGTGCACGGCACAAATAGTATGTGATAATTTATTATCTTGTCAGCCTAACCTGGAAAATCAGCATTTAGGATGGTAGAGATTGTCTTTCAGTGACTGCATGTGTCCACATACGCACTTATATGGTTGCTTCTACTTGTACAATCCCAATATCTGCAGTACCAAATAGAAAGCATCCAGATTTCCTGTGCCATTATGAGTATATTGTGTAATAAAAGTAGCTGACCATAATTTTATTAGGTTATGTTTTCTAAAGATTTTAACCCTAGCTGCTTATTACTGTCCTCATCCAAAACAAAATATAATGTAATATTCTGTTTGTTTTCTCCAGCATCAAATAGGTTACACAACAATCAGGAAGCTTGTCTTTCTGATAGCTGATTGATTGTTGTGCAAATGAATGTCTAATGTACTTATCTCATTATTTAAGGAATGGCTAAGACCACTGTCTTCAAGGCTGACAGTCATCAAACCAGTTATTGATCTGTTGTGGGTAGCTGTATTTTATTTGAACATGTATTTACTTTTTTAATTTGCACATTTAATATGTCTAAGCTTGTGTATAAGTATAAAACTCCCTTTGAAATTATATTCATATTCATCTGATACCATATGTATCATCTCATCTTAGTAACCCCCACTACCACCACCACCACCATGAGCTCCATGGCAATCAAATTATTTGTTTAGCTTTTTTTTTATTTATATGAGTCTGAAAGGGACAGGTTTTGGGCTGAACCAATACAATGTAATTTTATGCTTCATATCGCCACAGAAAAATTCCAGGAGGAGTATTTTATTTAAAAAAAAAACAGAAGAAGGGACAAGTGCAAGTGTTCCCCATAACAACTAGTCAGTATATTTTTATGTGGTGCAGGATACAGAATGAAAGAAAGCATCTGCCATGCGACAGATGAAACCTTTGCATGTCACATTCTTTGTTCCTGCAATTATTAACATTGTATCAAGCTAAATTTTGAACTTTTAGTATGCCTACTGCCCAAGTCTTTTGTATTTGGTTCAAATCCTATATGTATTAGACCCTGATATATTTAGTAGTCAAATCCCACATACGGGGTTGTCTTTTTGAGAAGCACATAACCACTTTAAAGTAGACTCTTCTGAAGAGTGTGTTGTGATAGTTACATGATTTGGGTCTGTAGTGAGGCATTTACAATCATGTCATAGGTGCTGCTAATATCCCATGTGTTTTAGATTATATTATTGTTGTAATATTTATTAAATTGATGCAGCGAATGTCACAGATACCTTTGACATGAAGTGTAGTTGCTAAGAAAAAATGCGTGTTTCATGATAAAACACCAGCAATTGTGATGTCAGAATAAATTTTTGCCCATTTTGATCTTCGAGAATGGACTTATTTCTAAAAAAAAACACCTTTACAGATTTGCACTGTGTCAAAATTACTATGTCCTGTGTTCTCTACTAGAATGTTAAGAGGATACATTGCACTGTTAACTATCTTACAGTATGTCACCAAAATGGTGACACGGAAAGTTGAATGTAAGCACTAGAAAACCTGCTATATGGGAGCAGATGATATTTAAAGTATTAAAGCAGACTTAGAACTCCCAGCATGCATGTTCAGAAGGGTGGGATTTCACAAAGCTTTAAAAACATGGTCCTTGACCCTTAGTAAATCTTCGCAACAGTCAAATACAATAAAAGAGGCAGAGTTAATTTTTGTAAAAAAGATATATCAGTCAATTTTTATTTTAATTACATGCCAAATATTTAATGAAATTCTAAAAATTAGACAACTTCTACCTGTTTGCTGAAAGCCTGCAGCGAACGAAAACAAACAAGCAAGTGGTTGGAAACTACTGCCCTAGAGAGTGATGAAGACATATGTCAACCATCTGAGAATTTGAGGTGCATTAGCACAATTGATTTTATAGCCCTGAGAACACCCAACTTTGGGATAAATAATTTACCCAAATATTAAATCCATATGCCATTCTTTCTAAAATATTTTAATCTGCATACATGCAGAACAATTTTTTTCATATGAGATGTATTGAAGTAACTATGATTATAATGCGAAGATATTACAAAATGGTCCTCTGCTGAAGGCAGCTTTTATATTAAAATCCTCGCGTACTGCCATTATTCTTGGGTTTGGAAGTAGGACTTTTCTCATTGTTTTTTTAACCTATGTATAAAGACTGTTTTTAGAAGAAACATTTTTATACTGCAGTTTTAATATTTACTTTTGATAATGTAATGTTCAGCTGAATCCGACTCTTTTTCTGGGTAATTTTTATTTGTGTATTTGCAGGAATGAATAGGGGGAGTAGTTAGTGTGATACAAGGCCTTCATTTAAACTGCATATTTATAAGGTAGTGAATGTGACTTTTATTAAACATTCATTGGTGGTGAATTAATCACTGTTCTTTAACACACCTGCAGTGAATATTTGATAAATGTCAGATTCACTTCTTTATAAATACGCCTCCTATAAAAAAGATGGGATGTCATGTACTGTTTTTTAGCATATGTTTGCTTTTCACCAAATATAAATCTCTTAAAGATAATACTGTTTTGCAAACTGTTCGGTAAACAGTTCTTTCAGTGCTTAAAAATATATTCCGCTATTTTATAATATTGGACTCTAGCATTCTGTGCAGCAGCACAGAACAGGGTCTATCCCACCAGCATCCTTTTAAATTGTGCAGTCTTACAACTAACAAAAAAAAAAAAAGCATTAAAGATACACTTACCCTGTATTACCCTTCCTGTGTAGTTTCTCTACTTGGGACAATTATGCATTCCCTTTTTACACTGAAGTAAAACATAAAAAGGAATATAAAACTAGTTGGAAATGTAGAATTTTAGTAAGCCAGTAAGGAATTATATTATTCTTGAGTCTTCAGATTCTGCAAATATGATATTGCTACTAAACATTCAAGAATAAAATAAAGCCATTTTAGTCAATTGCCATTTTATGCATATAAATTTGTGCCATATTTTGTATGTGAACCCCACATACTGAATTAAGAATTCTGGATGTTTGAGAACATTTCATTTGATGTCCCATACTAATGGTCACAGATTAATATTAGCAATCTGGACACTGAAACTATATTGGACTCTTAATACCTACTGTTGTATTTCTGAAATGTTTAGGTATTTCATAAGTAGTGGGCACTGATTCAAATATGAAAAGAGCTGGTGAATTTCAGATGAGGGGTTGAGCCAAACTGTTCTCAATGTATCATGATGTAATATAGTGCAGCTTGAAGCCAATGATTTCTTGCTAAATGTATACAGCACATGCATGGTATTTGATAATTATGTCTCAGTCCTGGTGCGTTTTCTTTCTTTGAATTTTTTTGGCTGTTATTACCCCTTGTGCTGCTAGATGGAATCCCACACACACTGCAGAGCAATGACATTGGGCTCCATATGGAAGCAAGGGGCTAAAATAACATTTGTTTGCCATCTAAACTGTACAGAAAAGCTTTTTATCGATGTTTAAAGAGAAAGAAATTAGGAATAGCTGTAGTTAGGATTCAAGTACTTAGTTGATTAGTGGGTGTAACTTTATAGAAGTGTAGCTTATTCGTTAACAAGACTTACGGGGTGCATGCATGAAAATGTGCAGTGCATTTCTTCATACTACTGGTAACAAATAGGGTTTTCTCACTTGACATGATTGTCTTTCAAATGAGTTGGATTATTATAAAAGCATTGCTTGGTACTGTATGTAGTCTTAGCCAGTTGGTATAGACAGTTGGTTTTTAACCTAGGATTTTTTCTTGACTGCTAAAGGAGCAGAGGGACAGCTACTTGGGTTATGGTGGATAATCAGATAATGGATAATGTGAATGTAAAAAGAAAAAAAAAAAAAAAAAGATTTTTCTGATTGTAGGACAAGAATCATTTGTTGAAGTATAAAGTTTGTACCAAGCCACAGCCTCAAGTGTAAGGGTATGTACAGATGTGTTCTTTGAATATTTAGGAATCCTAAATTAGGATATATTCGTTCACTGCCTGGTAAATGGATTTCAACTGAAAGTTTAAATTAAGTTCCTCTGAGCGCTATGTAGAAAGCGTCAGCATTAGACATGAGAATACCCACTAGAAGTCAAAAAAAAGATAAAAGGAAAATGACCTACAGCCTTGCGTTGCCTCGCTGGGTAGGTTTTACAGCTTAATTAAACTCTGTAAATGAAAGTTCACAGGATAAGTACCACAGACAAAGATATGTGTGTATGTACTCTTAAATGGAGCAGTCTGAGGCTTGAAGAAACATTTATCCAATCTTACTTACACAACTTATTTCATTATCCAATGACATGTACAAGAAAATACAGATTCACTAAATAAGGAAAATTAATCTAAAGGATCATTTTGTTGTTTGAGGGAGACCATTACACTAATGAAATCTTTATTTGGTGCAAGGGCTGATCTATTTAGTGAACATGAACTCTGTATTCTAAAAATTATTCTGAATATGAGTTGTAGAAATATTAGTTCATTACAGCTTTTCAACACAGTGGTGTGCGTATTATGATTTGACTAAATGTAACACATGAAAGCAATTTGATTTCATTTTAAATAAATTGTCCCTCTCATTATCTAACAAAGTTACAGACAAAGGTGCATGCATTTATATTATAAATATAGAACAGTGACATTTTTAGCAGTTAATATTTTATCTATGGTGCATGCAGGTGGGATCATATTGTCTGATGCAGATGTGCTCAGTCATTTGTGCGTTGAAATCCCAGGAGTGCCATTTTTATCAATTCATAACTCCAAACATGTGAACATGTGGTCCTTCATTCACAAATATAACTAAAAATATTGTGTAAACCCCCAGAATGTAATGTGGGGCTAAGGCCCATTGGGTGTGCACCTTAAGGCTGATGTGTTCAGTGGATTTAGATGTTATTAGGACCTATAAACCAGGTTCACTGCCAAACAGTGGGAAACCCAGCACTGGGTATATTCACATTAACATTGCAAGTCTACGTTAATACAATGGCTCTTTTACCCATATGTACTTCTGTATGCATCTTAGGGATTTATCACTTAATCAATGGCCCCAAGATAGTGACAGACACAGAAAGTTCAAACCAAAATAAAGGTGCACAAACACAATGGGATGGCAATGAAATTTGCTGGTTCGGTTGGTCTAGTGCCTGACCAAGGGCTAGACTTATTGAAGAAGACACTGCAAAGTGAAACAATGATGTGCATTACATTGACCCATGGCAACCAGCGAGAGATTAAAGTTATATTGGTGCTAGAAGGATCTTAATTGGCTGCAATGGGTAACGGCACTTTGCTTGTTTTTTTGTTTTTGTCCTTAAGGTTTATTGCTTGGCACCACCCAACAAAGTAAATTTAAAGTGATTGTACAGAGCCAGCGCTGTGTTTTCATAGACAAACAGAGCACAGCTTGGCCCTACCCTCTGCTCCCTCTTCACTGGCTGAGATTGACAGCAATGGGAGCCAATTCTCCCTCTGGAGGGAAAGAGCCAATGCTGGATTGAGATCGGGTTTAGGTATATATAAAGGGGGGCTGGGGAGCTGCACTCAGAAGGCTTTTTACCTTACTGCCACTTTAATAATATAACTTTGAAATGCACAGATGTAGATGGCATAGACATCTGTCATGGGCATGGGGCAGCTCTTAACACTGCCAACAGAAGCAGCTTTTGGCTTCTCAAATGAGCATGACATCAGCATATATGGGTGTTGTTTGGAAAAGAAGAGCCAAATCGGTTGAATCAATGACAAAATCAATAGGTTTTGGATTTTTTGATAAAAATATTTGGGGACTGCACTGGATTTCTTTATCTTGCAGCAACAGGCCATATATTACTGTACTGTTTTTATCCTACAAAGCACAAAGGGCTTCATGCTTAAAACTATCTAGGGAAAGAAAGACTGTTTTTTTCTTTTTCCGCTTTTTGCCAATAGCAGACAACCATCTATTCGTATACTGCACTGGAAGCAAAAAAAAAATGGAACTGATTGGTTGCAGGGACAAAAATAACTGTTCTTCCTGCAGATTTGTTTTATACATAAAGCCCTATCATTTAAAAGTTGTTGCTGCAGGATGCAACATATCTATTTATTACCATGTTATTAAATAAAATTTTGTATTTGGCAAAAGTGGTGTTTTTACTAAAAATAATAATGTGTACTGTTTTACATACCAATCTTGTTAAAATTAAACCGAATATCACCTCTGTGCTAATAGATCTTTGTATGGATTTCTTAGACATAACAATTTTCAGACCCTAACCTATGCACCTTTGTAATGTTTCTGCCCTCACTGCTACCTAATGAAATGTTTCATATTATATAACACTATTCAGCAGAAAATGTTCTCCTTTTATAGTTTTTTTTTTTTTTTTTTTATATGAGCCTTTTATTTCTCATTGCCATGTAAATTTTGAATATGTGTGTAAACTCATTTACAAAAAAATAAATAAAACTTGCTTTACAATGTTTCTTGTTTAATTTTCTGTTGCAAAAGGCATTGCAAGTTAATTAGCACTAGTTTATCATTTGATTTCATAGGAATTAACCAGCTGTTTTTTTTTGTTTTTTTTTTTTTTTTTTTAACCACATGAATGTAATCAGAAAGTTCCCAATTACACTACAAAAGCTGCTTGGATGTTCAAATAAAACCTTTAACCATCCACATAAGAAATTAGTTGCTCCTGTGACTAATTCATGTGTATATATAGATTTCAGCTTGAGCTATTCAGCTCGGTGAACAGAGATCAAAGGGAGTGTAGAGCATGTGTAAACATATGAACAGTAACCAAGAGCTTCTCTTGCTAACTTACAAAATTTCTAAATATCATTCTGCAAAATGTAATTTATTGTATTTTAAGCTCCTTGCTATTATGAATAAACAAAGTATGTACAGAACTATTTCATCCCTAATCACAGCACTTAAACCATCAACCACAAATGATACCAAATAATACTACATTACTAAACTATAAAGAGCAATTATTGATCAATAAGAATTTGGTTTACACAATTCGCACAGAGCACATTTTTGGACAGTATTGCACAAGATAAATAATAGCTGCAAGCAGCACTTAAAGAATATCATTCGTTAATGGACATTGACAGTTGCACCATATGGATTATACACTATATGAGATATTATAATTTTATAATTTAGCATTATTTGGTATAATTTGTGGTTGATGGTTTAAGCATTGTGATTGAGGACGGAATTGTATGCAAACACATTAAGTGCTACACACAGCAGCTGATATTTTTGGTCATTGAGTTTATATTTTTTTGGTCACTGAGCACAGGTGTTTAATAAGTATTCATATGTACAAAACTACTATATATTTCCTTTATGCAGTAGACATTTGTAAATTTGAAAAGCAAAGTAAAATGCATGCTTGCCCCCTAGAAACCATTAAAGTAAAAACAATCATAACTGTGACCAGGATCCAGCTTCCAGAGCCTTTTTGTTGTCTACCTGCCACTACTGATTGCCTTTTCAGTGATTAAAAAGTATTTAAATAGCCATTAACCAGGATAGTGTAGTAGTGTAGCAGTATAAAGAAAGCATCTTTACAATTCCTAAGGTTTTTTTTTTTTTTGTTTTTTTATAATCTGTCTAGGAATGGCATGCGGAAGCCACATCAAAATTACAAACATTTCAAGCTTTCAAATCAATTGGGGATTTCAGGATTCATAGCATCATTTTAGGTGACCCAGAGGCCAAGTGTCCTAGTAAATATTCATGAATCTCCTTTCCCATATGCCAAACACTTACATTATGATAGGAACTCTGCAGACAGACAGTTGCTAGAAGAAAGTGATATAAATATGTTACTACAGCTGTTCAATGAATCACAAATGTTCTGCAACAAATGCAAGGCTACTTAAAATAAATAAGGTTACTTCTTGAAGATGTCAATGATACTTTTGTTGTGGAACAAAGCAGAGCATGTTGGTTAATATTTTAGACTAGAAACACATACATTTGCAATCCAGTTTTTCTATGTTTTGTTTGGTGGTTTTCACACACTAGGCTCAGACTAACTATAACCAATGCTATTTATCATAAAGATCATTATTTTAAGCCATATGACTATAGTTTTTAGCTCCTATTAGACCTTCTTTATGAAAATATCAGTTGTAATGGGGAATAAAGCATGCTAGAGCTCAGCGAATTAGGCCTAATGCAGCTTTAAAGAAAACGCATTATAAAGTAAATATTAAATCTTTCTTGTCCAGAAGTTTTGGTATATACCAGTTTACTCAGCAATAAATTCTTTGTATGGTAAAATGATTTTCAAACAGTTTTTGTTAACACATTTAAGGTCACCATATGGTAAATTGTTTTTTTTTTTAATTCTGAATATATTTTTATAATAAGCAAAAAATGGAGAGAAATGCAAAAAAAAAAAAAAAATGCAGTTTTAGTTTGTTTAGTACATAACATATTTTGCATATTTAATACTAAATCAAAAATTCTCAATAAATGATTTTCTCCTATTTATCCTAAAAATAGGGAAGATTATGATATATACTCCAGCTTTTTATGGTTGATCAACTAGTGTGTATATTGATATTCTGGGTATTTATACAATGGGCTGAGATGGCCATTTAGGCCTGGGATGATGTTACAAGTCTTTGTACTAAAAGTAAAGGACATACCTGTAAACTAGAGGTTGAATACTTACCGCTCCTGCCACCCTGTTCACTCTGCACTCCTCTCCTCTGAAGTCTACTGGGAAGCTGCAATTTGTTAGAGTTATGCCTCGTACACACGCAACGATTATCGGCCGACCGATCGGCCGTCTTTTGTCCAGTGTTGTTGTGTTGGTTGAAATGTGCTCTAGACTGCACACGAATTTTCTTGGCCAACAACAACCAACTTCAGAAGTGATGTCATGTGCAGGTTTACTTTCCTTGTGTTTTTTCTTCTCTGAGCATGCCCAGTCTTGCTCATCTGATTTTTGTCTGCCGAAATCTGTACTGACTGACGGAAAATCGGCCGTTGTGTTGACAGCCAACAAAAATGTTATAGCATGCACACCAGATTTTGTTCGGCCGAAAAGTCGCAGTCGGTTGTCAAAAGCATCATACTAACAAGCCGAAAATCGGCCGATTGGACGTTGGCCAAAAACTCACGGCCAACTATCGATGCGTGTGTACGAGGCATAGCACTCTCAGTTGTCCCCTGCAATTCTCACTGGTTCCTCACATCACTGTAGGATATTATTACTTTTTTGTTTGGCCTGCAAAATTATCTGGGTAAGGACAGCGCTGGATCCCTAAACTGGTAAGTGCATGTTTATTAAAAGTAAGTAGCTACAGCATTTGACTTTTTTTTCCAGAACAAAGTATGGGCTTCTATATGTCAGATGGAGAGGTTTTAAAAGTTTGGGACACTTTCTTTCATGTGGTTAGTCTCTTCAAAACTTGGGTCTTAGAATGGTGAGATACTGAGCTATCTCTGAGTCCACTTCACGTAATTTTCTTTTACAAGAGTCTCCCCTCCTGGGAGGCCCTTAAAGATGCAGATTTACTGAAAGCAGGGTAATTGGCCCCGGGGAAGCACTTATGGCTGTCCCCCACAGGATGGTTGTGGTAAACAATTGGTTGAGGCAGGGAGATGTTATAAGCTTTCCTGCCTTAGAAGTCTGTGATAAGTAGGATAAGAAAAAATATTTGGGGGGGAGGGGGGGGTGTTCTCATTCCAGAACATTTCATAATGAGCAACAAGTGTGACCAGGCAAAAAGAAGGTTAATGGAATCTGGGTGTGATACTAGAGGGATAACCAACAGGAGGAAGGAATTATAGATTCCATTCCATATAGCCCTGGTGTTCAACATGCATCCCCCTGGATCTGTCTATGCATCTGCTGTGTTGGGCACATTTTGAGTGGCAGCAAAATAGGGTGCTGAGACACTCTCTATACTCCCATACCAATGATATGAGCCAGTACTTTTAGGCAGATTGATCTCCACCTGACAGTAAATGAATTATCCTGGCCCAGTTTCATCTGGGAGAGAATGGTGCAGAAGTGGATAATCTGTTAAGTAAATACTGAATGGGCTTCCATTACCTCCAATGTGGGGTGGGTGATTAACAGCACTGCCACTGACCACCAATGAAGAGCAGGGTGGGTGTTTAGTGGGGTAACATAATTGCTACCAATCACCAATGAAGGTGGAGGGGTTAACATCACTACCACTGACCACTAATGCAGAGAAGCAAGGAAACAGCACCATAACTAACTATCAATGCCAGCAGGGGGTTAAGGGGGGGGGGGGTTACCATCATTGCCACTGACCACAATTAGGGGGGTTTGGAACAGCACCAGTACTGATATCAGTGCTGGACGTTAATATTATGGTGACTGACACCGCTTCTGGGGGCTGTTAAAACAGTTACTGGCACCAATGCTATGGGTTTTTATTTTAGCCACTGGCACCAATGCTGTGGGTTATTATTGCAGTCACTGGCACCAATGCTGTGGGTTATTATTAATCCGAATGTTATGAAAGCTGAGGGTTATTATTGATGTCAATGACATCAATGCTCTGGGTTATTATTGCGATCACTTGATCCAATAGTGAGGGCTGATATTGTGGCTACTGTCGTCAATACTGGGGTTTATCTTGTGGTCACTGGCACCAATGCTGGGAGTTATTGTTGCAGGTACTAGCACCAATGCTGGGGGTCTGTCACATACCTGATGAGAGACTGAAATTATGAGGTTGGCCTCTCTTGTATCTCCAACCCAAGCACCATTGTTAATGAAACAGATAGTGCCAAGGGACAGGAGGAACAAGAGTGCAAGTAGATGTTGATGGCAGAATCTTGGGCTGAAGATGCAGACTCGGAGGATCCAGTAGAATAACTGGTCGGGAACAGCAACAACTACAGAGCAATCACCTGAGGTTAAAGGGGAATTAAATATTATGGTGACTGACACCGCTTCTGGGGAATGTTAATACAGTTACTGCCAGTTACTGGCACCAATGCTAGGGGTTATTATTTCAGCCACTGGCACCAATGCTGCGGGTTATTATTAATCTGAATGTTATGAAAGCTGGAGGTTATTATTGATGTCAATAACATCAATGCTCTGGGTCGCGATCACTGGATCCAATAGTGAGGGCTGATATTGTGGCTACTGTCATCAATACTGGGGGTTTATCTTGTGGTCACTGGCACAAATGCTGGGGGGGTTTGTTGCAGTTACTAGTACCAACACTGGGGGTCTATCACATACTGTAACCTGAGGTTAAAGAGGAATTATTTATTATGGTGATTGACACCACTTCTGGGGGCTGTTAATACAGTTACTGGCACCACTGCTAGGGTTTATTATTGCAGCCACTAGCATCAATGCTGAGAGTTATTCTTGCAGTCACCAGTGATAGGGGTTTATTGTTGTCAATTACATCAATGTTAGGGGTTATTATTGTGGTCACTGGATCCAATCGCTGACATCCATATTCGGGGGTATTCTTGTGGTAAAGGATCAAGGTGTTAAACACCCCAAAATAATCACAGAGCACCAACCCCTTAAACTGAAACCACCCCAGTAATCTAATGCAAAAAATAACCAGAAAATATATGTGTACTAGGAATAAATCAGTGCCCTGATGCATTGTAAAACAATATAAAACAATGTAGAGCAGTATAATACAATGTGAACAAATTTAACAAAAAAAGGTTATGTAAGCTAGGTGATGCGGGTAGCCCAGGGAGCTATACAAAACACTACTGATCTAGCTCTGAAAGTTCTGCATAGTGTAGCATGTAAAATATAAATTGAATGTGTTCTGATTTGTGTCCTGTATCTGATTCTTGCTAACAACCAAACCTGCACCTTACCTGATTTTGTTTGTACTGTTGCTTACCAGTTGCTGACCTTTATGATTCTATACCTTGCTGCCTGCCCGCTGCTGACCTAGGTATTACTGTGACTATGCTTCTGTCTGTGATTCGGTTCTACGCTATAACTGACTGCCTGCTCTGGCTGAATCCCACATCAGCCACAATCCTCTCTGTGCATTCCTATTGCAGGCCCACTGCGTGCGCTAATGGATTCCACCTTCTTAATCTGTAGGGTAAAAATAGTTCCCCTTTAACCTCAGCTGGTTGCTCTCATGGTGCTGATGTTCCTGATCAGTTGCTCTGCTGGATCTTCTGAGTCTGCATCTCCAGCCCAAGATTCTGCCATCAACATCAGGGCATTTTTACAGCTGCTTTTACCAGCGTTATATGTTTTGTTTTTTTGTTTTTTCAGCTTAAAAATGCCTCTCCATGTTATTCTATTTGTCCATGCACACATAGGCTTTTAGGAGCTGTAAGTGGCATAGGCGTTTTCAAGCTGCAAAAAAAAACCAGGGCCAGAGTGTTCTGAGGACCAAGTCTGACGCTGCTAAACATTAAGCGTTTGTCTTTTACATGTCAAAATCAATGGTTCCCTTTGGGAGCCATCTTAACTGATCCAACTTTCAGCCCATTGAGTTGAATAGAAGTCGCATCCAATTTGGATCATCATGATCCGACTTCTGGCATGCAACTTATGCTCTGAGGATCTTGAAGGGGAGCCCCACGCTAAATTGAAAAAAAAACCCAAAACATTGTGCCTCCCCCCAAGATCCATACCAGGCCCTTTGAGTCTGGTATGGATCTTTAATGGGAAACCCAAGTCACAGTGAAAAAAAAAGACGTTCCCCTAAGACCATACCAGACCCCTATCCAAGCAAACGCCCCCCTCCCCCAGACCATAACATGCCCTCAACATGGAGGGTGGGTTCTTTGGTGCAGGGGGAGCTCTCCGTCCCCCACCCCAAAGCACCTTGTTCCCATGTTGATGGGGACAAGGGTCTCTTCCCAACAACCCTGGGCGGTGGTTGAAGGGGTCTGCGGTCAGGAGACCTAACAAGAGGGCCCCCAGATATCGCCCCTCCCTTTATGAATTAGTAGGAGTACATTGTACCCCTACCCATTAACCCCAAAAAAGGCAGTGTAATAAAAATAAAAACAAGAGATGGTTTTGATGAGTCCTTTTTTAAAAATCTTCAACGTGTCTTCTTCCTCCAGTCTTCTCCCTTTGTTGGCGTGTTCTTCCTCCAGTCTTCTTCCTCCGGTCTTCTCCCTCCACTGCTGTCTTCTCCGCTGCCAACCCAGTCCTCCTCCAATGCTTCCTCCACTCTTTGTGCCAGGTCAATTCTTGGGCCAGTTCTTATAAAGCCATGGTGTAGGGCCATTCAGTGACTTCACCATGAGATCCCATCCCTTGTGATGAAATGTGACATCACAAGAGGCAGGGGTCTCATGGTGACGCCACCTGATTGGCACTCCCCATAGCTATATAAGAACTGGCAGAGGAAGGAGCTGGCACAATGACTAGAGCCAGTTTCAGAGAAGGATCGAGCGGCGGCGGAGAAGACAGCAACGGAGGAGAAGACAGCAGTGGAGCAAGAAGACTGGAGGAAGGACACCGGAGGGAGAAGACCAGAGTAAGAAGACTGGAGGAAGAACACTCCACCAGAGGGAGAAGACTGGAGGAAGAAAACACGTTGAAGATTTGTCAAAACCATCACTTGTTTTTATTTACACTATGCTGCCTTTTTTGGGGGGTGAATGGGTAGGGGTACAATGTACCCCATCCTCATTCACATAAGGGGGGGGCGGGATCCTGGAGCCCCTTGTTAAAGGGGCTTCCAGATTCCATTAAGCCCCCTGCCGTTAGACCCCCCACAACCGCCACCCAGGGTTGTCGGGAAGAGGCCCTTGTCCCCATCAACATGTTGAGGGCGTGTGGCCTGGTATGGTTCAGGGGGAAGGGTGCTCGCTCATCCCCCACCCTTTCATGACCTGCTGGACTGCATGCTTGGATAAGAGGGGACCCTATTTTTTTTTTGGCTTGTGGTTTCCCCTCAAAATCCATACCAGACCGAAGGATTTGGTATGGTCTTGGGTAAGACCCTACGCCAAAAAAAAAAAAAAAAAACAGACTGGCGTGAATTGTGGGGGGGGGGGTGCCCTAAGCTGTTTTTTTTTAAGTTTTGGCCCTTCAATATTGCATGCCACAAGTCAAATCGATGGGCTGAAAGTCAGGACAGCTCTCATAGGGAACCATTTGACATGTCATGCAGATTGTGCTCTGTAGAAGGAGTGGAAAATAGAAGAGACAGAGAAACGCTGTTAAACACTAAAGCAGCTAAACGCAAATGTTTCACCAATGCAAAAAGCTACTAAAAGCGTGTTTTTACAACCGCTTTTTCCTGGCATCAGTAGTGGCTTTGCAGCCTGTGTGCCTGAGGACTAACAATAATGCATTTGAAGTCAATTGAGTTGTGACTGAGACCAACTGCATTTTGGGGCATCCTAAATTTTATGCAATAAACTGGTTTACAGTATATTTAATCAAAGTGACTGACGTCCATTTTTATTTAACAGCCTGGAGAAGAACCGCAAATTAGATTTATTATGCTTTTTGGCATTTAATTATACTTGGAACATGAGCTCAGCTGAAGGTCAATATTTACTTAGAGCAGAACTAAAGACAGTAATACTTACCTCTGTTCCAACCATCTGATTCTGGCATCTTCTCCCCAGATTCAGCCGGCGAGGAATGACATCACTCCCATGCATGCAAAGAAGTGTAGTCATCATGGCGCACAGGCAGTGTGCCAGAATGTAAACTGAGTTGCGCCTGTACAACTTAATGTACATTCTACAGGGTATTGTGAACAAGCAGACAAGTGTATTTAATTGCAGAAGAAATATGGCGTGTCTTTTCTGCAATAAAAGGTCTGTCTGTTTGCAGTTTTTATTTTTCCATCTTTAGTTCCACTTTAAGGGAAGCAGAAATAGCACTGCAATCTACAGTAGAACTTGTGCCTGGGTGCAAACCATTGTTGTTCTAAAATGTGCAATGTGTTGTAGAAGCACAGTACTTTTAAATGGGCTGATAGTAAACCTCAAAGCATAAAAACGGTCGCCAACATCTTTTAGTTTTTTAACACACTGCATTAAAATGCACAGATGGTTTACATGTATGCACTAAAAGGCATGTGAATTGTGGTTCATTGAAATGGTTTATTTGTCCAAATTAATGGCACTGCAACACAGTAGATTGTGGATAGTTCAATACTGTATGTTTTGGTAAAACACCCATCTTGCTAATTGTTACTAAAATGTGCAGGTCTGAAAGGGGCCTAAATTATAGAGTCACAAAAACACCTTAGGACCGTTAATCCTCTTTTCTATTAATGGATGCAGTTATGTGGCTGTTCAAATAAAAAGTCCCAAAAATTGGGGAGTATTTATTTTCCATGTTAACAACTGCAAAATTAGATGTAATTGTCGATCTGACGTGCTTTTGCAGCATTGCCAGGATGAACTGGCAGCAATCAATGAAACATTTATCTCAGCTAACATTGTTTTCAGTGCGTCTTCTGGACTCTGGCAGTCTTGCTGCTTAAATCCCTGTGAGATCATATTCTGCATTTCCTTCCATGCAATCTCATCATGTGCTGAAGAGAATCATCTTAAGCCAGCCATAGATGGATCAAAATTGAAATGGCCGAATTTGGATCCATCTATGGGCACCATGGTTGTACTGAAGTTGATCTCTAAATTTACTTTAGTACAGCCAGCCTGTTAGGTTCTTTTTGTTCGATCATTGTATTCTGACAGCTGGGAAACTTCCCGCTGTCAGAAGACAATAGCACAGCTAAAGGGATTACCCTATTAACTCTGACTGTGTTGATGGAGTAATCAAGCAATTTTCTTATTTTCAACCTGTGGTTGAAGGCAATAAAATTGCATAATGTCAGGGCCGGCACCAGCCATAAGGCAACCAAGGCGGCCGCCTGAGGGCACCAGGAGAGGGGGGGCGCCAAAGCAGAGTTTCCCACAGGGTGCTTATCCTAGCGGCGGTGGCCGGCCCTGCTCCCAATTGTACCTAGTTTACCGATACTGACAGGTGGCGCAGCCCCGTCCAGGCGCCGATAAGATCACCAGCTTGCCTCTTCTGCATCCCTCCCCCCCCCCTTGCCAGATGCAGCGATGGCAGAGAGACAGGCTCAAAGACTCTGCCCCCTCTCTCCCTTAAGCCCTCTAGGCAAGGATGGCTGGATCCTCATGATGAAAATCACTCCTCCCACCTGGGCGGCAGCAGAGAAAGGGATAGGAACTCCTCCAGTTCAGCAGCACACATAGACCATCGCCGCTGAACTGGAGAGCTTGAGAGAGGAAAGGGAGTCCGGGGAGGAGCCTAGAAATTAGTACGACCAGGGGGAGGGGCCAATGCCAGCAGAGAGCCCAGGAGGAGAACGAGTGGCATTGATGGCACAGATGAAAATCTATCTTTACCATCTCTGGAAGGTACGGCAAGCAAGCTGCTTTTAGCTTTATGGTTTCAGAATCTGCCTGTAAATAATGTTGTAGCAGCCCTGCCCACAGTCTCTGATTATTCCTTGTGCCATGCCCACAGTCTCTGAGTATTCTTTGTGCTATGCCCACAGTCTCTGATTATTCCTTGTGCCATGCCCACAGTCTCTGAATATGCCTTGTGCCATGCCTGCAGTCTCTGACAGTTTCTTGTGCCATGCCCTCAGTATCTGATTATTCCTTCTGCCATGCCCGCAGTCTCTGACTGTTTTTTGTGCCATGCCCACAGTCTCTGATTATTCCTTGTGCCATGCCCAAAGTTTCTGATTATTCCTTGCGCCATGCCCACAGTCTTTGATTATTCTTTTTGCCATGCCCATAGCCTCTGATTATTCCTTGTGCAATGCCCGCAGTCTCTGACCGTTTCTTGTGCCATGCCCGTAGTCTCCGATCATCTCTTCTGCCATGCCCACAGTCTCTGATTATTCTTTGCGCCATGCCCACAGTCTCTGATTATTCCTTGTGCCATGAGCACAGTCTCTGATTATTCCTTGTGCCATGCCTGCAGTTTCTGATCATCTCTTCTGCCATGCCCACAGTCTCTGATTATTCCTTGTGCCATGCCCACAGTCTCTGATTATTCCTTGTGCCATGCCCTTAGTTTCTGATTATTCCTTGTGCCATGCCCACAGTCTCTGACCGTCTCTTGTGCCATGCCCACAGTCTCTGATTGTCTCTTGTGCCACGCCCACAGTCTCTGATTATTTCTTGTACCATGCCCGCAGTCTCTGAACGTCTCTTGTGCCATGACACAATCTCTAATCGTTTCTTGTGCCATGCCCTCAGTCTTTGATTATTCCTTGTGCCATGCCCACAGTCTCCAATCATCTCTTCTGCAATGCCCACAGTCTCTGATTATTCCTTGTGCCATGCCCACAGTCTCTGATTATTCCTTGTGCCATGCCCGCAGTCTCTGATTATTCCTTGTGCCATGCCCACAGTCTCTGAGTATTCTTTGTGCTATGCCCACAGTCTCTGATTATTCCTTGTGCCATGCCCACAGTCTCTGAATATGCCTTGTGCCATGCCCGCAGTCTCTGACAGTTTCTTGTGCCATGCCCGCAGTCTCTGATTATTCCTTCTGCCATGCCCGCAGTCTCTGACTGTTTTTTGTGCCATGCCCACAGTCTCTGATTATTCCTTGTGCCATGCCCAAAGTTTCTGATTATTCCTTGCGCCATGCCCACAGTCTTTGATTATTCTTTTTGCCATGCCCATAGCCTCTGATTATTCCTTGTGCCATGCCCGCAGTCTCTGACCGTTTCTTGTGCCATGCCCGTAGTCTCCAATCATCTCTTCTGCCATGCCCACAGTCTCTGATTATTCTTTGCGCCATGCCCACAGTCTCTGATTATTCCTTGTGCCATGAGCACAGTCTCTGATTATTCCTTGTGCCATGCCCGCAGTCTCTGATCATCTCTTCTGCCATGCCCACAGTCTCTGATTATTCCTTGTGCCATGCCCGCAGTCTCTGACCATTTCTTGTGCCATGCCCGTAGTCTCCAATCATCTCTTCTGCCATGCCCACAGTCTCTGATTATTCTTTGCGCCATGCCCACAGTCTCTGATTATTCCTTGTGCCATGAGCACAGTCTCTGATTATTCCTTGTGCCATGCCCGCAGTCTCTGATCATCTCTTCTGCCATGCCCACAGTCTCTGATTATTCCTTGTGCCATGCCCACAGTCTCTGATTATTCCTTGTGCCATGCCCTTAGTTTCTGATTATTCCTTGTGCCATGCCCACAGTCTCTGACCGTCTCTTGTGCCATGCCCACAGCCTCTGATCGTCTCTTGTGCCACGCCCACAGTCTCTGATTATTTCTTGTACCATGCCCGCAGTCTCTGAACGTCTCTTGTGCCATGACGCAATCTCTAATCGTTTCTTGTGCCATGCCCTCAGTCTTTGATTATTCCTTGTGCCATGCCCACAGTCTCCAATCATCTCTTCTGCAATGCCCACAGTCTCTGATTATTCCTTGTGCCATGCCCACAGTCTCTGATTATTCCTTGTGCCATGCCCGCAGTCTCTGATTATTCCTTGTGCCATGCCCACAGTCTCTTATTATTCCTTGTGCCATGCCCACAGTCTCTGATTATTCCTTGTGCCATGCCCACAGTGTCCAATCATCTCTTCTGCCATGCCCACAGTCTTTGATTATTGCTTGTGCCATGCCCACAGTCTCTGATTATTCCTTGTGCCATGCCCACAGTCTCTGATTATTCCTTGTGCCATGCCCGCAGTCTCTGACTGTTTCTTGTGCCATGCCTACAGTCTCCGATCATCTCTTCTGCCATGCCCACAGTCTCTGATTATTCCTTGTGCCATGCTTACAGTCTCTGACCGTCTCTTGTGCCATGTCCACAGTCTCTGATTATTCCTTGTGCCATGCCCGCAGTCTCTGACTGTATCTTGTGCCATGCCCACAGTCTTTGATTATTCTTTGTGCCATGGCCACAGTCTCTGATTATTTTTTGTGCCATGCCCGCAGTCTCTGACCGTTTCTTGTGCCATGCCCACATTCTTTGATTATTCTTTGTGCCATGCCCACAGTCTTTGATTATTCTTTGTGCCATGCCCACAGTCTCTGATTATTCCTTGTGCCATGCCCGCAGTCTCTGACCATTTCTTGTGCCATGCCCGCAGTCTCCGATCATCTCTTCTGCCATGCCCACAGTCTCTGATTATTCTTTGTGCCATGCCCACAGTCTCTGATTATTCCTTGCACCATGCCCGCAGTCTCCGATTATCTCTTCTGCCATGCCCACAGTCTCTGATTATTCCTTATGCCATGCCCACAGTCTCTGATTATTGCTTGTGCCATGCCCGCAGTCTCTGACCATTTTTTGTGCCATGCCCACAGTCTCTGATTATTCCTTGTGCCATGCCCACAGTCTCTCATTATTCCTTGTGCCATGCCCTCAGTCTCTGACTGTTTCTTGTGCCATGCCCACAGTCTCCGATCATCTCTTCTGCCATGTCCACAGTCTCTGATTATTCCTTGTGCCATGCCCTTAGTCTCTGATTATTCCTTGTGCCATGCCCACAGTCTCTGACCGTCTCTTGTGCCATGCCCACAGCCTCCGATCGTCTCTTCTGCCATGCCCACAGTCTCTGATTATTCCTTGTGCCATTCCCACAGTCTCTGATTATTTCTTGTGCCATGCCCGCAGTCTCTGAATATTACTTGTGCCATGCCCGCAGTCTCTGACCATTTCTTGTGCCATGCCCACAGTCTTTGAATATTCTTTGTGCCATGCCCACAGTCTCTGATTATTCCTTGTGCCATGCCCGCAGTCTCTGATCGTTTCTTGTGCCATGCCCGCAGTCTCCGATCATCTCTTCTGCCATGACCACAGTCTGTGATTATTCTTTGTGCCATGCCCACAGTCTCTTATTATTCCTTGTGCCATGCCCACAGTCTCTGATTATTCCTTGTGCCATGCCCACAGTCTCTGATTATTTCTTGTGCCATGCCCGCAGTCTCTGACCGTTTCTTGTGCCATGCCCACATTCTTTGATTATTCTTTGTGCCATGCCCAAAGTCTTTGATTATTCTTTGTGCCATGCCCACAGTCTCTGATTATTCCTTGTGCCATGCCCTTAGTCTCTGATTATTCCTTGTGCCATGCCCACAGTCTCTGACCGTCTCTTGTGCCATGCCCACAGCCTCCGATTGTCTCTTCTGTCCTGCCCACAGTCTCTGATTATTCCTTGTGCCATGCCCGCAGCCTCTGAATATTCCTTGTGCCATGCCCACAGTCTCTGACCGTTTCTTGTGTCATGCCCACAGTCTTTGAATATTCTTTGTGCCATGCCCACAGTCTCTGATTATTCCTTGTGCCATGCCCGCAGTCTCTGATCGTTTCTTGTGCCATGCCCGCAGTCTCCGATCATCTCTTCTGCCATGCCCACAGTCTCTGATTATTCTTTGTGCCATGCCCACAGTCTCTAATTATTCCTTGTGCCTTGCCCACAGTCTCTGATCATCTCTTCTGCCATGCCCACAGTCTCTGAATATTCCTTGTGCCATGCCCACAGTATCTGATTATTCCATGTGCCATGCCCTCAGTCTCTGATTATTCCTTGTGCCATGCCCACAGTCTCTGACCGTCTCTTGTGCCATGCCCACAGTCTCCGATCATCTCTTCTGCCACCCCCACAGTCTCTGATTATTTCTTGTACCATGCCCGCAGTCTCTAACCGTCTCTTGTGCCATGATGCAATCTCTGATCCTTTCTTGTACCATGTCCACAGTCTTTTATTATTCCTAAAGCCATGCCCACAGTCTCTGACCATCTCTTGTGCCATGCCCGCAGTTTCTGATTGTCTTTTGTGCCATGTCCGCAGATTCTGACCATCTCTTTTGCCATGCCCGCAGTCTCTGACAGCCTCTTGTGTCATGTATGCAGTCTCTGACCATCCCTTGTGCCATGCTGCAGTCTCTGACCATCCCTTGTGCCATGCCCGCAGTCTCTGACCATTCCTTGTGCCATGCCCACAGTCTCTCATCATCCATTGTCCCATGCATGCAGTCTCTGACAGCCTCTTGTGTCATGTATGCTGTCTCTGACAGTCTCTTGTGTCATGTATGTAGTCTCTGACCCTCTCTAGTGCCACGTCTGCAGTCTCTGACCATCTCTTGTGCCATGTATGCAGTCTCTGATCATCCCTTGTGCCATGTATGCAGTCTCTGATTGTCTCTTGTGCCATGTCTGCAGTCTCTGTTGACTGTAATGTAAGGGGGAGCTCTATGGACTCTTGTGTAAGGGGGGGGGGGGGGCTGTGGTGACCAGGGACTCCCTTTACAGTTTCCCTTTACATCAAAGAATGCAGCATCGCTTCTTACATCAGAGTTCTCCTTTACATCAGGGTCCACAATGTTCCCTTTTACGTCAGGGTGCACAGAGTTCTTACTTACACTGTAAAGGAAAACCCTGTGTTGGGGTATATTACCTGACCTTCATATAAAATGGACAAATATGTTTTTTGCCTTTTTTTATATATATATATTTTTTTAACAGGTACGTTTTTATTCAGCAAAAAAAACAAAAAAACAAACAATAACAGATAAGGCACAACACCCTACGCAGAGGGCACTAGCAATACAAAAAAGGGGAAATACCATAAAGAGCATGAGCGTTCATGATCAGGTCACCAAAGAAAAACAGAACCCATCAGGGTATAAACTTAACCAGACTCAAGTATTGTAGGCAGATAACACGAAGCTTGTGGGAGCTAGGCAGGAAGAAGGAGAAAAGGGGGGAGGGGGGGGAGAGAGCCAAAGGAGGGAGGGACGGGAAGAAAAGAGCATAATAGAAGACAAGGCAATCCACGCTAGATAACAATTCTAACTCACAGCATCAGCAACAGGAGTCATTGGCACACCCATAGCATCAATCCAAGCAGACCAAATTTTGTCAAATTTCCTAGGACAGTTCCTGTTCTCATAAGTGAGGCGATAGAGTGGAAGTGTCCTAGCAACAGCGGCTATCCAGGTTGTCCGGGTAGGAGGCTCAGGCAGCTTCCACCGGAGAAGGATTTCTCTAATAGCATAAAATAATGCATATGTAATACACAATTTGGCATATTTGTCCCCAACCACTTCCCCAAGGTTATTAAGGAGGGTCACGGCCGGATCCAAGGGGACAGTGGTGTCCAGCACCTCACCTAAGCTGTCCGTTACCGCCTTCCAAAAGGAGGCAAGCTCAGGGCACGACCAAACCACATGAAAAAAGGTGCCAATGTCACGACCGCACCGAGTACAGCAGGGATCGCTCATAGGGTATATTCTGGCAAGGCGTTGGGGCGTATAGTATACTCTGTGTAGGAACTTCAGTTGTATAAATCTGTCTCTGGCCGATATCATAGAGGGAATATAGTTACTAACACAGTCCTCCCAGTCCTCGTCTATCAAGTCCGGGATGTCCCCTTTCCATCTATTATAAGTTTTCTCAAGAGACAGACTATGAGCCATCGATAGCCGCAGATATATGGAGGAAAGGGGCTTACTCATAACCTTAGAGGTCAACAATCGTTCCAGGGGGTCCGATTCCAGAACAACCGGGCCCAGGAACTGCGCCAACATAGCATGACGGAGTTGCCAATAGCGGAACTCCATCGTTCTAGGCAATGAGTGTAATTGATGGAAGACCTCGAACGAGGTCGCAATCCCCTTAGCCGCCCACACCTTAGGGTCAGGAAGTTGTTACAGGTGTGATAAAGTGGGGTTGCCCCACAGGGGAGTATGAGGGGATATTTGCAAGGGCTGCCTATACATGGCCCGGGCCCGAGCCCAAACCCGCAGCACCGTCCTCATCGGGCCGGTGATCAGGGGATGAGCCCGTCCCCCCCGGAAAACGAGATTGCTCAGAGACGTGTAGGATCCCAGCAAGGCCGCTTCTAGAGTCACCGCAGAATTCTGCCTGGACTGGGAAAACCACCACCGGACCGTCACCAACACAGCAGCCCAAAAATAGAGCTGGAAGTTAGGGAGCGCCAGACCACCACCAGAAAGGGGGAGATACAGAGTCCGCCTGGCGACCCGAGGGGTGTGCGCCCAGCCCACACAAAAGACATTACAGTACTGTCCAGTCTAGAAAAAAAGGGGTTTAGAAATATCATTGGGGGAATTACGAAAAAAATACAAAAAACTTCAGGAGATAAATCATTTTCAGTAAGTTAATCCGACCGACCGGGGAGAGGGGGAGCTTACGCCATGACGCACACCTCCTGATCAACTGGAGAAGCAAGGGTTCAATATTGTCTCGCTGATAAGCGTCCAACGTTAAATTCACCTTGATACCCAGATACGTCATGTCCTGAACCCACTTCAACTGTGTCCGAGTATCCACCAGGGGGACCGACGGGTGTAAGGGGAACAGGACAGACTTAGACCAGTTAATGCGTATACCGGAAAAAAAACGAAGGTGTCAAACAGTTGTAAGGCAGTATGCAACGAGGCAGAGGCATCAGCAAGATAAACCAAGGTGTCATCCACATATAGGGACAATTTCTCCTCAACCACCCCCACCCTGATGCCACATACCCGTGGGTCCGCCCCCAATAGAAGCGCAAGCGGCTCCAGGGCCAGGGCAAACAGGGCCGGGGACATCGGGCACCCCTGTCTTTTTTTTATATTTAAACACATTGCTAATAACAGTAGTTGCGTGTGCGATTAGCCCAATATATAGCTTAAATATTGATATTTGCACTGAAATCTGCCATTTTATGTACTTTTTTGAAGTGTCCGTAAAAAATGTGGCTCAGTCAGTAAATGTCATGGTTTTTGCCAGTAAAAAATGAATGCTGTTTGAATATTTTGGGTGCCCATTTCTTGGGAGGTTGGCAACACTGCACCCCGGTAAAGTGCCCCCTTCCCCCCGCTATGTATCCTGAGTGCCGCTTGCCCATATTTGGCATCTGCTGCCGTGTTAAGGGGAGGGAGACGAGCGGACACATGTACACTTTCTTCCCCTTCTTGTTCTTGACTTGAAAGCAACATTGACAGTTTCCCCGGCCATTACTGGGAAAGAATGTAATGCAAAGCAATCTACACTGCATTACATTAATGACTGAATGCATGTATGTAATGATGTAACATCAGCAGGCAAATAAAGTGTATGCCATATGGGGGGTTTGCATTGTGGAGGGGAGGGGTGGCAGGAGGATGTTTGGTGGAGGGGGGCACCAAAATGCACTTTCGCCTAAGTAGACACAAATTCTTGCACCGGCCCTGCATAATGTATGGCCTGCCTTAGCAGGATGGAATTCTTAGAATTGCATTGTTTGATGATCCTGTGACTGAACAACACCCTGAAGAACAGACTCCACACATGAATAAAAACTGAAAGAATGCAAACTATTATCTATTACAAATTTATTTGCAATATTCGTGATTTAAGCCTTTATTTAAATCTGTCCTAAAGTCCTATAACAAGTCTGTTTTTTTCACCACTCTCCAGCCACAAATGTTGTAGATAACTTGGATATTATCCTACTCAGGTATCAACTGCCCAGGGCAAAGTCAACTGCAGGTTTTAAGCTAGACATAGATGGATCTTAATTTGACCGGTTCAGCAGCAATCAGCCAAATTATTCTCCATCTATGGCCATTCCTGGTCTAGTGATGTCCATCTAATGATTACATTTTCTCACACTGACTTGTTGGAAAATTTTCTTTTGATCAACTATGCAGTAGCTGGGGAATCACCATAGAAGTAATTAGATGTATATCCATCGTCAATCATGATGCCTGCCGGACCCAAAAAAAAAAAAAAAATTGCTTCCACCTCTTGGGAGGTGTCCCGTCGAATGCCTTCTCTCCACTTTGAAAGCTCTTATATAGGCAAGGGGCGGGGCCACCCTCCTACATCACCCAATGGCACTGCCCCCTTTTGTGGTGTCAGAAGGGGAGGTGCCACCTGATGAAGTAGCCAGGTGGCCCCACCCCTTGCCTATATAAGAGCTGTCAAAGCAGAGAGAAGGCATTTGGCAGGACGCCTACCAAGAGGCTGAAGCATATTTTGTTTTTCTGGGTTGGGCGGGTGTCATGATTGACGATGGATTTACATCGAGGGACAGTATTTTTTATTAAAGGACTTGTCAAAAAACTGTTTCCTGTGGTTCTTACTTTTTGACACTTTATTGGTGAATGGGTAGGGGTATGATGTACCTGATACCGGTTCACATAGGGGGGGTGCCAGGATCTGGGGGCCCCATTGTTAAACACCCGCAGATCCCCACAACCACAGCCCAGGGATGTCGGGAAGAGGCCCTTGTTCCCATCAACATGGGACAAGGTGCTTTGGGGGGCACATTGAGGGCAAGCGGCCTGGTATGGTTTGGGAGGGGGGGCGCTTGCACGCCCTTCTTTCCTGGCCTGCCAGGCTGCATGCTCAGATAAGGGTCTGGTATGGATTTTGGAGGGGACTCCATGCCATTTCCTTTTTTAAATTTTGGCATGAAGTTCCCTCTAAAATCCATACCAGACCCTAGGGGCCTGGTATAGATTTGGGGGGGTTGGGCCCACACCATTTATTTTTTTAATTTTGGCATAGGGCTCCCCTTAACCACCTAAATACAGGGCACTTTCACTCCCTTCCTTCCCAGACCAATTTTCAGCTTTCAGTGCTTATTGGCGTCTATGGGAAATCTTGGTCAGCTTGATATGGCACTGCTCCCAGTCTTTAAAATTGGCGTCTATGGGAAATCTTGGCCAGCTTGACATGGCACTGCTCCCAAACCATAAGTGACAGTGACACAAAAATTGGGGGAGCACTGACAGTGGACCCAGGACTACAACATATTCATACATTTTCAAAGTGGGGTATGTCTGTACACTACACTGACTGCACTAAATTGACTGAACTCACTATCCACTAACTACCTGCCTAATCTCCATTGTCACACACTATACATGGCTGCTGTGTAAGCAGCAGCCTTATATACTTTGCGGCGTGGACTTAGCCCCTGAGCCTTGATTTGCCAAAGGCACTCTGCCTTTGGCCAATCATGGCTCTCACAGTACATTGTGCTGTGGTTGGCCAAAGTATACAGGTCAGGTGCATGCTTTGGCAAATCATCAGCAATCAATGCACTGCAAGAGCGCAGTGCATTATGGGGCGCTCATCGGTGGGCAAACTTCCAGTCAAGCGCCCCATTTGTTTGTGTGTTCAGCCTCAGGTTCAACTCGAACACACAGCCCACTCCCTAGTAAGCATAACATGTTTGTTATAAAAACAAATAAGACTTTTATATAGCATTAAGTCAAATGTACAATGGCTAACAGAAGCCACAAAAAAGTCCGACCAAACGAGTTAACTTATATTGCTTATTAAGCACAAACATTATCCAAAATGAAGAGTACAAGGATAATACTATGTGAGTAGCCTCTTACCCTGAATCTTCCATACATATTAGCTGCTTCTTCCCTAAAGTCTTCTACTTGGGTACAATGTCTGCTAATTCACAGGAATTGTCCTGTTGGGATCCCACAAATGAGGGGGCTCAGGGTGATAGCTACTTGCCAAAAGAAGTATATTTGCAGCTGTTTCTTTACTAAATGTTTTTGTAGTTAGTCTATTGTCTTCAATTGATATAAGTACAGTAGATCACAGAACTGATTTTTTTCTTTGCCAAAATTATAAGTCAATCTCACTCAGTATGTCCTAGCTCCAGCAGAAATTGACTCAACCTCAAACCCCCTTCACACCACAAGGAAATTATCAATGTACTGTACATTGTCCATAACCCCACGTGATGAGGCACATAGAGGACCAGTACACCACCTCCTCCACTCAACGGCCCAGGTGCAGGCATGCATAGGCCGGAGCCCATGGGGCTCCAGTGGAGGTGCCCTTTACCTGTTGGTAGCTTATACCCATCAATTGAAAAATGTTATTATTGAAAGCAAATTCAAATCCAGAATAAACTAATTTTGTGCTGTCATTCTTGGGACATAAACCTCCAGGAAATTAACCAGGCCTATGACACCCCACATATGTGGGATAGATGTGCAGAGGGACTCAACATCTATACCCACCAGAAAAGACCCTCCTAAACTTGGACCTGCTGAATCCTAGAAAGTATGTCCCGTGTATCCTGGACATATGAGGTGATCTTTAATACCATTTCCTAAATTAGTGAATTTAGTGCATCCAGGTATTTACCCACACTTTTAAATGGACTCCTAACGACAGAAACTATCAGCCTGCCTGGTGGGTTCTCAAGGTCCTTGTGGATCTTGGGTATACTGTAGAAGGTGTGGATATTGTATTCATCCACCCTCTGGTTTTCTAATTCTATTTTAGAGATCAAGTCAGATTTGTGTGCTAATGATAGTTTATAGTTTAAGGAATAGATCAAAGCAGGAAAATGATTAGCCAACAGCCTTTTATATGTGGTCACAGCACTCAGTTGTCTCTTCACCACTTTTTCATACATCACTTCGGTTATCAGACCTATATTACCTCCTTTACCACCTTAAATAACAAGGTTGGGGGCTACCTTAGTTCACTAAGGGCAATGCGTTCCATTCTCGTAAAGTTATCTAAACCAATCCTGCTCCATTCGAACAGACCTAAATCTTTCTGTATCAATGTATCAATTCCAAAAACAAGCGGATTCACTTGTTTTTATTTAGTGGCAGCATTTTCTTAGATCTAATTAATAAATTGGCACTCCTCTTCCAATCTCCTGATAGATTTTCATTACAGGGGGGGGATACCATTCATTTTCTTTAAAGAAGGAGACTATGGGGTTGAATTTCTAAAACTGGAGAGTGCAAAATCTGGTGCAGCTATGCATGGTAGCCCATCAGCTTCTAACGTCAGCTCATTCAACTCGATTTTGACAAAAAAACTGGAAGCTGATTGGTTTCTTTGCAGAGCTGCACCAGCTTTTGCACTTTCCAGTTTTAATAATTAACCCCTAAGGCAGGTTATTATCCTCAAGGCAGGTTTGCATTTGGAGGGCTATCTGATTATTTTTAGAATGCAGAAATCTAAGCATTAATTTCCTAAGGAGCAGGTCAAACTCATCCATCTCTCTGGTTGGAGAAAAGGACAGACCTTTCCCCAGTATGTCGTTCCTTCAGCTGGAAATCTGATATCTGATCACTTTCATATTTTTCATAGCGAACCCTGCATTTAAATTCAAGACTCTTGCTGCTCTACTTATTTTTTCTGACCTAACATTCTCCCACCTTTTGGTCCTTTTTTCTCCTCTTGATCCTTTTACCCTCATATGCTCTCCCCCAATCTCCATATTTCCCTGTTCATTTCTTCAGCCCTGTGTCTTTCTCTCTCTTGTTTCCCCTAAAAAACGAACTGATTTGGCTACAGTCTCTTCTTTACTATGAAAAGGGTCAATCTTCCTCTAGGAGAAGTATGCGATCTAGATTTTCTTCTCCTGGATCAACTTCTGTACCTAGCTAAGGTGGGATAAAAGCAATCTCATCATTCCCTCAACCCTCTAGATCTCATTTAAATTTTGATTGTTTATTAATATGCAGATTTTTTTTGCTATTTTTCCACCTCTCAAGTTATTATATTTACCAAACTCTTTTTTATCCTTATAGGGTTCTAGTTGTTTGCAATTGGTTGACTTGCAAACCCAAATAGATGACAGTACCAATTTTTCTTCCTCTACAAAAAGACACATGACCTCCAGCCCATGTTCAATACACTTTTTTTATGAACCTCTCAGGAAATAATTGCTCAGCAGGAATTACTTTATCTCATAAACCACATGGGATCATGCCGTAACTAATATATGATTTAAGTGAGGAGATTACACTTACGATTTAGATATTTAATAGTTAGCTTTTTATGTTTAAAAAGTTTTTTAATTGTATCTCCATCTGTTTCAGAAGATTCAGAGGTATCCCTAGCAAATGCTGCTGGGATCTCAATGTCAATGTCATCACGTAAAGCATAAGCCATTATAGGTAGTCTTCCCACAATCACTGCGCCAGTAAAAGGTGTCCTTGTTACCAACTTATTGAAGTCAAAAAAATATTGGCTAAGAGAAGCCGCAAAAAAGTAGTTACCTTTAGCAGATTACCTTTTAAATAATGCTACGATCACATATCACCAAAAAATGACTTTATTATTTAGGCTAAGTTATTAGGTGGATGCAGGGATGGAGCAGTATAGTATTCAAATGTAGGTACAGCCACTCCTGCAGATCCTCCTATTAGTTTACCTCCTTGGATAGTATTAGCCCTTCCGGTTGTAATCCTTTGATTAATCATTTGGTCAATGGAGCACCCAGGGGGATCTGAGGTTAGTGATCCATGGCTCCACTTAAGAATGGGTTATCTTGGGTTAACTTGTATGTGCAACAGTCAGTGGATAGTCTTGGTATGAATTTGTAGCTCTTGTCTGGACTTTTTGGTTTTAATGACAACATTGTCATTGTTATTATGGTGAATGGTGGAGGAGTTTCTCTAGCATTTGGTATATTTTTTACTCTACATTTTTGATAATATTTGTACTTAATACACATGTAGCACCCTCCTAGGTAGGTGTTAGAAGAGAGAGTATAGTTTTTCGGTCTTTCTGCTTACCAGAGAGATTGTCAGGTAAATGTATATTGCTCTCTGCCTACCAGGGAGCAGGATCCATTAGTAGGGTCTGCTCATGGTGCTCAGGTGCAGCTCAGCTTGTCTGAAATGTTTCAAACTGGTCCAATAGGGAGGCATAATGGAAAGTGTGAGGAAACCTGACAAGTGAGGGAACAGGCATTGTTACAGCCCCGGTAATTGGCAGGGGAAAGTGCATCAGTGCATGCTGGAATACTGTATAAACGGCAAGGGCACATGTGCTCAGGGTCTTTCAGCTGGAGAGCGGGGTCCTGGAGGGAGGTGTTGGCTGCCCCTTCTCTGTAGAAGTGACCATATGTGGTCGACCTGAGGGCCTGAGAGTCAAGGAGGAGCTGAACCCAGATGTTCTGCAGAGCTGACTGGAAGGGAGACACTGAAAAGGATCTGATTCTTCCTACAGTGTGTACAGATCTGTGTCATGGGGCTTGTCCTGAGAGGGCTATCCCTTCAGCTAGAAGAGTCAGTGGATGGGTGTCAGTCAAGGGGATGCTAGAGAGTGTCCTGAAGAGAAAGTACAGTCAGGTCCATAAATATTGGGACACATTGACACAATTTGCTTCTTTTTGGCTCTATACACCACCACAATGGATTTGAAATGAAACAAACAAGATGTGCTTTAACTGCAGACTTTTAGCTTTAATTTGAGGGTATTTACATCCAAATCAGGTGAACGGTGTAGAAATTAAAACAGTTTGTATATGTGCCTCCCACTTTTTAAGGGACCAAAAGTAATGAGCAATTGGCTGCTCAGCTGTTCCATGGCCAGGTGTGTGTTATTCCCTCATTATTCCATTTACAAGGAGCAGATAATAGGTCCAGAGGTAATTTCAAGTGTGCTATTTGCATTTGGAATCTGTTGCTGTCAACTCTCAATATGAGATGCAAAGAGCTGTCACTATCAGTGAAGCAAGCCATCATTAGGCTGAAAAAACAAAACAAACCCATCAGAGAGTTAGCAAAAACATTAGGTGTGGCCAAATCAACTGTTTGGAACATCCTTAAAAAGAAAGAACGCATGGGTGAGCTCAGCAACACCAAAAGACCCGGAAGACCACGGAAAACAACTGTGGTGGATGACCGAAGAATTCTTTCCCTGGTGAAGAAAACACCCTTCACAACAGTTGGCCAGATCAAGAACACTCTCCAGGAGGTAGGTGTATGTGTGTCAAAGTCAACAATCAAGAGAAGACTTCACCAGAGTGAATACAGAGGGTTCACCACAAGATGTAAACCATTGGTGAGCCTCCAAAACAGGAAGGCCAGATTAGAGTTTGCCAAACAACATCTAAAAAAGCCTTCACAGTTCTGGAACAACATTCTATGGACAGATGAGACCAAGATCAACTTGTACCAGAGTGATGGGAAGAGAAGAGTATGGAGAAGGAAAGGAACTGCTCATGATCCAAAGCATACCTCATCAGTGAAGCATGGTGGTGGTAGTGTCATGGCGTGGGCATGTATGGGTGCCAATGGAACTGGTTCTCTTGTATTTATTGATGATGTGACTACTGACAAAAGCAGCAGGATGAATTCTGAAGTGTTTCGGGCAATATTATCTGCTCATATTCAGCCAAATGCTTCAGAACTCATTGGACGGCGCTTCCCAGTGCAGATGGACAATGACCCGAAGCATATTGCGAAAGCAACCAAAGAGTTTTTTAAGGGAAAGAAGTAGAATGTTATGCAATGGCCTAGTCAATCACCTGACCTGAATCCGATTGAGCAGGCATTTCACTTGCTGAAAACAAAACTGAAGGGAATATGCCCCAAGAACAAGCAGGAACTGAAGACAGTTGCAGTAGAGGCCTGGCAGAGCATCACCAGGGATGAAACCCAGCATCTGGTGATGTCCATGCGTTCCGGACTTCAGGCTGTAATTGTCTGCAAAGGATTTGCGACCAAGTATTAAAAGTGAAAGTTTAAATGATTGTTAATCTATCCCATTACTTTTGGTCCCTTAAAAAGTGGGAGGCACATATACAAACCGTTGTAATTCCTACACCGTTCACCTGATTTGGATGTAAATACCCTCAAATTAAAGCTGAAAGTCTGTAGTTAAAGCACATCTTGTTTGTTTCATTTCAAATCAAATGTGGTGGTGTATAGAGCCAAAAAGATTAGAATTGTGTTGATGTCCCAATATTTATGGACCTGACTGTAGGTGCATCAAGTCTACTGCTAAAGAGAGCAAGAAGACTTAGTTCTCCCATACAAGTGGCAGTATGGTTAAAGCAATGTGTTTGATTCCACAAATAACCTAGTGAGGCCGAGTGAGAATTGTCCTCATTTACTGTGAATAGTTCAGTTGGAGTATCCAACTATTCTCTACTCCCATCCAAGTTCCACAAAAAATATAAAACCAAATCCCTGGACTGTTTACTGAGTAACGAGCAACTGGGAGTAAGGATGGATGTGTAAAAAATCCCCTAGTGACTGTCTGCAGGTAATCAGAGGGAGACCCAAGAATTCAACACACAGCAAGCCCTACAGGGACAGTGCTACACACGATATAAGTTAAATTGCTGTCTGCTATAGGTAACAGCTTTTTTGTGGCATCTATTAGCCAATAAAGGGGGAGAAAGCTGCGCACAAAAAAGATGAAACTAAAGGCTGCTAGTACAAAGTATATCAAACCCAAAAAAAATGTAAAGATGGTACAGCGCCACTAAATAGATAACTAACTAATATGAAGGTGAACCAAAGTCCATAAGTCCATAGGAGGGAGATTTCAGATGTTGGGAATATGACTGTGAATCCCACATCAATCTTGCAAGTAGAGTTTCAGGCAGAGATCACATAAACAATAAGGATGTAACCTTACCGGACAGTTGGACCCCCTGTTACGGAAGGTCAAACAGGCATGCGATATCCACCACCAGGGACAAAACTGCAACAGAACTCCTCTCCTATCGACCACAGACACTCCGGGTAACCATAGACCATGGATCCGGCGAACCTCACTGGACCCCAGGTGCACACAGGGGATGACCTCCAATGAGACAAATGGGGGCGCACATAGTGAAGTACATTCAAGTCTTTTATTGAATTAAAAGGTAAAAAACTCACAATTTAGCTGCTTGACACAGGCATGTTAAAAGTCATTGGCCGCGGCTCGAATAGCGTGACTGCATGGGGGCTTAGCGTGCTGACGCGTTTCGTCCTGCAAAAGGCGTTTTCAAAGGCAAAAGCCCCCCTCATGCAGCACGCTTTTATAGGAAACCCCCAATTGTTTGGAATGTGGCCACTTCCGGTGCGTGATGACGCACTTCCGGTTCCGGTGTGCGATGACGCACTTCCGGTTCCGGTGATGACGCACTTCCGGTTTGGCAATCAACAGCGCGGTGAGGCTCTTGCTGAGCCCCCGGAAGTCTGGCAAAGGAAGGGAGAAATTACCTAGAGAGAAAAAACAAAGGCAGTAGGAGATAACGGTGCCCCAGCCGCCCACGGCAAGCCAGAAGAAACCACTCTAACTGCACTATGTTATTCAAGGCAAAAAACCTCCTTCCGGCCAGCAAAAAATAAAAAAATATATTCATTAGCCACTCCAAACAATTGTAAAACAATAAAATATACATTTAAAATCATGTGAGTATACAACCAAATTAATGGCAAAAACACTGATATAAAAACAAATATTCCATTTAAATAAATTACATGAATTGCAATCTATGTTTAACAATAAAGAAAGCAGACGTCTTATCCCACCTGTCCACAATGAATTAAAGAACCACAGTAAGTATGGGGCATTAAACCATACAACCTAGTGTGTGTCCATGTAAACCCTGAAAAAGGTCAACAGGGATCGACAGAACCTTTCCACATCCAACTGAACAGAGGGAGGGATTGGGATAGACGAGATACAATCAATGTATGGTGCACACATTAAGATGATAGAAACCTAGATAAACTAAGTACACCCCCTGAAGGTGCACTCAAGATGGTATTTCCCCAAACGTGGGCACATTACCAGGGGATTTGAAAAACAAAAAAGGGGGGGAGGGACCAAAAAGAAACCAGCTCATTGACAGCAAGGGAAGTGAGAACCTAGGGAGTCAATCTGCTCATCAGCTGTTATTAATGAAGCAGTTGACATCCCAATCCACGTTGAGACCAAAGGGGGTATAACACTTCAGGTCAAAAATCCACCTGGTCTCAAGCCGTGAGATCTCCCTCCTCACATTGCTCCCCCTCCAGTGTGGGGTAAATTTGTCAATGGCAATAATCTTAGTTCCAACGGCCTTTTTGTGGTGACATTCTAGGTAATGTCTTGAAACAGAATGTTTAGGAAAACCCCGGCGAATATTACCCAGATGTTCATTCACCCTGGTTTTCATGGCACGGGTAGTCCTGCCCACATATTGGTACCCGCAAGGGCACTCCAACATGTAGACTACGTTCTCTGTTGAGCAGGTAATGAACGTGTCGATGGAATAACTCTTGTGTGTGGCTTTAGAGCGAAAGGATAGAACTTTACGTTCCTTGATGGCATTTGCCCTACAGACCACACACCGTCTACAAGGGAAAAACCCTATAATTTCAGGAAAAAGGTGGGTGATTCTAGCAGGTGGATCCACAATGTTTGGTGCCACCCTAAGTCTCAGAGGTGGAGCGCCCATGAAGACCACTGTGGGGCGTTCTCCAATCACGGGAGCTAGTACCCTGTCGTTCCTCAATACAACCCAATGTCGGTTGAAGATTTTCCTAATATCCCGGAATTGGTGAGTGTATGGGGTCACAAAGGCAGTGGTGAATTCTGTGCTAGACTCCCTGTTACTCCTAGAACCTGCTAACATGCTAGTTCTGTCTAAATTTGCCACTTCCTGGATGGCTAGATCAAGTTCAGAGTTGGAGTACCCTTTGTCCAGGAATCTCCCTTTGAGGACTGATGCTTGCTGGAAATAGTCATCAATTAGGGTACAATTCCTACGGATCCTTGTAAATTGGCTCTTAGGCACCGACTTAAGCCACGACGGGTGATGGTAACTGTCGGTGCCAATATAGCCATTACGGTCAGTGGCTTTGAAAAAGGTTGTAGTCACCAATTCATTGCCCTTGACCGTAATATTAAGGTCGAGGAAGTGTATGTTAGATGCACTCACCTCATGTTGCAGGCGTATCCCAAAGATGTTGTTATTAATATCCTCAAAGAACCGGGATAAGGACTCGACGGTGCCATTCCATATGAGGAGGACATTGTCGATGTACCTTTTCCACATCACTAGCTCATCTCTTTGGTCTCTGAAGATGAAATCCTCCTCCCACTTTGCCATGAACAAGTTCGCCATGCTAGGGGCGAACTTGGCACCCATGGCAACACCCCTGGTCTGGAGGTAATAAGTACCCCCAAACCAGAAGTAGTTGTGGGTCATGGCAAAGGAGAGGAGGTTCAGGACCAGCTTCCTTTGGGCTGGGACGAGTAGTGGGTCTCTTTGCAAAAAGGAAGAAACCGCCTGGTGGCCGTGCTCATGGGAAATAATGGTGTAGAGGGAGGCAACATCCGCCGTAGCCTGCAGATAGCCCTCCCTCCACTCCACTCCATCCAGGAGCCGGATCACCTGCGTTGAATCCCTTAAAAAGGTGGGAGTTGAAACCACCAATGGCTGCAGGTACCCGTCAATATACTTACCAACCCTTGAGGTCACAGAATCTATCCCGCTGATGATGGGACGACCTGGCGGGTTAACCGGATTCTTGTGAACCTTAGGGAGGTAGTACATGACGGGTAACCCTGGGAGCCACGGGAATCAGAAACAGTTTCTCCTTCTTGTTGAGGATATTATCCTCAAAGGCTTTCTCTACTATCGTAGTAAGCTCTTTCTTATACTTACGGGTGGGATTGGATCTCAGGAGAGAGTAGGTATCTCGATCCGACAGAATATTAGACATTTCTGTCAAATATGCCGTCTTATCCAGGACCACAATCCCGCCTCCCTTGTCAGCTGGTCTGACCACCAGGTCATCTCTAGACTGCAGGGATTTTAATCCAACATCAAACCTCTTGTCAGCATACATCCGCTTAATCTCCAGTTTTTCCAAATCCTTAATCACCATGTCCTTGAAAACACCCAATGAAGGGGCCAAAGGACCAGGGGGATTAAACAGCGATGCATTGGAGAGATTGGAATGCCTGATGCCTTCTCTGGTCTGAGTGAATTTTTTTGCCGGATTAGAAAGAATATAGCGTTTAACATTAAGTTTACGCATATATTTTTGAACATCCATAAATACCGTAAACTTGTCCAAGGGCTTGAAGGGAACATGCTTCAAACCCCGGTCAAGAACAAATAGTTCGTCCTCTGTAAGCGAGGTAGAACTCAAGTTAAAGATGCCAGCACCTAATTTATTATTTTTCTTTCCTGTTCCTTCTGCCTCCCCTGGTTCCTCGATTCGTCCTGTTGGGCGGTCGTAGTCGTACCTGTCCCTCAGGAAAAAATCCGGGTATCTTTAAGGATACTGCGGTCCCCTGGGTGAATCGTAACCGCGTTCCCTGGGGTAATTATTCCTCTGAGGGCCAGGTAGAGGATGCCTCGTGATAAATCTATCGTCATAGTGGTCATAATATTCCTGATGGTTCTCCAAAGGGGCATAGGAATTATAGGTAGGAGTGTAATATTGGTTATTTTGGTTATTTTGGGGCTTTTTTTGTTTTTTCTTTTTATTCTTACTCTTATTATTTAGGGGCCTTGTTGGAGTATTAGTCCTAAATGGTCTCAAAGTGTTGGGCCCAGAAGGCGTTTGATTTCCTCTAGGGCCAGCCGGAGGACCAGAGGGCCTTACCGATGTGGGTGTGCCAGGACCAAGTCTGTAGGGAGTGCCACCAGAGATCATACGAAGAGGTCTGCTGTCGGCATTCCCACCTGTTGAAGTGCTGGCACCCTGGTTGGTCTCCATTTCGGATTCCACCAATTCAGAAGATGGCACATCCATCTCGGCCGCCTCTGCTCTCCTTTTTTGCCATTTAAACACAAGATCACTTCCATAGTCACTAGCATCCCTGAAGTATTTTTTCCTTTTCTTATACTTCTGTTCGGACTCCTCCTTCTCCAAAGCCCTCTGAAGGTCCTCAGATCTGTTCTTAAACTCAGGAGTGTCCTTATGAGGGATTAGTGACTTTTTTAGGATGGTAAGCTCCTCATCCAATCTGGTGAGTTTCAACTTTTTACGAGTGATGAGGAACCTCAGCATGTTGAGGCCCGCATCGTTGAAAAACTTAAACCAGAGGTTGAGGTCTTTCTCGTCATCTTGGTGATTGACCTCCCATCTCAGACTCCGTGGAACAAAGCCCTCCTCCAAGTATTTCTCAAGGAGAGCTATGTCCCAATTGGTATGGGTCTCCGTAATCATGATATTACGCACCCTCATAAATAAACCGCCAATATCGGACCTATTAGGGTCCGGAGAGCCTTCAAAGGCATCCTTAAAATTTGAGGCGGAGGTTTTCCTAAAAGGAAATATATCCATATTGTAGTGAGAATTAACCACTAGTTGGCTGCAGCTCACAGATGATAAATCAAGTATACAATAAAGGGGGAGAAAGCTGCGCACAAAAAAGATGAAACTAAAGGCTGCTAGTACAAAGTATATCAAACCCAAAAAAAATGTAAAGATGGTACAGCGCCACTAAATAGATAACTAACTAATATGAAGGTGAACCAAAGTCCATAAGTCCATAGGAGGGAGATTTCAGATGTTGGGAATATGACTGTGAATCCCACATCAATCTTGCAAGTAGAGTTTCAGGCAGAGATCACATAAACAATAAGGATGTAACCTTACCGGACAGTTGGACCCCCTGTTACGGAAGGTCAAACAGGCATGCGATATCCACCACCAGGGACAAAACTGCAACAGAACTCCTCTCCTATCAACCACAGACACTCCGGGTAACCATAGACCATGGATCCGGCGAACCTCACTGGACCCCAGGTGCACACAGGGGATGACCTTCAATGAGACAAATGGGGGCGCACATAGTGAAGTACATTCAAGTCTTTTATTAAATTAAAAGGTAAAAAACACACAATTTAGCTGCTTGACACAGGCATGTTAAAAGTCATTGGCCGCGGCTCGAATAGCGTGACTGCATGGGGGCTTAGCGTGCCTGACGCGTTTCGTCCTGCAAAAGGCGTTTTCAAAGGCAAAAGCCCCCCTCATGCAGCACGCTTTTATAGGAAACCCCCAATTGTCCGCCCACGGCAAGCCAGAAGAAACCACTCTAACTGCACTATGTTATTCAAGGCAAAAAACCTCCTTCCGGCCAGCAAAAAATAAAAAAATATATTCATTAGCCACTCCAAACAATTGTAAAACAATAAAATATACATTTAAAATCATGTGAGTATACAACCAAATTAATGGCAAAAACACAGATATAAAAACTAATATTCCATTTAAATAAATTACATGAATTGCAATCTATGTTTAACAATAAAGAAAGCACACGTCTTATCCCACCTGTCCACAATGAATTAAAGAACCACAGTAAGTATGGGGCATTAAACCATACAACCTAGTGTGTGTCCATGTAAACCCTGAAAAAGGTCAACAGGGATCGACAGAACCTTTCCACATCCAACTGAACAGAGGGAGGGATTGGGATAGACGAGATACAATCAATGTATGGTGCACACATTAAGATGATAGAAACCTAGATAAACTAAGTACACCCCCTGAAGGTGCACTCAAGATGGTATATCCCCAAACGTGGGCACATTACCAGGGGATTTGAAAAACAAAAAAGGGGGGGAGGGACCAAAAAGAAACCAGCTCATTGACAGAAAGGGAGGAGAGAACCTAGGGAGTCAATCTGCTCATCAGCTGCTATTAATGAAGCAGTTGACATCCCAATCCATGTTGAGACCAAAGGGGGTATAACACTTCAGGTCAAAAATCCACCTGGTCTCAAGCCGTGAGATCTCCCTCCTCACATTGCTCCCCCTCCAGTGTGGGGTAAATTTGTCAATGGCAATAATCTTAGTTCCAACGGCCTTTTTGTGGTGACATTCTAGGTAATGTCTTGAAACAGAATGTTTAGGAAAACCCCGGCGAATATTACCCAGATGTTCATTCACCCTGGTTTTCATGGCACGGGTAGTCCCTCCCCCCCTTTTTTTGTTTTTCAAATCCCCTGGTAATGTGCCCACGTTTGGGGAAATACCATCTTGAGTGCACCTTCAGGGGGTGTACTTCGTTTATCTAGGTTTCTATCATCTTAATGTGTGCACCATACATTTATTGTATCTCGTCTATCCCAATCCCTCCCTCTGTTCAGTTGGATGTGGAAAGGTTCTGTCGATCCCTGTTGACCTTTTTCAGGGTTTACATGGACACACACTAGGTTGTACGGTTTAATGCCCCATACTTACTGTGGTTCTTTAATTCATTGTGGACAGGTGGGATAAGACGTGTGCTTTCTTTATTGTTAAACATAGATTGCAATTCATGTAATTTATTTAAATGGAATATTTGTTTTTATATCTGTGTTTTTGCCATTAATTTGGTTGTATACTCACATGATTTTAAATGTATATTTTATTGTTTTACAATTGTTTGGAGTGTCTAATGAATATATTTTTTTATTTTTTGATGGCCGGAAGGAGGTTTTTTGCCTTGAATAACATAGTGCAGTTAGAGTGGTTTCTTCTGGCTTGCCGTGGGCGGCTGGGGCACCGTTATCTCCTACTGCCTTTGTTTTTTCTCTCTAGGTAATTTCTCCCTTCCTTTGCCAGACTTCCGGGGGCTCAGCAAGAGCCTCACCGCGCTGTTGATTGCCAAAACGGAAGTGCGTCATCACGCACGCCACAACCGGAAGTGCGTCATCACGCACCGGAACCGGAAGTGCATCATCGCACACCGGAACCGGAAGTGCGTCATCACGCACCGGAAGTGGCCACATTCCAAACAATTGGGGGTTTCCTATAAAAGCGTGCTGCATGAGGGGGGCTTTTGCCTTTGAAAACGCCTTTTGCACGACGAAACGCGTCAGCACGCTAAGCCCCCATGCAGTCACGCTATTTGAGCCGCGGCCAATGACTTTTAACATGCCTGTGTCAAGCAGCTAAATTGTGAGTTTTTTACCTTTTAATTCAATAAAAGACTTGAATGTACTTCACTATGTGCGCCCCCATTTGTCTCATTGGAGGTCATCCCCTGTGTGCACCTGGGGTCCAGTGAGGTTCGCCGGATCCATGGTCTATGGTTACCCGGAGTGTCTGTGGTCGATAGGAGAGGAGTTCTGTTGCAGTTTTGTCCCTGGTGGTGGATATTGCATGCCTGTTTGACCTTCCGTAACAGGGGGTCCAACTGTCCGGTAAGGTTACATCCTTATTGTTTATGTGATCTCTGCCTGAAACTCTACTTGCAAGATTGATGTGGGATTCACAGTCATATTCCCAACATCTGAAATGTCCCTCCTATGGACTTATGGACTTTGGTTCACCTTCATATTAGTTAGTTATCTATTTAGTGGTGCTGTACCATCTTTACATCTATTAGCCAATGTTTATTTTGACTTATATAAGCTGGTTACAAGGACCATACCTACAACTAGATATTTGGGGAGTTAGTTAACTTATTTAGATAAGAGTTTTTTTCCCAACTCTTATTCATGAAATTCCCATTTTTTATTTTTTTTCACCGGTCTTCGTGTCCCCAGTGCTGCTATGTCTAGTTTGGGTAGCTGGCTGTGACCGCTTGTGGCTTCACAGACGACTTCCCACTGCACATGAGTGAGCCACGATGTGCTTTGTAAGTGGTCCCACTGCTTTCTAGGACCTGTGATGTGTTGCAGAAGGCTGCAGACAAGGTGGGGGGAAAAGCGTAGGCGATCCAAGTGAAAGTGGGAGCCTAGTACCTAGTATAAAAATTAGTATAAAACTAGGTACCCATTACACTCCAAAAAAGTGCCCAAAAGTTAAAGAGGGGGGGGTACCCATTATAGGTACCCACGACGATCGGCCAAGCTTTCCCCCTTTTAGGTAAAGTTCTGCCTTAAGTAGAAATAATAATTTTGCTGATAAGGCTAAATCTTTTAAAGCTATCCCTTAGTTATCATCTCAAATGGAATCGGATTCCCCTCATATATGCAGCTTCTGTACACTCCCTGCTGCACAGGGTAATAGTAAATATTCTTACTGAATTTCTATATGTTTCCTTTATAGATTACATCCTGCAGTGCTGTTATTGGATTTCAGCAGTGGTGGAACTACCAGGGTCGCAGCAGTCGCAATTGCGACTGGACCCTGGCATTCCGCCACTGTGGGGGGGGGGGGGGGGGCACAAGATCCAGCATTTCCCCCTGCATGTCTGACTGTCAGTTCAGGGGTGGGAGGGGGCGATTGGCATCTCTGTGGTGCCTGTGAGCCACGGGATCTCCCGCCGGCTAGCAATTCACTTACCTCTATAGAGTGGAGAGGGGAGAGGCCTCTGTAGCTGCAACTTTCTTGATCTGGGGAGCAAATCATCAGGCAGTGCTCGGGTACACTCGCTCCTACTCCTGCAGAACCTGCTCGAGGCAGAGCCTGCTGCGGCTTGCATTTTGATTGGGCTGGACTCCGGGAGGGGGTGTGGCCAGCCTCCAAGGTGATGGTGCCCGGTTCACCTTCTGGTGTAGGTGCGAGGCTCAAGCTGCATTTAGAGACTCCTATGAGAGACTGGAGCAAGCGGTGGAGGATTCCAGGTTGTGCATGTGCAGCAGGTTGATCTTCTCTTAAATCAACAAATCTGGTAAGCAGAAAAGTGTGACCATACAGAAACACTGAGGTTCCCGCGATTTTGCTTAAGGGTGGAGTTGTGCGTGCATACCTCCATCCTTAACTAAAATCCAGGGAACCTCAGTTTCTCCACCGCCAGCCAGTATAACACTTTGTTGTTCGTGATCTAGATTACAGATTTAATTTATTATTTTTGTCACCAGGACATTAGGCTGCCAAAGGAGTTGTTCCTAATATGTATGAAGATGTAAAAAAGTCACCATATGTACTGTGACTCTTTTTTTTTATTTATTGTTAATGTGAATGTGGATATTTATTTGTTCTTGTCCTAATGTCCTAGTGACAATAATAATACGAGCAGTATCATTGCTAGCCCTGGGCACTCAGAGAATGTACTCCAAATCTCTCATGGGGTGTCCTGGGTCCCAAGTGATATGATCACTAACGCTACAGCAGCAACTCTCCTCACCATTCGTCACGTCACAAAAGTTAAACAGTAAATTTAAAGACAAAGAAAGCTTTTCCCAACACATAAATATGTTAATGGGACACTTCTTGTAGAACTACACCCATATTAAATGAATGCCCCGTCCCTAAGTAAAGTAGATGCCCCACCTACAACGGCTTTCTGGACATGCAGGAAAAAAAGGTGTCCCTAAAAACTTTTTTGAAATGTTGCCAACTATGGGGTCCTCTGAACCGGGCAGGTAACGGCTTCAGTAAACAAGTGAGTTGCTCTGCTTGTACACTGAAGCCGATACCTGCCCAGGACAGAAGCCCCTCCTCTCTCCACTTTATAGACTCAGGAAGTGAACTGCTAGCCAGAAGGAGATCCTGCAGCTCGCAGGCACCACAGAGCTGCCATTCGCCCCCTCGCACCACCCCCCACTGCACAGTGAACGGCAGCTAAATTGGTCTGAGGTGCAGGGGGAAGTGTTCAGATGAGTGGTCATGGGGTGAAAGTGGGGGTGGGGTACAGAGATGTGCTGAGGGTTGGAGTTGCACATCAAGTGGGTACAGAGCAGAGATGTGTTTGGCCCCTTTAACATTGACGGACCGATCGGGTCCGCCTGTCTGTTTTTAAGGCAGACCTTATCGGTCTTTCAATTGCTCTCTGTTGAGCGGTGGATGTCAGCAGACATCCACCACCATCCAATCTGATCCTGTCTGCTAAAAATAGACGGGGGATCCATTCAGTGGATCGGATTGGATTAGAGAGCACTTGTCACCTGTTTGCTCAGCGGAGAGATCCCCCGCTGAGCAAGCTGATCCTGCTGATGGGTCTGTGTGTGTGGTGTGTGTGTATAGGGAGGGGGGGGTGTGGAGTTGTGCTGGGGGTTACAAAGGCATATTGGCGGATAAAGTTGATTCTAGGAGGTGCAGAGGTGCGTGGGGGGTACAGAGGATGATGGGAGGTGCAGAAGTGTGTGTAGTAGGTGCAGCAGTGTGCAGGGGGGGGGAGGGTACCAAGGTGTGCTAGGGGTACTGGAGTTATTTGGGAAGTACAGAGATATGCAGGGGTATAGAGGCGTGCTGATGGGTACGGAGGCATTCTGGGGGGTGTAGAGATGTGAAAAGGGGTATGGCATTAGATGGTTCTTGTAGAGCCATGCCCATTTTAAATGGCACCCCCCTAATTAGGATTAGGGATGATCGAACGGTTCGGGTCGACCATCGGTTCGACCCAAACATTGATTGTTCGAAATTCGGCCAAATTCCGAACTTTTTGCAGAAAAAGTTCGGAATTCGGCAACCAGAACCGACCAAAATGCAATGGGACAGGAACTGGGCTTTAAAAGCCCGTGATTGGACCAGACAAATCAGTAAAAGCCAATTGAGGGGGCAGGAGGATGCTAGGAATGTGATTGGAGTGACTAGGGGGTCCAGAGGCCAATCAGTAGTGAATATGCCCCCCAGTATATAACATAGCCCGCCAAATGTCTAGCACTGTAATACAGGGGCTGTGGAAGAGAGTGGAAGCAGTTCTGTTACTCCTGCTGCAAAAGTGTCATTTAGCAATTATTAGTGTGAGGAAAGGGATATCTAGTGTAGTTAGGGTACTATATACCACTATAGTTAGATTCAATAATCTAGTTTCTGTAGGGAAAGTGTTAAGTGTCAGGGTGACCGTAGTGTAGTGTAGGGTGAACTGACTCTGACTGCTATGCCAGGGTGACCGCCAGAGAAAAAAGATCATTTGTCTTAGAATTGCAGTAGAGCAGGGATCGGGCTCCGCTCCTTGTATGCCAGGGTGACCGAATTCATCCATGTCAGGGTGACCACCAGAGAAAAAAGATTGTTTGTCTTAGAATTGCAGTAGAGCAGGGATAGGGCTCCGCTACTTTCACACCTGGGCGTTTATGTTTCAGGTGTTTATTGGGATTTTTGTGGACGTCTTTGGAGGCAGGCATGACATCTGAACTTCTGTGTAGGGGTATATATACACACACACATATATGTATATATATATACACATACACACATATAGGTGTAAAAGTAGCGGAACCACATCCCTGCGCTAATGAAATTATTTGCAGGGATGGGGTTCCGCTCCTATCACACCTGTATGTGTGTATGTGTATATATACATATATGTGTGTGTGTGTATATATCCCTATACAGAAGTTCAGATGTTATGCCTGCCTCCAAAGACGCCCAAAAAATGCCCAATAAACGCCTGCAACAAAAACGCCCAGGTGTGTTGTTGCAGGCGTTTATTGGGCATTTTGTGGGCGTCTTTGGAGGCAGGCATAACATCTGAACTTCTGTATAGGGGTATATATACACACACACACATATATGTATATATACACATACACACATAAGGGTGTAAAAGTAGCAGAACCCCATCCCTGCAAATAATTTCATTAGCGCAGGGATGGGGTTCCGCTACTTTTACTCCTATATGTGTGTATGTGTATATATACATATATATGTGTGTGTGTGTATATATACTCCTATACAGAAGTTCAGATGTCATGCCTGCCTCCAAAGACGCCCAAAAAATGCCCAATAAACGCCTGCAACAAAAACGCCCAGGTGTGTTGTGGCAGGCGTTTATTGGGCATTTTGTGGGCGTCTTTGGAGGCAGGCATAACATCTGAACTTCTGTATAGGGGTATATATACACACACACATATATGTATATATACACATACACACATAAGGGTGTAAAAATAGCGGAACCCCATCCCTGCAAATAATTTTATTAGCGCAGGGATGGGGTTCCGCTACTTTTACTCCTATATGTGTGTATGTGTATATATACATATATGTGTGTGTATATATACTCCTATACAGAAGTTCAGATGTCATGCCTGCCTCCAAAGACGCCCAAAAAATGCCCAATAAACGCCTGCAACATATATATATATATATGTATATATACACATACACACATACAGGTGTGATAGGAGCGGAACCCCATCCCTGCGCTAATAAAAATTCTAAGAAAAATTATCTTTTTTTTTCTGGTTCTGGACATGCTACAGAGCTGAAACTTCACAGGTACACTTTTTAGACCCACCAGACACTAAATTCAAAGAAATCTCATTTTCTTTTTTCCAATAATTTTTTCAATAATTGGCTCTCTATCAAAAACAACAATTTTTAGGAACTTTATTTGTGTGATTAATAGTCCCTGGGGCATGACCCAGAACCCTAGGCACTTTTTAGGGGCATTTATTGGGTTTTAGGGCTTCAAAATGGTGTTTTTTGATTACCGAAGTTCGGGTCCCATTGATTTCAATGGGGTTCTGGAATCCAGACCCGAACTTTCGGGAAGTTCGGGTGTTCTGGTCGAAACAAACTTTTCAAAAGTTCAATCATCCCTAATTAGGATACAATCTCTGCCTATAATGGCTGGATGAACACAGAAAAAAAAGGTGTCCCTGAAGTTTTTTTGGAAAGTTTGGCAACTATGCAGGCAGGGGTCCCACTCCAGAACACATGAAAGGGTCCTGGTGTGGGACATCAGTAAGGGCCCCACGATGGGAGTAAAGGGCCCTGGATCAATGGCAAGGGCCCCAAGACAGGGTCAGGGGGACCCTTCATGGTTTCTTTCACCAAACCTTGATGGTTCTAGTTACACCTCTGGATTTCAGAGTCCAGTGCAACATGAATTCCAAAAGTATAGTCACCATGTAATCAAAATAAATTCCTTGCAATGTCATCCCTACAGCTTACAATAAATATTTTAAACAAGCACACATAGAATACACTTCTTGCCATCAAACATGGACAAAATAGGTGAGAGTAGAAATACCAGTGAATACTGGTTAATTTTAATGTCAGGAAATATGCAATATCGCCACCTAGTGGTTCATGTGCTTTGTGAGTGAGGAAGCCAGGTGAATACAAAATAAAAGTAAAAAGAACAATTCCATGCTAGATCTTTGTAGGAAAATAAAGAAGTGTGCTTGTAAAATTCTGAAAAAATTATGTTTGTTTTTTTTTGTTTTTTTCTGTTTGTTTTTTATATTTGCTAGTAAATAATTCCATATCAAACAGGTACTTAGTACTTAAAGTATATCCAAACTCAAATATGTTGTTGCTCATTTTTCTGTAATGTTGTAAAACGTAATACTTTTTTTTTTACATAACCTTATTTCAATAAATGTTTTCCTAGTAATCTTGATAGCCAAGTGCATCCACAGGTACTTCCTTTCCTAAGATGGCATTGTTCCTCTTTCTGTACGATCCGTGTTAACCTACAGGCAGCCATGCCAGCGCACATTCTACTACAGTGAATGCAGTTAAATTGTCCAGAAGCCACCGCAGCATGTACATGTCCACAGAAAGTTTATACAAAAACTCTACAAGATGTGCAGAGTGCGGGGAGAGAAAACATGAACATAAAGTGATCCTCTTTTACTTTCGGTGCTCTACAAAATTAAGTGTTCTTTTGTTGGAGTATAGTTCTAATTTAAAGCTGGACTCCAGGTACACAGTTAAATAGACAAATGAAAGACATGTATTGGAGCTTTTACATTACAAATTAGCATTTCGGTCCATCCAGTTCTGAAGTTTGCTCAGTTCTGCCACAAAGCACCCATGAGAATTTATTTTTTTCTGTTGCAATTCCGTACTATTTACTCAGTCTCATTTCTCTTGTATTCTGCTCTCTCATCCTATTAACGCGTATATTAAACTGCAGCACAACTAATTGGTTATTTCTGCTGCTTCTCCTTCCTGTAGACTGAGCTCTGCTGTACAGGTACCTACACTGTGTGTATTTGGAAAAACATATTGAAGTACTGTATATAAAAATGAATACAGAGCTGCATTAATTTGTGTGTATCTCTACCCCAACAGGGGCCACTGATTTTAAATGGTTCTTCTCCAAATAGTACAGGGACCATCATCCACCCAAGTAACAGCCCATTCACTCCAGATCCAATAAACAGTCTAGGGGTTGTCTTTTTGTGATTTATTGCTGATAATATTTGTAACAGGAGAGGGTTTAAGGTATGGGATACTCCAAAACGGTTAGTCCTTATGCAACTGTGTATATTGGACAGTCTAAGGCCTCACAGCTGGGGACAATGTAGCAAGTCTCTTTAGCATCTGGTTACCCTGCTATTTGTACCTAGTGCAATCTCAGGAACACTGCACAGTACAAGAGGACTTTCTCAGTCTCTCAGTTTAGAACATACCTCTGTTGAGGACATTGCTGAGCATGAGAAATAGCCAGTATCTGGGACCCTATATATCAGTCCAAGCAACCTCTAGCACTTATATCACAAAAGCATACAGTCACCAGGAATCCATTCAGGATCATTACTCACAAGCCCCCAGGACAGCTGCCTTTGGTGAAGTACTGCAGTCAGTTTCAGGTGACTTGCAGGTCCCACTTAGACCTCACAGAACAGCAACACAGTCTATAGACTGCCTTATGGGAAATAGCCCCTTGGGGCTTGGAACTTTCCTTGTTTGGGGGAAAGGACCATCAATATTCAGACTGGCTATTTGAATTCCTCCTGAAGCTCAAGAATGTTCTTCTAAAGGCAGGGAGAAGCAATCGAACTCCCAGCCTGTGAAACTCTGAACATACCAATCCAAACAATTACTGCTCCTTTGATTACAGAAGGAGCCCAAAACCAAATTAAACTAGCATCCTACACTAGAAGGGCACGACTGAGGCCTGGAACTCTCCTTGTTAGGGGAAAGGACAATTTCTCCAGGGCTCCAGACTTTTTATCAGCTTCTCCAGCCACCATCTGGGTACATCTCCCCAGGGATTGGATAGGTCTTGATCAACATTCAGGCTGGCTATTTGAATTCTCCCTCCCAAAGCTCAAGAAAGTTCTTCTAAAGGCAGGGAGAAGCAATCAAACTCCCAGCCTGTGAAACCCTAAACATACCATGCCAAAAAATTACTGCTCCTTTGATTATAGAAGGAGACAAAACCTAAATTACCTAGCATCCCACACTTGAATGGCACTACAGGTGTCTTTTACTTCCACCTAGGGTTCAGATTTAAAGAAAGAAATGACATGCCATTCCCTTACAAGATATAGAAGCCAAGTATACCAGGCCAATGTCTGTATAACAGCAAGCCTACATACCTGCCACCATGCTGTTACCATCCTTATACTCTTTAAGAGGTGTGCCATTAGAAATGTGGCCTACTACCCAATAAAGCAGTCAAGTAAGTCATAGACACTAGTATACGCTTGGGAGAGAGGGTCCACATGCCAGCTTCCCATCAGATACAGGTTATATCAACCTAAATAACTGATGTGTTGGGCACCACTTGTTTTTCTCTTGGTGAGAAGTATCATCTTGTTTCACCATGATTATAATGGGGTACAAAGAAGTTAAAGTATTAAGACACTTTCTGAATTTCCTATTCCACAGTAGCTCACTTGTTTGGATTCAAGCACAAATACTGCAAAGTTGACCATATTGTCTGCAGGTTGCAAGGAGCACAACCACTAGTGCAGGCCACTCTTGCCATTTGATTGTTATGGCTGTTGGACTTCCTGGTGTGTAATATCTTCAATACATTATGCTAGATGCACATTACAGCCTGTGTTTTAATGGGCAATGCACTGCACACAGATAGTATCCATGTTGCTGCACTGCAAAGCCCAACCCCTCAGGCACAAAGTGGGAACTGAGCAATTTGCCTTATTACATATGTAGCACTACTCCCTTGAGAGCTGCTGGTGATAGGTTCCCCTGGGTTACCCATAGCACCAGCATAATAGTTTAGCTACTTTAAAGTGCTTGGTTCAGTCAAGAAACAGTCTAGGGGTTTTGGTTTTTTGTTGTTTAATTGAGAACTAGGATAGGAGAAGGGAATGAGTGGGATACTCCTGCTTGAATAAACTATGCTTCACCTTGTCAATAGCGATGTAGTAGTAATAAATGAACCGCTTTAGATAAGCTGTACTGTACTGCAGAACACTCTTCAGGGCCCTTCCTGGCACCTCCTTTTGTTCCTATACTTCAGAGCTTTCTACATGGCACCCCCTTTACTGTACTATTCTCCATGTGAGCTAGCTCCTTGATCCCCTGACTTCACTGGAGTGGTCCCCCTTCCTGGGCCAGACCCTTTGGCAGGTCCCTCATTACTCACGGACACTGTTTTTCCCAAAAGACTCTGCCAGAAGCTCCACCATCAGTTACACCGGATCCTCTGCAGCTCAGCTACACACCTGGTTCACTAGGCCGACCGCCTAAGACCACCTTCCTCACACACTGCAGGAGGAGAGACAGTCGTCCACCTCCTCCTGGGTCTCTGCTTCCCGCCAAAGGCGCCCTGTCACATATCCCCTCAGTATTTATGATTAATCCCAGGATGCATGGCAGGAATGCCCTCCCACTGGGACTGTCATAAAAATGATGTGTCACTGGCTAGGTTTCCTTCACTGTCCAGCAAGCTCCCTGGAAACATGTGACAGGCAACCTAATAGAGGCTCCCCTGATAAGCAGCAGAAGCAATAAATGCTTTACCTAGCACCTACCTAACTGGGAGGGTGCTACATCCACCCCCCACTAAAAATGAGCCACGTCCCGTTGGCTCTGGGGCAGCCGCCCCCTACAAAAATCCTTTAAAAAAAAAACTTAGGGGTATCCCACAAACCTGGAAAAGGGGAAAAGGGGAAAAGGGGAAAAGGGAAATAAACAAATGTACAAATAATACATTAAGTGTAAATATATATATATATACTGTATATATATTTCTCTATATACCCCATATAATACACAATATAATACAAGGCAGGTGCATTTAAGGCAATGCACCCCCCCCCCCCCACCAAGCAAAGCCTGCTCTGGTGAGTGACTAAATAGACCTGACTGTCTACCTCTAATATTGTATTACCTGCAAAGAGAAAAAAAAGGGTTAAACATCTCACTAGCACATAGTGATAGTTCCTACCTGTACATTTGATGAGAAGACCCTCCCCGTGGGGGCGATCTTCTCATCCTATGTCCCTGACTATAGTAGTCAGCTCCACTGTAGTTCTCGGCATGGGAATCAGTCCACCCCTCCAAGGTGGCCCTAGTACCACTAACTACCTACAACAGTTCAATGCAGTCCTCCTACAGGGGGGGGGGAGGGTGGTCACTGGATCCTGAGTGACCAACACAACCCCATGGAGGGAAAGAGAGTCCCTTCAGGGAGTCCCTAATGACTTCAGGGCAACCCTCACCAAACTATTGGCGGGCTGCCTGCTTCTTCCTGGGCAGCCGCTAACACAATTCCAGATCTGGCCCATTGGCCCAAGTAGTTCTTCTGGAACTTTAAATCAGGATCTTGAAACTTGACTTTCTTTCTCAGTCTTGTTTCTTTTGTAATCAATGACCCCGGCCCGATGGCCCAAAGGGTCCGCAGAACAGCAATAAAAAAAACTGTTCCAAACAAACTTTAGAGAGGGATGGCCCTCTGTTCCTCCCAACCTCTTTTGCAAGGATAGAAGGGGAAGGGGAAGGGGTAGTGGAAAGGGGACATACCCCCCAACAGCAACAAACTTGAACTTGGTTTAGCTCAGTCCTGAACATAGGCTAACCAGTCATTTATTTCTTTTTGGAGTTTATCTTCTTCTTGGAAAATCCTCTTTAGAGGATGTAGTAATTCCACTGAGTTTTGACGGCTAAGAAATTCTTCCAGAGATCTGCCCTGGTGGAGTTCCTGTAAGAAAACAACAAGAGAAGGGTGCACCGACCTTGTGCATTACCACTTAAAAGTTTATTAAAATCAAAGAAGGGTAGCGTACAATATACTCACAAACGTAGCATATGAACAAGCATGTAGGAAATGGGCACCGCTTGCTTCCAGGATACTTCTCTACTGCTGGATAGCATGATGGCATCCTCAAAACCTGATGTGGCTTACGCGTTTCGAGGGAGGACCCTCTTCTTCAGAGCCAAAATCTATGTTTGTGAGTATATTGTACGCTACCCTTCTTTGATTTTAATAAACTTTTAAGTGGTAATGCACAAGGTCGGTGCACCCTTCTCTTGTTGTTTTCTTGTAGTGCCTTTTGGATACCCTTGGTCCTGAGGGGGGCAGCAAGACCACTTCATTTGTGTCATAAAACCGCCTAGAAGATTCACCTTCCCTCATACCACTCGAGCGCAGGAGAGATATTGTTGTTTTTTGGAGTTCCTGTAGGGTTTGGGAACGAACAGGAAGTCCCATATGACCTCATCACAAGACTCTCTCTTTTCTTCAATTTCCAGCATGACCTCCCATGGAGCGTAAGGGTAATCATACCCGTATTCCGTGGCAACCTTTCTCTGTAGCCATCGCTGCATTCTTGAGAATCTGGGAAGGGTTTTCCAATTCCCTCTCCCAGCTGGAGAAAATGGGGTCTCTTCATGCCTGATCTGGGAGCTGTAGGCCTCATTTTGATCCCGAGCCCGGGCAAAGTTCTTGGGTGGGGTTAAATCTGGGACCCGACTGGCATAGGCCTCACAGAACTCTGGCTTGGGATTGAGCCTGCACAAAGCCCCTATAGAAAACAGCTTGCTATGGGAGCACTCAAAACGGGGGAGGAGCCAGGAGTGTCATGGGGGGGCTAAAAGAGGAGGATCAGGGCTGCTCTGTGCGAAGGTAAGTATTACATGTTTGTTAATTTAAAAAAAATTACCTTTACAATCACTTTAACCGCTTGCCGGCCGCCCACTGCAGATATACGTATGGGTATGTCAGTTAGCAGGAGTAGTCCTTGGGGCGAGTGCGAGCCGCCCCCAATAGGCAGCAGGGATGCCAGTCTACGGGACCGGTGGCACCACCCGTGATCGCTCCCCGCTGAGAGAAAGGGACGGTCAGCTGACTGTTGTTCTCTCTGAAATGATCACAGAGCGCCCGTGATCCTCTTATAAAGGATCACACGTCTCTGTGGTCATTTCACTAATCCCTCCCCCATACAGTTAGAAAACACTCCCCTAGGCTCACACTTAACCCTTTGATCACCACTGAGTTAACCCTTTCCCTGCCAGTGTCATTATTACAGTAACAGTGCATATTTTTAGCACTGATTACTGTAGTAATGTCACTGGTCCCCCCAACAGTGTCAAAAATGTCAGTTATGGGTCCGATCTGTCTGCCGCAATGTCGCAGTCCTGCTAAAAATCACAGATCACCGCCATTACTAGTAAAAATAAATAAATAAATAAAAATGACATAAATCTTTTCCCTAGTTTGTAGACACGATAACTTTTGCGCAAACCAATCAAAATACGCTTATTGGAATTTTTTTAACCAAAAATATGTAGCAGAGCCAAAATTGGCCCAAAAGGATGAAACAATTTGATTTTTAAATGTTATTTTTTGGGAATGTCCTATAGCAGAATGTGAAAAATATTGGTGGGGTTTTTTTTTTCAGAATTGTCTCTTTTTTTTGTTTATAGCGCAAAAAATAAAAATCGCACAGGTGATCAAATACCACCAAAAGAAAGCTCTATTTGGGGGGGGGGGGGGGGAAAGGACATCAATTTTATTTAGGTACACGACTGCGCAATTGTCCGTTAAAATAACACAGTGCTGAATCGCAAAAAATGGCCTGCTCATTAAGGGGGCAAATCCTTCCGGTCCAGAAGTGGTTAAGTAAATCAGCCCCACTGGCTAATGAAGATCACTGCTCCTTTGCACATGCTACACATGCTGCACTTTTCTGACTATTTACTCTATGGCTATGTAATTGCCTGATGCTGCCATCTACTGGATGAAGCTGATGTTGCATAAAACATTCTGGAATTGGGTAATACTGTTCAGCAACACAGAAACTTTTTTTAAACACATTTTTAAAAAAAAGTATAACATTTTTTTTCTTATACATACACACACTGTTTGCAAATTTCCCCCTTATTTAGTGAAAATATACAAATAAGGAAATATTAACATTGTATTATTTAAACCAAAAAATATTTAATACTGTATGCTTCATTTATATAAATAAAGTGTGATTTTTAACTAAAAGTGGGTTTTCTCCTCTTTCTGTGTTCTTCTTCAGTGAATAGACACACTTTTCCTATTCGTTTAAAAAATAAAATAGGATTTAAAATAAGGATAAATAGGGAAACAAATGTCGCTTACAAAAAATCCAATGCCTGATCTGAACCTTAAATTAAATATTGCATTAATTAATCATGCTTTAAATGATTTGCAATAAACTAAGCATGATTATTTCCTTTCTTTTATAGGAATGCATGCAAAGGGATTAGAATGCTAATGAGTGCAATCAGAAAGACAAAGAGGTGATCAGGATCAGAGTGTTTTCTACCTACTGGTGTCAGCCATGATGAATGCTCTCCAGTTTCCCCTAAGATGTTGCTGTACTTGATTTGCACTCTTAATCAGAAAATCAAAACATAAGGGTTTGTGTAGTCATGTATCATGATATTCTGAGTTGCTTCTGAGTTGTACTTGCATTCAAATTGACTTGTATAGGTAAGTAAGCAAAGAAATGATTTTAAAAACAAACCCAAAACATGCACAGCTTCATTGCATGAAAGTTATTCACTCCAATGCCTTGTAAGTGCACCTAAAGCTGAAAATATTTCTAGCCCTACAGTTTAATTGACCAAACTGACCTGTAATGAAATAAATCCCACATTAAGCAGGCAGATGGATCTTGTAGAAATATTTACCGCAGGCATTTTCTATCCACTGGGATTTTCTGTTGCTTGAGCAAACAGCTCAGTTAGGCTAAACGTCATATAAGAGATTTGGAGAACTCTATGTAAGAGAACACCACCACTGTGTGTACTTTCCAACTCAAGGTAAAAGCCCTTGAATCCAAGTGTGACAATGGGGGGAACTGTAACCGTCAGAATAATCTTCAGATAGTGGGACTACCCAAAGGCAAAGAGGGACAGAATTTGATGGCCTTCACTGAACTGTTGCTGCACTCATTGCATTGGCAGGCACCATTTCCCCCCTTCTTTGTGGGGGAGCAAGCCCAGAGAATGTCAGCCACCAGAGGTCCTCTGTCACGTCAGGGCCGTCCCACTTTGGGGGAACTCCATGCTCACACACTTCTGTTCCATAAGTGATCCATCTATCTGGGCCAAATATTGTATTAAAAGGTTTAGTAAGTTATTTCTCAAAGACATCTGTTACTGTTTGATAGGCTGCGATCTTTGTACCACCTGCCCAATGGGATGTACTTCAGATACTTACAGCTTATACAAGCAGAATAGATCCAATTTGTGTTTCTTATGAAATTGTCAAGAGACAGATGGGTGCATCTAGAATTTCTGCTTATAGTATATTACTTACCACAGCTTCTCTCCACAATTTATAATAATGTCACACTGAACATGATACATGTTCAGGACATGAGTGTCATGTCCACTCATACAAGACTTTTGGCAGGGGGTGGTGGTAGATATGCATGCAGTGAGTGAGGTGGTGATCTCTATGGATCCACTAATACAGTTGTTAGGGATGTGTGACATGGCTGATACTACTTACCATAGAAAGTTGTTTATTTTCTATACTGCATACTATGCTAGAAAGACTATTCTTACCAAGTGAAAGCTATCTGACTATTCTGCAGTACAGCACTAGAGATCCATGGTTAATGCGGTGCTACCACTCTTTAAACGTGACTACTTGGGGCATAAAAACATTTCCCAAAATTCCCAAAAAATTTACAAAAATCTGATGTTTGGAGGCTGGGGACCTGACATTGTAGTATGGGCTAGTTGATATATTAAACTATTGACCTATGAACCTTTTTTATGTTTGTTTATTCTGGGTCTCAAGTAGGACACTTGGATCTTGTCATCCATCCCCCTCCTTGCTCTCCTCTTCAACCCTCTCTACTCCATCCTATCCTCCCTTTCCCTAGATCGCTGCTTAAGTTGTGTGGACTTTGATTGATAATTGTTTATATCCATTCCCTACTTGAATCGATAATTCTTCATATCTATTCCCTGCCCCCCCCCCCCCCATTTCTCCCTTTTCCCTCCTTGCTGGATGAAAGACTCTACAGGTTCTATTTAATATATAAGTCTGCTCAACCTGTACTATTGCATGTATACCATACCTGTATGATGTACTATTGGGTACTGTGCTATCCTATGAATTCTCATTCTTTGTCCTATAAACCTAAATGATGCTATTTTTTTTTTTTTGTGCTATTTGTACAAACTCAATAAAAAAAAAAAACTTTTGCCTGTTAAAAATTTTCAAAGAAGGGTTATAAAAAATCAATGTAAAGCTTTCTTCTCAGAACAGCAGCACAATAACTAAATGCACTTTTTACACCTGTATTCTGTCTTGAAATAACTGTTCAGGCTGTCTAATCCACCTATATTTACATTTAATACTAATTGTGAGTACTTTCCATCCCCCAGGATTATTTAAGCACTTACATTTCTCCAAGGAGGGTAAAAAAAATGGTGGGCAGGATATTTATCTATCTATTAATTTATTCATCTTGGATGGGACTCTCACTGATTTTTTTATTTACCAGATTTTTTAAAGAAATGTCACTCAATTTGCACTGATTGTTTTAATAAATATTAAATTTATATTTATTTATTTATTTAAGTGGCACTACACTTCTCATGATCATTTTAGGATATGAAGTTATTACAAGAGATTACAGAATTTCTTGTTCTATGGTAGTGGACTTTTTCTCTAGTTCGAAGGCATGCTTTTCCTGTATCATTATGAAAAAAAAGACCATTCACTTTCACATGCAAAGTGAATGTTAAAGATATATTCCAGGTATGGTATATTTTTTCATAAGAATGTTTGATATTTTCAGATAGTTACATTGGTCCAGTTTGGACCAACATAACTATGTACATACCATTCTGGTACATAGCCTGGCTATGAAATGTACAGTATTTCACAAAAATGAGTACATCCCTCACATTTTTGGAAATATTTTATTATATCTTTTCATGTGACAACACTGAAGAAATTACAATTTACTACAATGTAAAGTAGTGAGTGTACAGCTTGTATATTGTACTACCTGTATGCACTCCTTTTCTACCAACCAGACTTCTCGTGATGAACATACTGGACCACTGCCAGGTTGCATAGCCTCCAGTTGCATCATCACCCTGACAACTCCTCTCTCACCTCCGCAGAGAGGTCCCGATTCCAGAGCTGATATGACCCGAGTGACTCCCGTCTCCCTCAACACACACAGCTGTCTGGGCCAACCCTCACTCTTCTCCGCCCGCAGCAACAGATAGCCGCAGTGCCCACACTGGCTCCACGCTTGCACCCACATAGTCACACTCAAACACTGGGGACATACCAGGCTAAGTGCTCCACGCCTCCTCCGGTGCACAACTCTAGTCCTCCATCGGGCACCATCCGCACTATTGTATTCCACAGGAAAGTTACCTTCGGCCCTCCGGTCTGCTCCCGGGTCTGCCCAGCAGGTGTAACGTTCGTTGATGCGCTCTTTCTCTCAGCGGCAATCTCCATGCTGCTTCTCTGCACATGTGTCTCCCTCTCAGCCACAACCGAAGGAGGAAGTGATTTATGGACTCCCCTTGTCACTCCTGATTGGCTGGGCGCGAACGACATCTCCACCCATATTCCTTTCTTGGCGGTGGCTCCTCCTGCTAGGCAGAGTTTTCCAGCGTGAACTTTCCCGCGCGGTGCAGTAAGCCCTCCAATGCCGATCTCTCTCATCTCAGCCGACATGGAAGTTACTGCAAAGTGGACCATGTCCCTTGCCAGACATGCATCCACTCTTCTTGCTATTAGCAGGGCCCCAGCTGCACCTCCATCACCTTGAGCCAGCTGTCCCTCTTTGCCAGTCCAGAGGCCTGTCACCATACTGTCTCCAAAGAAAGCTCCACTGCCCTTCCTGGCATGGCCGACAGCTATCTTCACAGTACTGACACTGTCACTATACAGAATAAATGTCCTGTTGTAATATGCACGGTCAACATCATTCCATGTAGTCTTGACACACACGTGGCCTCCGGCACATCGATTCTTGTGCCCTTGGCCGCCATTTTCTCCATCCACACTTGTAATTTTTCCTGTCAAGCAGACACAGTCCATTTTCATGAAGAGAGGCCTGTTTCCCGCCTCCCAGTACTTCACAGCGGCATACGTTTGGTAGCTCAAATGAAAGATTTCCACCATTGGTAGGCACATATTGCAATGGTGACTGGAATCTTTGCGTTGCAACAGGCAACCATCACTGCGCACTTCTATCTTCATCCCACTCTCCCTATCTCCTGTAGAGCAAGCCTCACACTTGGCTTGAGTATTAGAACAAAGTCCCAGAAGCAAAAATGGCGGTTTTGAGAATTTTCTTCGGCCGTTGCCATTAGCAAACGGGTCGGTAACTCAGGGCGACATCCCGGACGAGCCCCCAAATGTAGCACTATTCCCTTGGGAGCTGCTGGTTATGGGTTCTCCTGGGTTACCATTAGCAACAACATCAGTTTCATTTCTCCCAAGTGTTTTAGCTCAGTCAGGAAACAATCCAGCAACTTTGGTTTTTGTGTTTTTATTAGGAACTTGGATAGGAGAAGGGAATGAGTGGGATACTCCAACTTTATACACTATGCACAATAGGCTGGGATGATTGAAAATGCTGAGTAACGCTAGTCACGGCTAGGCCGCTATATAAAATTGCACTTAGCTGTGAAGTATATGTGAATAAGCTTTCTGAGGTAAACTGTATCTTAAGGTAAACTGGAGTGTATTGCAGAACAACTTCTGGCTCCCCTTTGTTTCTAATCTTCAGGGTCAACTACACAGCATCCCCTTTACTGATACACTCCTTGTGTGAGCTAGCTCCTTGATACCCTGACTTCTCTGGAGTGGTCCCCTTTCCTAGGGCAGACCCTTAGGCAGATCTCCTGGTACTCACGATACTGTTTTTCCCAAGACGATTCTGCCAGCAGCTCCACTTGTCAGCACTCTGGATCCTCTGCAGCTCATCTCCACACCTGGTTCACTAGGCTGACTGCCTGATCCACCTTCCTCACACTTGCAGGAGGAGAGACAGCCGTCCACCTCCTCCTTGGACTTTGCTACCGCCAAAAGACACCCTGTCACACGCTCTCTCTAGATTTACTGTCCATCCCAGGACGCATTGCGGCAATGCCCGCCCACTGGGACAGCCATAAACCCTGGTGTGCTACTGGTCAGGTTTCATCCGCTGTCCTACAAACTCCCTTATTGGACACAGTGGGGAGACTCCCTTAGACCCAATAAATCCCACCTGGAAAAATGTAATGGACCAAACTAACAGATCAGGCTCTCCTGAGAAGCAGAAAAGAGCCCCCAAATGCATTTTCCTAGCACCTACCTAGGAGGGTGCTACATAAATGTTTACTGTTTAGGAGAGATTCACAATTTCTGCAGCTGGTGACCTCAGCGGCACATGCTCACTGAACTCTGAATTGAGGGCACACTGAATGTGCCATCAATCTAGAGCACTGTGACATGACTTCCGTGTGCATGCGCTGGAGTGATGTCATCCCAGCTCAGCCATTCAAATGGCCAGAGACTGCGTACCCAGAAGAAAGACAGGATAAAGATGAAGCCCTGTCAGCTGTGACAGCACACCCCTGGAAGGATCCGTTTTACAGGTAAGTCTGAAACAATGTGCTAGTATCAGGGCTTTTTATCAGTGAGAACATGGGGGAATGCAGTCCTGGCACCTTCAGCACTGAATGTATGTAATAGCCAGGGGTGCTGGGGTATGCTGGAGGGTCTATTGATGCTGGCAGTACTCTATTATTGTGTGGGGGTCTATTGTTGCTGAGGAGGTCTTATGTTTCTGGTGGGGTCAATTGTTGAGGGGAGATCAATTGTTGCTGGCTGCTGGAGGATCTATTGTTGCTGGCTTCTGGGAAACCTGTTAATGTTGCTGGGGGGTCTAGTGTGGCAAGGGTGGATCTATTGTTGCTGGAGTGGTATTTTGTAATTGCTGGCTAAATACATCCCACAACCAATACTTTTACCTTTTGCTTTTTCACTTTTGATATTTTCATCTCTCATTAGCTATCTATCATTAATGAAAATACTGATCACTGTGCCAGCTTATTATACCCTTTATTTAAATTAACATAATCATTTCTATTGATCGTTAGAAATTCTAACTATGCTTCTAAAGAAATCTGCAACATCTTGTCACATGATTCTAAGCTTTTAGAGCGGGATCGGAGAAACCCAAAACCAAACCAACTGGTTGGCATTTTCACAGCCAAAAGCAAAGCATTGCTTTATGTTTCAACTCTCTTGATACGGAACAGCTTAACCACTTTCTGTTGACTACCTTTTTTTAACCCATTGATCTTGGTGTAGTGCATAGTAGCTACATTACTCAGTACAATCTTATAGAACAAAATGTATCTAAAAATATTATCTATTTTTTGGTTACTTTAGGCTACTAAAATATAGATTACTTTTTTGTCTGTAGAAAAAAACATTTTTGCAAGATAATATTCTCAAAAAGTCTAGTTTGTTGCCCTGAAAATGTAACATATGTATTATTTCTAAATGTAAGTAATGGCAAAATGATCACCGATTTAAATAGGCCCATAGAGGAAAAATTGTTCTGGTCTAGTAGGGGTGTACACAACGCTGTATCTTGGCCTAGGCCAACAAGCCCCAGGCCTAGGGCGGCACTTTGCAGGGGGGCAACAAAAAAGCCGCCCCCGCCTGAAAAAAAACAGCCTCCTCCCGCCTCCTGCACAAAAAGAGTCCCCACCGCTTGCGCTACACTTTTAGTGTAGGGCAAGTCTTATGGGCCGAACTGGGCCGGGTGGCAGGGCCTAGGAGGCAAATCGGTCTGGCGCCCCCATAAATCGGCCACACTGCTGCCAGCATGATAATACTGGCCCGCGGCCCATGACTGGCCTGACGTTTGTACAGACCTGGCGGCTGCACTTAATACAATGGGCTGCCACCAATACTAGTAAGTGTGGCACTGACAGCAGGTCTTAGCAGCCTAATGCTCCGTCTACCCTCCTCTGCGGCATACAGGGCTTTTGTAGTCTTCTGGATGAGAAGTAAAGCTGGATCATATACTTTTATTTTGGTTGTGGTTTTTACAACCTGCTGATTTGTCTTAGGTTTTTCTCTATAGGAACATCCTAATGCCAATTAATCCTCTTTTATTTATCAAAATGTATTGTAATTGAACATACACAGGTAAAAGATCTTTCAGTCTGTGTGTTGGCACATTTTGGGGTAATTTTTGGCATGATTGAGTCCTAACGCTTTGACTATTAAACTGGTTTGTGAATGTCACATGACCACCTTCAAATAGAACTGTAGTTGGGAAGATCCCCATCCCCAGTGATCCTCCTGGGATAAGTGACACAGACCGCCAAGAGCGGTACCTGTATTGTCAGATCAGCAATGTATGTCCAATAATTCACAAATATGGATTTAACCCAACCCTATCTGCTGACCCAAAGTGATGTCATTTAGGGGTATTTTAGCAAGTGAATATGAGCACTTCCACCACTGGAAGTGCTTTGGTTTAATATGTTTAAGCAACCAGGGATGGAGACGCCTTGCTTACAGCTTGGTGCCTCATATAAAGTCCCACCGTGCGATTTTTGTGCTTTTTGGTGGATGCAGTTTTGATTTGACCTTAGTGTTTTCCGTATACAAGGATGGAGACCATTAGCATGACCTGCTTCTCTCACATAAAGTCCCAAAGAGGAAATTAGGGATTTCAAAGGCAGTGTGCTTTACAGGCCATGCCCCATACATAAAATCCCTTCCTATCTATATACTGCATCCACCAAGGGGATGGAGGTGTAATGCTTTTCAGCTGGTCTTTTCCAGTTTGCACCATGGTTATAACCTAATTATTTGAGTCTTTGAGACAACAGCCAGTCGTGGATGAGGGTGGGTTGGGGGAGGTTGGGCTGTCTCCCTCTCACCTGCTCCCCCATCCACCCATTAGCGGCCATGTGCCTCCAGTGTGAGGACACTAATTTAATAGTGTAGGACTGTAGATTTAACAGGGTGCCGTGAAGTGGCTCTGCAGCTTTCACATGCGTTTGCAAATGTGTGTCAACTAAACCCCTGTTCTTTGTACCAAGAGACAGGTTTTATTTGGTTGGTGACAGACTGGAGGGTGAGTACATCAGACTGGGGGCTGGCTGACTTTCATGCACCTCTTACAATCCTTAAACCTCCTTTTGTTTCTTGTTATAGGGATGGAGACGCCGGGCAACACCAGCTTGGGTCTCATTTAAAGTCCCACCTAGTCCAATATGTTTAAGCAACTAGGGATGGAGACGCCTTGCTTACAGCTTGGTGCCTCATATAAAGTCCCACCGTGCGATTTTCGTGCGTTTTTGGTGGATGCAGTTTTGATTTGACCTTAGTGTTTTCCGTATACAAGGATGGAGACCATTAGCATGACCTGCTTCTCTCACATAAAGTCCCAAAGAGGAAATTAGGGATTTCAAAGGCAGTGTGCTTTACAAGCCATGCCCCATACATAAAATCCCTTCCTATCTATATACTGCATCCACCAAGGGGATGGAGGTGTAATGCTTTTCAGCTGGTCTCTTCCAGTTTGTACCATCATTATAACCTAATTATTTGAGTCTTTGAGACAACAGCCAGTCGTGGATGAGGGTGGGTTGGGGGAGGTTGGGCTGTCTCCCTCTCACCTGTTCCCCCATCCACCCATTAGCGGCCATGTGCCTCCAGTATGAGGACACTAAATTAAGAGTGTAGGACTGCAGATTTAAACAGGGTGCCGTGAAGTGGCTCTGCAGCTTTCACATGCGTTTGCAAATGTGTGTCAACTAAACCCCTGTTCTTTGTACCAAGAGACAGGTTTTATTTGGTTGGTGACAGACTGGAGGGTGAGTACATCAGACTGGGGTCTGGCTGACTTTCATGCACCTCTTACAATCCTTCAACCTCATTTTGTTTCTTGTTATAGGGATGCCACCAGCTTGGGTCTCATTTAAAGTCCCACCTAGTCCAATATGTTTAAGCTTTGGTTATCCCTTAGCATTGGCATTTGTTTTGACATCAGTTTAAGTGATCATTCAGAATTCATTGACAGGTGCACTTGACCTCCTTCTGACCTGCATTTACCTGTGCTTAATGCAGATTTTGCATTCTAATAGACTTGCATACGTATAGAAAACCTGCTTGAAGCAAGCAAAAGCCTCTCAACACAGCTTAGGGTCCATTCACACCAGCCGCTGCATTGGGGAAGCCTAAAGAGGAAGGGGTGAGGTTTGCAGATGACAGGGTGGGTCGTAAGCAGGAAGGGGTGTGGTATTTGCAGGAAGGGGTGGGTCATATTTAAATTAGGGTGTGCACAAATTGAGTTAGGCCTAGGGCAGCACAAAACCTAAATACACCACTGGGTATACAGCTGCAGTAGATGAAGTAGTGAATAGTTCTGTGCATTATAAACATGGTTTATGTGTTTCATAATTCATACCTATGGAAGGTGCCCTTTGAGAGAAACTTGCATCAATGATGTAGCAAGCAAACTATTTTTTAAACACAAAAATATAGCCCTAGTAGTACCCTATTGTGGGCTAAGATTTTAGTAATTAGGGTCATTCAGAAGATAGTCATGTCCTCTGAGTCAGTTTACATACAAAATTGTCATGTCTGACTGGAGTGTACCTTTAACAGACAATCTGAAAAAGTCAACATTTGTTTTCTGCTGTTTGACCTTGTGTCTTCATAATTTCCACATGAACTTTATGTGAACTATCTCTTTTAGCTAGATGCATGGATTACTCTACAATTTATTACCGATGTTGTATTGTACAGTATGAAAAGGAACATTTAAAATGGTGTGCCAGCGCTTATATCAATACCTATGAACATGTTATATTCAACAACAGCACACAAGTGCAAGGTTCATATGTGTCATGCTGAATTAGCATCTGATGAAAAGGATGTCACTTGAATTATTTATGTTATAAACAGGAATTTTTTTTATTTTTTGACAAAATAGTCCTTTATGTCAGCATATCAGACCCTTATCCAAGCATGCAGCCTGGCAGGCCAGGAAAGGAAGAGAATGAGTGTGTGCCTTCAACCCCTAAATGATACCAGGCCACATATCCTCAACAAGAAAGGGGTACCTTGCCAGGGAGTACTCTCCTAGCAGAGCACCTTGTCCTTATGTAGATGAGGACAAGGGCCCCTTCCCCTCAATCCTGGCTCAGTGGTTTTGTGGGTCTGTGGGCAGGGGGCTTATCGGAATCTGGAAGCCCACTTTAACAATAAGGGAGTTGTTTTGCTTTGCATCTATTAGGATTCATGTAGTAACCCCCCAAGGAAGCTTAGACCTCTGTAGTGTATTAACCACTTCTGGACAGAAAGGTTTTACCCCCTTAATGATCAGACCATTTTTTTGCGACACAGCACTGCGTTACTTTAACCACTTGCTGACCGCTCACTGTGCTGCTACTGCAGCAAAGCGGCTCCCCTGGATCCAGCGACGTAGACCTACGTCGCTGGACTCCTAATGGTCTCGGCGGCACGTGCGTGTCACCGGAGGCATGCTCCCGCTGTGTTTAGACACAGCGGGAGTCGGGCCGGAGGAGCAGAGGTGGTGATTGCCGCTTATCTTCCCCGATTTTTGGGGAAAGTGTGAGAAGATCGACCCGCTTGTGTAAACAAAGCAGGCTGATCTTCTCTGTGACAGACAGGGAGAGATCACAGGATTCAGCATAGCTGAACCTGCGATCTCTGTCTGCATAGATGTGCGCACAGGGTGTGCCAGGTGTGCCTGGGCACACCTTAATCATCCTATGTGGCGCAGATTCCCCCTGTTTAGACCCTAAAAATAATAAAAATAAATACAACTAAAAAATAATAATAAAAAAAACTACAGTGACCATCCACTGCCCTACTGACAACAATCTCTGCCCGACTGACACTGTCAGTATATATATATATATATATATACACACATGCACACACACATATGTGTTTGAGCTTTGGGGTGCACACCCTAATTCAATAGGCTACGCACACCTATGTCTGTCTGTGTCACAGAACCCCCTCCCCCCACACACGTCAGTAAGCATGAGGCATACATTTAACCCCTTGATCACCAACAGTGTTAACCCCTTCCCTACCAGTGTCATTATTATAGTAACAGTGAATATTTATAGCACTGATTACTGTAGTAATTTCACTGGTCCCCCCCCAAAAATGTCAAAAAATGTCAGTTAGGGGTCGAAACTGACCGCCGTAATGTCACAGTCCCGCAAAAAATCACATATCGCCGCCATTACTATTAAAAAAATAACAATAAAAATGACATAAATCTTTCCCATAGTTAGTAAAGGCGATGTAAAATCCAATCAAAATACGCTTATTGTGATTTTTTTTTTACCAAAAATATGTAGCAGAAAACATGTAGCAGAAAACAAATTGGCCTAAAATGTTAAAAAATTTTGATCTTTACATTTTTTTGGGGGGAATGTTATACTGTATATCAGAATGTGAAAAATATTGTTTTGTTTTTTTTTTCGAAATTGTCGCTCTTTTTTTCAAAAATTAAAAAATCGCACAGGTGATCAAATACCACCAAAAGAAAGCTCTATTTGTGGAAAAATAAGTACGTAAATTTAATTTGGGTACAGTGCCGCACGACCACGCAATTGTCCGTTAAAGTAACGCAGTGCCGAATCGCAAAATATGACCTGGTCAGGAAGGGGGTAAAATTTTCTGGTCTTAAAGTGGATAAAAATACGCTCATTGAGAATTTTTTTGTCAAAGACATGTAGCTAAATACATTTTGGCCTAAATATATGACAAAAATGTATTGGATATTTTTTAACAGTCAAAGCAGAAAATGTCAATTTTTCGCAAAATGTTCTTATTTTTTTATTAATATCGCAAAAAATAAAAAGTACAGAGATGATCAAATACCACCAAAAGAAAGATTTGTTTGTGGGGAAAAAAAAAATGTAAATTTCGTTTGGGTACAGCATTGCATGACCGCGCAATTGTCAGTTAAAGTCACGCAGTGCAAGTTGAAAACAGTGGCCTGGTCATTGAGCAGCAAAATCTTGCAGGGCTAAAGTGGTTAACTGACAATTGCGCAGTCATGCGGCGCTGTACCCAAATAAAATTGATGTCCTTATTTTCCCACAAAGAGCTCTCTTTTGGTGGTTTTTGATCACCTCTGCAATTTCTATTTTTTGCGCAACAAACAAAAAAAGAGCGACAATTCAGAAAAAACAAAAAAAAAACAAACACTATTTTTTGCTTTCTGCTATACAGTATAAAATTCCCAATAAAAAAAAAAGAAAAATGTAAAAATCAAATTTTTTCATCATTTTAGGCCAATATGTATTCTGCTATATATTTTTGATAAATAAAATCCCAGTAAGTGTATATTGATTGATTTGCGCAAAAGTTATCGCATCTACAAACTAGGGGAAAGATTTATGTCATTTTTATTTATTTATTTATTTTACTAGTAATGGTGGTGATCTGCGGGACTGAGACATTTTTGACACTTTTGGGGGGACCAGTAATCAGTGCTAGATATATGCACTGTTACTGTAATAATGACATTGGCAGGGAAGGGGTTAACAACAGGGGCAATCAAAGGGTTAAATGTGTCCCTAGGGGGTGCTTCCTAACTTTATGGAGGATGGGCTTGCTGAGTGAACACAGAGACCTATGTTCCTAAATAGGAACACAGGATTCCTATGTTCATTACTGGCAGAACAGCAGTCTGCTGTGTTGACATCATGACCGCCGAAACTGATGATTGGCTCCCCCACTAGCGGTCCCGTGAAGCGACGTACAGGTATGTGGTTTCGTGGGACAGAGTCGACCTGCCACAGTAAAACTACGGCTGCTGGTTGGCAAGCGGTTAACATGCTTTCACTAAACAAAAATGCCCACTAAGTAAATTAATATGACTGGGTGATGTTACTGGTTACTAAGAACACAGTGGGTGTCTTCACCCACCACTTCCTTAGCAACCATTGACAGAAAGGAATCTGTCATATAATGTATAATAGGTAATAGGAGTTGAAATACTTCAAATGTATATGATGTTCCTTTCCCGCTAAAGGAGCAAAATTATTGGCTTTGGGGCTGTTTTGGATCAAACCTTGAGCTTATCCTTAGTGTTGGATAGACAGGGAGAAGCTAGAGCAGCACTAAAGACTGTATGAAGGTGGTGGGTGGATGGAGGCATACATGTTTTTTTCTTGTCATCTGGATACCTATGCACACCTACTAGTAGCTAATGCAATTTCCAGAACACTGCAAAATCACAGGAATCATTTAGGGTCTTTGTTTACAAGTCCCCCAAACAGCTGCCACCTTTCAGCTTCCTCCAGACATTGACAAGTGAGTGACACAGTCCTTCTCTGGACCAGATTCCTGAAAATCAGCTTCAAAACAGATCCATCCAGGCCCTGACACCCCTGATACCTCTAGATTTTAAGTTCTTTTTATAAAATTTTCAAATGACAAAAGCCATAAACCATAACAATACAAAACACTTAAAAACATATGTAGTAATCCTGAAATAAGCATAAGGGAAAGAAGAAATAAAAAATAAAGTAGCAAAAACAACCAACCATATACCCCACAGTGTACATATGATTCCCGGCCCTTTTTATTCTACAAACCTTAATCTTTAAAGATAAAAATAAATAAGTGCAGCGCTAAAATCATAAACACATATACAAACAAGTGTATATAACAAATACAGTGATATTCTTGTAAATAGTATAAAATTATGGGAAAAACAATCCACAATGATGAAAACAAGGTAAAACACAGTCCATAATAATGAAGAAAGTCCTAAGTGAAAGATGACTTCCAAACACAGAGTAAATGCGATGATAGTGACAGAATTCCCACACCAGCAAGGTAATAAGAATGTGCTCACCAGAAGAGCAATTCTCCTATGAATATATCCTTTTGGATGAAATGCGTCAGAATATTGTACTGCCATCTCTTCATTCACATGCGCTGTCTTACAGGATGTTTGTAAGTGTATTCCTTCTTTTTATAATAAATATCGTGAAACAATTTTACACTATGTCTGCACTATTTGGTTTATTTCCATATATGTGACATTGGTCTGGAAGTCTGGGTATCCCTTTGCCAAGTGTCCTGGTCATCTTGGCTTTAACATCTGGCGATTGTGTGGCTTTATGGAGAGACCTGTTACCATAACCAGCTTTACATGACCCATATTCTATATGGAATTTTGGGTCCATGTCTTCTGGTGAGCACATTCTTATTACTTTGCTGGTGTGGGAATTCTGTCATTATCATCACATTTACTCTGTGTTTGAAAGTCATCTTTCACTTGGGACTTTCTTCATTATTATGGACTGTGTTTTCCCTTGTTTTCATCATTGTGGATTGTTTTTCCCATAATGGTATACTATTCACAAGAATATCACTGTATTTGTTATATACACTTGTTTGTATATGTGTTTATGATTTTAGCGCTGCACTTATTTATTTTTATTTTATTTTTGTCACAACTCATGTCAAGTTAAAGTGCTGGCAGCTCTCGCTTAAAATTATTGAGTTAGTGCGGTTTGAATATACTTATTCATTAATCTTTAAAGGATGGATACCCTTACCAAACTACTTCTCCTCCTAAATCTCCCCATATAAACCGCCCTTTCTTTCCCCAGTAAAAAAAAAGATGTTATCCAATCATTATTTATAAGGGGTGGGCCAGAAGTGGCTACCTATAGCTGACACCCCGTTCCCTTGTCTATACCCCACTTTCCTCTCTCTGTGAAGAGGAAGAAAAAAAGAAAAAAACAACTATTTTTTATGGATTGTAGGCCCAGCAGTGACAACCTATAGTTGCCTCTCTTGTTCCACCCAAAATTACCCTGGTACCCATTCCCTCCCCTACGATCCTACCCTACTATGTGTTGAAAACCCCATTAAAGTATACTGGCTCACTGGATACAATACAGTGGGTATCAACATATACAGAATGTTGATATCATCCCCCGACCATGGGTCCTCATGTCTCTTGGTGAGCTGGGAACATGACTTTAATCAACCCCTTTCAGAAGCGTTAAAATGTAAAGTTTTAGACTACGTGTACTTCAATGGATACAAGGATAAAATAAATGAATTACAAATTGTTGACCAAGTGGTACTATGTCCCATCAAAATTGCATAAGATTAATCTATCTACATCACCCCTGTGTTGGAGAGAGTGTGGGAGTGAGGAAACACATGCCCATACTGTATATGGTAGTATTGCCCTTTGATTCAGCAATATTGAGTAAAAGTACTGAACCTAATTAAGATGATCAGCAAATATGAAGTTAGGCAAGAACCATGGCTAGGTTTTTTCCATGCCACAGAACATCTATTATTCCATTTTTGTTAAATGCAGCATAAATATTCACATTCCCCCACAATATCACAAACTTTTTTAAATTAAAAAAGTACTAACAATGAAGGATTGGTTTGGGGAGGTTGACAGTACCAGATTAATGAAGGAATTAATACATATTCAGAATGATTCTTGGTCAAAATTCCATGGAATCTGGAGATGTTGGTTCAATTTTAAATAATCCACAGTTTATACAAGTTGGAAGGGTAATGAGAATGTTCTCCAGGAGGTGTGGTGGAGGGGGGGGGGGGTATTGGGGAAGACTCAAAAGAAGACCTGCAGGACTCAGCTTTGTCTGGATAATTTTTCTTTTCTCCTGCCTCCCCTCTTCACCCTCCCCCCTTTTTTTTCTTTTTACAGTAATTAGGAACAGTGATTTTACACATTGAGATCAAACACTCTTTGATACGTTTTAAAATATATAAGATGGAGGGATCGGGGGGATGGGCAAGATAACACGGCACTCTAGGGTAGTATCTGGGTGACAGTGATAGGCTATTGTCCCTTGGGCTACCCCCAAATTACATTTTTTTTTTTCACAGGAATTGGAAACGAATTGTACCCTGATGCCTCTAGAACAGCTGTACAGTCCATTGGCTGCACGAGGGCAGCAGCCCATTAGGCACTGGGACCCTCCTGGGGAGAGAGGACCCAGCTATCATGTGCTTCAGACTATTTATCACCATTTCAGCCCCCTTTTGGACATGCCTCTCCAAGGATTGGATGGAACCTGATACATATTCAGACAGGTATTTTGAATCTCCCCTAAGCTTCTTCAAGAGACAGGGGAAAGCAATTAAACTCCCGGCCTGTGACACTCAGAGCAGACCAGGCCAAACAATCATTGCTCCCTTGATTGCAGAAGTAATCAAAAATACATTTACCTAGCATCCTACATGTCTAATAAATAGCTTTTAAATTACTGATGAAGGTGCAACTGACTTTGTGGCAGGTCTTTAGACTTGAGCATGATGTGCCTCGTTTAGAAGCAAACGTTACGTTCATCCGAAAGCAGCTTTCATCATACAGTAAACATCTAGATGTTAGGAACAATCTTTTAAGTACTTCTGGATCTTCTATATGGAAAGTGCCCACAATCTAAGTTCTTGGCTGTTCTGTTGCAATTGGACTCCTTCTTAACTAGGCATTTTTTTTCCATGTAGTAAAGCAATTAAAAATGAGGGCTCTTATTCAAAAAAAAATTAATGGAACGGCTGCTTAGTTCCACTTCTATCTGACAGTGATGACAGAAGGTCTAACAGCCATGGCCAAATGTAAGTGCATTCCAAAATAAACAATTAGGAGGTCTTGGAGGAAGTAATAAAATGTTTCATAATTCGTTATCTTTAAAGCTGTTTATTTTGGACAAAACTGAAATGACTCTTTGCCTTTGTGGATAATACCACAACAAACTTGTAATACATGGATTTGTGGTTGTTTGTATCAACCAGGAGTTTAACTATGCACATTCTAAAAAGAGTTTTTGTACTTGAAGTGCCAAAGCCAATGGCATTTAATTGCTGCTACTCAATAAAATGAAAGCTAAACTCCAGGTACACAGCTAAATAAATGCTTAAATACACATACTGTATAGGAGCTAAGTAGACTACCAAAAAATCTTCAGCTTTGTTGAGCCAATTTTTAGATTTACACAGACCTGCCAGACAGTACAACCAGTCACTACAGTTAAGCAATACAATTGGCTGTGTGTTGACTTATTTTGAGGGGACAGCAAACTTACACTGTTATACAAGCTGTACACTCACTACTTTACGTTATAGCAAAGTGACATTTCCTCAGTGTTGTCACATATAAAGGTATAATAAAATATTTAGAAAAATGTGAGGGGTGTACTCACTTTTGTGAGATACTGTATATGTTTGTTTACTCGTACGGAGAAAGGGCGTATAGTACGCCATACATATTGCTTTTTACACGGACACATAAGTAAAAATACAATATTTCTGGTGGCACAAGTAGTAAAGTGCTTCATCTGGTATCTCAGATTTGTAATAGTACACTCAAATGTATCAGTTTTAGTTCTGCCACAAATATTGTGATGACACGCGTTACATTTGCGACAAGGGTAGTAGCCCTTTAAATTATAAAAAACTTTAGCTCTCACAGGGGGATCTATCACATTCAGTGCAATCCTACCCTGCAATGAAGGGGTCCCTCTAAAAGCAACCCTGGCTCCTCCAGGGAGGGATGAACCCAATATACGGTCATTCTTAAAGAGGAAGTAAACCCTCCTCTGCAAGTTGTACCTATAGGTAAGCCTATGATAAGGCTTACCTATAGGTACTGTAAATATCTCCTAAACATGCACCGTTTAGGAGACATTTACCTTACATGCAACCAGTGACGTCACTGGCGCATGCGCTCTGAAGGAATGGCCGCTGGTGCCGTTCCTTCAGAGTCCCGTGCCGTGACCGTCTGCTCCCGCGCGCATGCGCGGGAGTGACGTCACCGCGGCTCCGGACAATCAGATGGCTGGATGCCGCGATCCCGGAAGACGGGCGACTGAATATGTTGCCCATCATAGAGGTGAGCAGATGCCACGGCGGGGGCTCGTTCTAAGGAAAGTATTGCATAATGAGCTAGTATGCGATGCATACTAGCTCATTATGTGTTTCTCTTTCAGGGTGAAAACGAAAAAAAAAAAAATTGAGTTTACAACCTCTTTAAGAACATCCCAATGTTTATTCAGGATGCTCCTAATTTGTTTATGTTGAATAGAAAAGGAGGTAAAAATGAAGAACAATTAAATCTATCATCATTCACTTGAAAGAAAGAAAGATCTCCTATCCACAGAAGACACGTTTTGTATTTTTGTGTCTATAACATCTCTGTTATAACCTTTCTCTATAAATCTTTGTTTTAATATCTGTGATTGACACTCAAAATTGGAGGAATTAGTGCAGTTACATCGTAGTCGTAATAGCTGACCATAAGGGATGGACTTTAACCAGGCCTTTTGATGGCAACTGTCCACCGGAATATACCCATTACAGTCGGTGGGTTTAAAATAGGTCTTAATCCCTATTTGGTGATTGATAACCATTATCTCTAGATCAAGAAAATGTATTCTTTCACTACTTACTTCATATGTTAAAGAAATGCCCCTATCATTGTCATTCAATTGAGTCATGAAACTCTGTAATGAGTCAAGGTTACCATTTCATAAGAGGAGGATGTCATCAACCTAGCCCAGAGAACCAATTCTGGTCTCTCTTGGGCATAGATGACATCCTCCTCCCACTTAGCCATAAACAAATTTACCAAGCTGGGGACAAAGTTAGCTCCCATGGCAACTCCTCTCTGCTGTAAACATTCTCAAACCAAAAATAGTTATGTTTGGTTGCAAACTCTAATAGTTCCATAATAAAGTCTTGTTGGACCAGGGGGAGAGTGTCGTCACTGGATAAGTAATGTCTAACTGCCATCAGTCCCAGATGGTGCGGTATACATGTATAGAGGGAGGCAACATCAGTTGTAGCCAACAAATAGTTGCCCCATAATCTATACTTTCTAATAATCGAATGGTATTCTTGTTACGAAGTGGTCTTTTTGACTAGGGGTTGTAGAAATCTATATATCTTCCTATATGGGCATTGATAGAATCTATCCCACTTATTATTGGGCATCCTGGGGGTTGGGTGGGGTTCCTATGAACTTTCAGGACATAGTACATTACAGGAATCCTAGGAGCAGAAGGTACAAGATAAGATCTTTTTTTTATCTATAATTCCCCCATGAAAACTCTTATAATGGATAGTGGGATCCTGGGTTAATTGTCTATACATATCACAATCACTCAATATACGAAACATTTTGTTTTGATAATCAATTTTGTCTAGCACTACAATCCCCCTGCCCTTGTCTGCCGGGCAGAAAACAAGATTTTTCCTTTCACTAGCTGTCTCAATACTAATCTTAATATGGGGGGTTCACATGTTTTTTTTAAGTGGTAATTTCTCTAAATGTTAAAGGACCAAATCCCTAAACACATTAATGGAAGGAGCCATAGGGCCTGGAGGATTGAAAAGTGACGGGTTGGAAAGGCCCGAATGGACCACACCCCCAGATTCTGCCGTCACACGTGGTTTCATGGGGGTTTACAATAAAATATCTCTGTACATTTAATTTGCGAACAAGTTTATGTACATCTATGAATGTGTGAAATTTTTTTAATATTTAATACAAGTGATTGACATGAAGACAGATTCAATTATCTATAATAACTGCATTTCATTTACTATTAACTTTTTAATGCATGCCTGAATCACATCAAGTGTAAATATAAATTAATAATATCCAAAAAAACGTTTTAAATTGTCATACAAATATATTTTTGAAATTAATGTTTTTATTATTTTTTTGGCAATAACATGGTGTGGGCAGATTTCTGCTAGTCACAGGCTGCCTCACGCCCCTTCAGTCTGTGTCACAGGAGGTGAAGCCCCCATCAATCAAGATGTAATACCTCACCCCCCATTGTGTTAAGCTGGTAGGTGGGCATGGAAGGGGGAATGGAGGGAGTGGGCTGTCATTTACCACTATGTATAAACCCACGTGTCACTTGGGCTGCTCAGATATGATGGAGAAGAAATGCTCTAGGTAGAAAATACACTTAAAGCTGAGCATGTGCACTAGCTGCCAACACTGCTCTGCAAAATCCCCAACCGCAGTGGGGACATGGACTAAAGGGGAGATAGAGAACAGCAGGATCAACCAGTTTTTTTGCAGAATACAGAAAACAAATCCCATAGTAACTGAGTAAGTATGTACAGGCTGTACAGTAATACAGCTGTTTTATTCCTTTTTATTGATGTAGGTTTAATGACACTTTAAGTAGAACTAAAGACACAGCTTTTTTTTTTGTTTTATATAGAGTGGAGAGGGATTAGAACACCAGTCAGGTTTTATTGCTGTCTGTGCTCCTATTATGGTGATTCGCCCTCTCTATGTGTGCTGTTTACCATTATTGTTAAAAGTGAAAGTAAAAGAAAACCACACATTTTGGGTTGTCCTCATAAAAGTAATAGAGGGGAAATCTTCCAATGGGGACACTAGTTCTGGTGACCTGGTGGTCCCCAATAAATTCCCTTAAATTGCAGGGACTTCCTGTTTGGCTATGGGACAGGAAGTGAAGAGAAATCTCGGCAATGGGACACAGATAATGAAAAAAAAACTCTGACAGGGGTTAGAACCCTCCCTTGTTCTATCCAAAATGAAAAAAAAAAAAAAAAGGTTTTGCCCATAGTTCTAATTTAAGTGCTACTGGAGCCATTGTGGCAAGACCATGCACCAATTGTAGATTTAGTGATTTAGTACAGCAAAAATATCCCTGTCTAATATAGCAGTACTTTTCTTTACAGTGTAGAATTCAGGAAGAGGAAGTAGTAAGAGTTGCTGTGAACAAGACATTATGTGAAATGGAAGCGTCATATTTATCTACATTTAAAGTATTACTAAACAACAGTAAAATCAGTCTGTATATGCAGTAAAGCATGCTTGTTATACTCACTGTGGAACCTAAGGGTTTAATCTTCTGCCTTTATTAAAAAAGGCTGTTTGATTCTGTCTTCTCTGATTCTCCCCTTCTTTACTGTCCCCAAACCATCTCCTGATAGTACAGAGCCTCGGTGGCACTCTGCACATGCTAAGTTTGGTGTGTATTGCTTGTTGTTTTTTTTTGGGGGGAGGGGAGGGGAGGTTGCATGTGATCGGCACAGGGCCAATCAGCACTGTCCAGACAGAGGGTCAGGGGTCATGCAGCCTCATAGGACAGTCAGAGGAGAAGGAAAATTCCTCCTACAAGCTTTAACCAGTGCCATATAAATCATAAAAACACGTGTTGTGACGAAACAAGAACAATAAAGTCCACAAGAAACGTGAGTCCCAGAATGGATAATGGATGGAAAGCTGTAATCCAAAGACGGAATCCCAATAGATGGTGAGGCAGGAGGGAAAACACCCGTGATAGGTAATGAGAGATGGCTGCTTACCAGAATATATGGGCCCCCAAATTAATGGACAGGCCACAAAGGGCTTGGTAGAAATTCAGCATAAAATCTTGCCTCCACATACACAGGGATATGGGCATGGATCCATAAGCCAATAATCAACCTTGACTCCAAATGTAAGAGGGTGAATCGTAGACTCAAATGCAGCTCCAGCAGTGTGTGATATCATACACATGGGAAAGAAGATTAAGGGAGACCATAGTGTAATCCAGTTAGATGTACCAAAGCATTTATTAAAATTGCACTTACATTATCGTAGAAGATACAGGCAAAACATTAAAACCGCGGCGTCCCGCAGAAGTGTAAAGCAAGCCGGCGTTCAGAGGCTATCCATTAGGGAATGTACTAGCCCTGACTAGCCCGATCGACGCAATTTCCAGTCCTACGCTTGCCTCGACGTCACTTCCGGTAGCGGTGGAACGCACGCCGGGACCAAGCACAGCCCCGAGCACACCGCAATCCGAAAGACCCGCACAATCTGCTTATGATGAACAAAGTCTGCTTTTACTGAACTAAATGTCAGTGTAATAATTATCTTCTTTTATTAATAAATGGCAATATCAGTATTACACTATTGTGAGCCTTTCCTTTCCCATATGGTCCTACTATCCTGCTGATCTATACGCTGGGAGTTCATTATATTCCATATCAGCCTTAAAAGGATATTCATCTGGTTCCTTACTGGACATATGCCTGGTTGACCCTTACACAATATTGTCTGGTAAGTGGAACATCCTATGGAGGTGGATCTTCACAACATCACATCACATTGCTGGCATGGTTTTGCACAGATTCCTCAGCACTTAAGCACTTTTGTGGACTTTCTTTCACTGGCTACTTGCTGAAGCACTTTTTCTGTGATTTTGTATGAAGTTTTATGCAAAATTTTCTCTATGTATTTATTTTACATTGTCAATTAGTTTTCTATATATTTATGGTATTATTTATATGATTGAGATTTGCACATAAATATTGCACAGGTTGCACCTACACTTTAATATTTTATTAATGTATTACTTTTCTATGCACTTTATCTATCTATTTATTATATATTTATTACTCCCATCATCATTCACAACCTTTTTGCGCTGTTTTATTTGCACTGTCAAAGAATTCATATAAGCAAAAGTGAGGGGGGAGGAAACAAAAGACAACGTCTTCTGCTAATGTACATAACCGATTGAGTGTAGGGGTCCCTTGCTGAAGAAGTTGATAGCCCTAAGCACAGACGTAACACGTACAGGGGGGCGGAGCCGTGCTGCGGACGTCACAGCCTTCCATGGAAACATTGCTGTATCGCACTTGTATACTACAGCGTTTTGTGAGTACCCTGATTTTCAATTAAACTTCTGCATGATCAAGTTATAGAGAGAGCACTAGATTTCTTTGCTTTGTTCCCCTTTTTTCATCTATGGGCCTGTGATATGGATGGATGAGCTGTGCTGATCCCGGACCCTCTTGCTCATACCTTGTTGCTGATAACTGATTACCCCTGTTAGGGGACTGCTTTGTCTGACCCTGGGTGGTACCTGGGTAAGACATTAAGGTAAGAGGCTTGCACTTCTGGTGGTGAATTCTCTCACAATCACAGAGAAGTTTTGGTCACCTTTGTGTTGGAGGAGTTTTTTATCTAGAGATCACAGCACTTTATATACACGTGAATTTTTATATATGTTATTTCCGAAAGGACTTATTCAATATTCATGTCATGTATTTAATCACATGGACTTTTGTTGCAATATTTTGAGATTGAATATCTTTAATATTTTTCATATGCACTTTGTTTGATTTAGCGCAACACATATTATTTACTGAATCAGTTGATCACATTTATTAATTTTTCATACTGCGCTGATAGTTTTTCACATTTTTGGTTTGGTTCCCTTGTGTATCTTGGGAAGGCAGTAGATCACCGGTGTACGGGGGAAGTCATCAGCCAAAAATTTAACAACCTCCTCAGTTATCCAGCCGTTTGTTCGACCAATATTAATCAGATCAGAAAATCCATTCTTCGTACTTTGTAAGGGGTCCTTACTTAATATTGCATAGCTTGTGGTGTCAGCCAGCATAGATAACATACCATCCCTGTAATCATTGTAATCCATAATTACAATCCCACCCCCTTTATCCGCGGGTTTAATGATGATACTTCTATCCTCCTTGAGAGATTTTAATGCTGAGAACGCCTCAGGGCTGAGGTTTGTGTAAGCTTCTCTGGACATACTGTATTACTGAGAACATCATGTTTGACAGTGCGGCTGTAACTCTGTATCGACTGAAACTGTCTAGGAGGTAAACATTTACTTTTAGGCCTAAAAGGAGTGGGCCTAGTCATGCGTTGTGTACTGTACTTAATTGTTTGCCAAAGAATTGTCTGATTTTTAAAGATCTTTTAAACTTAAACATTTCAATTCCAAAGTCAAACTTGTCAATCTTTGTAGTGGGACAAAAAGAAAGGCCCTTGGAAAGAAGCCACCACTCACTGTTGTTGATAGGTCTCGAAGAAAGGTTAATCACCGGCTTGCTTGGTGCCCCATTGTCCTCTGCTGCGTGTAACCCCTCTACAGATAGCGAAGCCGCTATATCTGCTGCGTGTAAACGGGATGCCTCGGTCTCTTGGTGCCCCTTCTGGAACGTCTTTTCCGCTGGCCATCTGAAAAGGGGTCTTACCAATCGCACTCGCAGGGTTCACAGCGGCAGTCGATGTAGCGGCTTCGCTATCTGTAGAGGGGTTCTCGGTTGTCGTTCTGTGTAAGCCGTTATTTCGTTTTCAATTTTCTGGAGTGTCCCTGCTTGGTTATCCTCGCCCTGTATAGAGAGTTCAAAGGAGGCCAACTCTCTGTTCACTTGGCACAACTGTAACTTTACTTCCTCAATGACAATTAGCATATAATTGAGGGAATTTTGTGTTGAGACCTCACACCATTTTTTGCAGAATTCACGTTTATGGCGTCCAATCGTTGGTTAGTTTCTGATGTGCAAACCTCTCAGTATTTTCTTTGTTCGGTAGTACTCGGATAACGTCTGTCCATGTAATTCGAGGTCAACACGTCTTTTCTTCAGGCGTTTAATTTCACGGAATATATCCGTAGTCGCACCTGAAAACTTTGTCCTCATTAGGGGGAAATAGAATAGCATCAATTTCTTCTTGGCTATATACATAAAGCTGGGATTCCTGTTGAGCTGGGAAGATGGCACCTCTTCAGATGCTATCGATTCCTGAGGATGAAAAAATCACTCAATCGGGATGATCAGTGGTAGTCGTGTCCCATTCAGGGAGGGCACGAAAAGAGAAAAAATTAAATTAGTCATAAATGAGTCCTTATCAGACTGGAACGGATTACATGGAGTCCAGGAGAAATGGGACTACTTAAAAGGTGCATTATTGAAGGCAACAGAAAATTGCATTAGACTTGTCAGTAAAAGCAAAAAAAAGAAGAGACCACTGTGGTACTCAGCAGAAGTGGCCAAAATCATTAAAAATAAAAAGCTAGCATTTTGTAATTATAAAAAAACCCAGAGCAATGAAGATAAGGAAATCTACAAGATTAGGCAGAAGGAGGCCAAGCAAGTTATAAGAACTTCTAAAGCGCAGGCAGAAGAAAAACTAGCTAAGTCTATGAAAAAGGGGGATAAGACATTCTTCAGATATATAAATGAAAAAAGGAAATTAAAACAAGGAATAACTAAATTAAAAACAAAGGACAGAAGGTATGTAGAAGGGAATAAAGGGCTAGCCGACTGCCTTAATGAATACTTCTGTTCAGTTTTTACAGAAGAAAAAGAAGGAGAAGGACCTCCACTTGAAAGGATGACTAATGAATCGTTTGATGCATGTGTCTTTACAGAGGAAGACGTTCTAAGATTGCTGTCTAAAGTGAAGACAAATAAGTCACAGGGTCCTGATGAGATACACCCAAAATTATTAAAAGAGCTTAGTGGTGAGCTGGCAAAACCATTAACAGATTTATTTAACCAATCATTAGTAACAGGAGTTGTCCCAGAAGATTGGAAATTGGCAAATGTCGTGCCCATTCACAAGAAAGGTAGTAGGGAGGAATCGAGCAACTATAGACCAGTGAGTCTGACATCAATAGTAGGCAAATTAATGGAAACCCTATTAAAGGATAGGATTGTGGAACATCTTAAATCCCATGGATTGCAAGATGAAAAACAACATGGGTTTACTTCAGGGAGATCATGTCAAACAAATCTTATAGATTTTTTTGACTGGGTGACTAAAATAATAGACGGTGGAGGTGCAGTAGACATTGCATATCTAGATTTTAGTAAGGCTTTTGACACTGTCCCACATAGAAGACTTATCAATAAACTGCAGTCATTGAGCATGGACTCCCATATTGTTGAGTGGATTAGGCAGTGGCTGAGTGACAGACAACAGAGGGTTGTAGTCAACGGAGAACATTCAGAACAAGGTCATGTTACCAGTGGGGTACCTCAGGGATCTGTACTGGGACCAATTTTGTTTAATATCTTCATAAGTGATATTGCAAAAGGCCTTGATGGTAAGGTTTGTCTTTTTGCTGATGACACAAAGTTATGTAACAGGGTTGATGTTCCTGGAGGGAAACGCCAAATGGAAAAGGATTTAGGAAAACTAGAAGAATGGTCAGAACTCTGGCAACTGAAATTTAATGTGGATAAGTGCAAGATAATGCACCTGGGGCGTAAAAACCCAAGGGCAGAATATAGAATATTTGACACAGTCCTGACCTCAGTATCTGAGGAAAGGGATTTAGGAGTAATTATTTCAGAAGACTTAAAGGTGGGAAGACAATGTAATAGAGCAGCACGAAATGCAAGCAGAATGCTTGGATGTATAGGGAGAGGTATAAGCAGTAGAAAGAGAGAAGTGCTTATGCCACTGTACAGAACACTGGTGAGACCTCACTTGGAGTATTGTGCGCAGTACTGGAGGCCATATCTCCAGAAGGATATAGATACTCTAGAGAGAGTTCAGGGAAGAGCTACTAAACTAGTACATGGATTGCAGGAAAAAACTTACCAGGAAAGGTTAAAGGACCTTAACATGTATAGCTTGGAAGAAAGAAGAGACAGAGGGGATATGATAGAAACTTTTAAATACATAAAGGGAATCAACTCGGTAAAGGAGGAGAGCATATTTAAAAGAAGAAAAACTACCACAAGAGGACACAGTTTTAAATTAGAGGGGCAAAGGTTTAAAAGTAATATGAGGAAGTATTACTTTACTGAGAGAGTAGTGGATGCATGGAATAACCTTCCTGCAGAAGTGGTAGCTGCAAATACAGTGAAGGAGTTTAAGCATGCATGGGATAGGCATAAGGCTATCCTTCATATAAGATAGGGCCAGGGACTATTCATAGGATTCAGATATATTGGGCAGACTAGATGGGCCAAATGGTTCTTATCTGCCGACACATTCTATGTTTCTATGTTTCTATCCTGGAAACCCCGACTGGGTTCTCGCAAAGGGGAGAACATTAGGGCAAAGTTTAATCCCATACTGACATAATCTCCTCTCTAGTTCCCATACGTGGAGCAAGTTACAACCCCCCTTCAGCTGCTCTTTCCTTGTATTTATCTGCCACCAATAGGGGGAGGGGGTGGCACCATGAACACCCGGGAAACCAACTACAAGCACATACATTGTACAAATGAACTAAAATGCAAAATCAGGCTCACTTCTGCATTAGGTTAATACCAATCAGCTTCCAGGTTTTATTGCTAAAGCCTAATTGAACAAGCTGAGGTTAGAAGCTGATTGGTTTCTATACAGGAGCAAGCCTGATTTTGCACTCAGCTTTAGTAAATAAACCCCACAGTGCAGTAGCATAAGGCATTGCAGCACAACACATAGAAAATAATTGAGGCAACTGCATACAAGCTTAGTCGTCCATAATACACAAACAGGCCTGAGTGTAAAAACAACAGGAACAAGAACTAACCTGTACCAAAAATAGAAATTATTATACATGTAACAACTGTAAAGAGTGGAATCGACATGCCTGAATTATGAATATATTTATGTGAGAAAATGAAGACAATTACTGCACTTTCAAATACAGAGCTTCATACATATCATATCATATCACAGGCTGCGGATCCCACAGAGGTAGCATCAAACTGTGCTGAAGGAAAATATCTCAACTCCTTTGTGGTACCATTAGGGGTAGAGGAGAATGTAGATAAAAATAGTTGCTAACATTTAGAAGAGGCATGGGGGTTCCAGGATGTGCACTGCCCTGATATGAACGATGTAAAAAGGAACAGACCGGTAACAACATAACATGCTGCCACTTACACATTTCAGGGCTTTGCCCCTTAATCATGGTTACAGACATCTACAGAAAGATAGGAATGTGTGGAAGATAGTAGGTACACTGCATTCCTCCCACATTACCAGAAGGTACCAGAGCTTTGTCTGATCAAAATGGCGCAAGATTCGGTCGGGGGGGCAATTAAAACTGCTGCATGTATTACTATGCACATTCAAGTGTCTGCACAATATAGATGCTAACATTTTTTTTTTTTTTTACGTGGCAGGGTCACTTTAAATCCAAATTTCTGTTTATAACATGCTCCCTTCAAACAATGCAAATCTATCAGACGCTCCATGCTGTAATGCATATGTTCTTAATTCAGAATTTCAGTCTAACTGTTGTGCAGGATATTGTTTTAAAATCAGTGCAGCTGAAATTAATAACATAACTCAAGACGAGCTGCACAACTGAAATCCATATACAGTATGTGAACTGTTTTACCTGCCAAAAGATTTGGAATTTGGCTCAGCTACTGTTATGCAATCCAGAGGATCAGCAAAAGATAACGCACTTTGTGACAGAATCTGAGCTTTCATTTTTGACTTTCACACTGATATGAAACAGGTTGAAGCATTATAAAATTTTACAAGGTGATTATCTCTTAAAATGACTGCCATTGCTTTTGATCAGCCTCATGCAAGCTTAGTAGAGGCCTGGTTTCAGAAATAAAACTTTTAGAATGCAGTTTCCTACAGAAAATAATAAAAAAAAAATATTTAAGTGTAATAACTATAAATATAGATATAACTAGGGCTTTTTTTCAGAGAATAGGTGCAGGAACTTCCCCCTTCTGAGTCATCACTTGACTCCACCCCCTACCCACCTCCTAGCACTGTTCCTTGGTTCCACCGCTTACCCACCTCTGAGCACTGTTCCTTTGTTCCACCCCCAACCCACCACCAAGCATCGCTCCTTAGATCCACCCCCTACCCACCTGCCAGTGTTGCCCTTTTTAGAGAATACAGAATGAAGCATAATTTTGTGGTGCTAAGTATTTTATATGGAATTTGTTAATGATGCCAAGAAAGGCAGTAAAATAGATCTAGCAACAATGGACACCCCAGCGAAAATAGATCCACCCCAGCAACAATGCACTCCCAACAGTCAGCATCAATAGACCCTCCAGCAGTCAGCAACATTAGAAGCCTCCCTCAACAGTAGATCCATTCTGGAAGCGATTGATCCCCTGCAACATAAGACCTACCCCAGCAATATTATATCCCCCACAAGCAACAATAGACTTCCCCAGCAACAACAGACCCCGCTGCAAAAATAGTTTCCCTCCAGCAACAATAGATTCCCCAGTAGCCAGCCTCAATAGACCCTCTGTCAGCCAGCAACAAAAGACCCCTCCCTCAACAGTAAATCACTCCCTGTATCAACTGACCCCCCAGCAACATAAGACCCACCCTAGCAACAATAGATCTCCATGAGCACAAGAAGACCTCCCAAGCAACAATAGACCCCCATCCTCCGCAAAAATAGATCCTCCTCCTGTAACAATAGATCCCCCAGTAGCCACTATCAATAGACCCTCCAGCACACCCCAGCACCCCTTTCCATTACATACATTCTGTGTTGGAGGTGCCAGAACTGCGTCCCCCAGCGTTCCTGCTGAAAATAAAAGCCCTGGACATAACTGCTATAGTAATTAAACCCTAAACTAAGAGTTGAAATATAATGCATCTTTTCATGGGAAAAAAATTGTGTGTAACATAGCTTATAGCCAAAATGTAAAATTCAAGCGCAGCTGTCAAAGGAGAAATATGGAGGCTGTCATTTTAAAAATGACGGCGGATGATCAGTATTGTGATGTTTTGCCTTTATTGAAGCAGTAGTAAATTCAGTTTTTTATCTTCTGCCTACAGGTAAGCCTGTACAGTAAATATCTCCTAAACATGTACCGCGCATATTTACATGTGTAGCAGCTGGTGATGGCACTAGTGCATGCACACTGTGCCAACAATGGCCGGCATGTTGTCAATTGATAGAGCTGTGTCGAGGCTGTGACTCCTGTGCGTATGCCATTCAAACGGCCAAGGCCCATTAACCCAGAAAAGAAAAAACGGGTGAAGATGGATTCCCAGTCAGCAGTGATGGCGTGCTGCTGGAAGGATCTATTTTTTAGGTAAGTCTGTCATAATGTGCTAGTATGCAGTGGAGTTTTTGGTGGAGTTTACATCCTCAATTGTAACCACAATCTCACAGCTCAAAGGATGCATTAATGATCACTGGTTATAAGATTATATACATTTTTATGTACCTATATTGATTTCTTGCATTTTTGGTGGAGTAAATACATATTTTTTCAATTCACACCATTCAGAGGTTATTAATAAGATAGTTGTCATATAAGTGGATGTCATCATATACCATTTACCAGTTATTCAGTTTAGGGTGGAGCACCCATACTGTATATTGTATGTAACTCCTTATTGGTATTGTTGATTGATAATCACAATGAATGTTAGCTTTACTTTTCAGGTTTGGGTAGAGCATATATTTCATTTTTTAAGTAGCGAAACTCATTTTAGTTTTTCAGTTTCTGGTGACTGTGGGAACACATTTAGTGTTTGCAGCTGCTTGTAATTAGGTTATTTATGTGTGGTAGCAGCGTGCAGAATTTCTTGTTTTTCACCTGTAAGAGTTAGTTGTGCAGGTGCAGGGAGAGGGCTGTAGATTTCTGCTGATGTTTTTAATGGATTGTGCAGGGCTGTGCAGTGCTCTGCATTGGACCCCAGGTGTTAAGGTTTGTGTCTGCCCAGACTGGGGGGTGGGTCAACAGTGTATCCTCTCTTTTGCTTCCTTTATAGAATACAAATTGAAGCCCCTGAGCAAGACGGCAGTCGCAGGGATTTTGCAATGGCTCATCAGCTCTGCTGCAGCTGGACGCATCCAGGCCATCAGGTCAAGCACCTTCCTTTTCATTCACAGGCAGCGCTGTTCAGGAGGCATCCAGAGATGTTTTGCCATCAGGATCATTGGTGGAGCCAGGAACAGCGGCACCACAGCTGGCCATCTGTGGTGTACCTTTAGGTGAGCCTCAAAATGTTCTACCTCGTGTTGCAGGGTGGAGTTCCCCCTGGACTTGGCACCAGTCAGCAGGCAGTGGGGTCCAGGGAACATATCCATTTACCCCTTTTGGATTAATCAGGGAGGACTGACATAGGGAAGAGTCCTGCTAACAGGATACTTTTGTCCACCTTGCATGCAATTTTAGACAGACGTGTGAAGGATTTCTGTGAGGGTGATTCAGAGGCAATTTGGGTTACTTCATCAATGCAAGATCCTGTTTTTTAGTATTTTTTTTTTTTTTTTTTTTAGTTTCAATAGATTTTTATTTAAGTAAGAAAAAAAAATACAAGCATGTATAAACACATAGCCGTAGATCCATATACATAGGATAAGAACTTTACATAAAATAACAGAAATAGTCACAGTAGGTCATTTACGGCATAACAGGGTTATCAGGACTTCTATACAGAACATCAACATTATGCAATAAGATTCTACCAATAGCTTAAGAGCCAGCGATGGGTACTTTGCTACCGAATATAGACATCTAAACTGGCTATACAGTAAATGACTCAACTGTCGCCATGCAGTTGAATGATAGTATAACATATAATCCAAAAACCAAATATAGGAACTACCGCTCTTACCTATTTCCTCAGGGCGGGTCTATCTGAGTGCACTTAAATGCCCAAAGCCCTCACCCCTAACGGGTGCAAACTGTGAGGGATTGGACCAGACTTACACCACACAGTTGTATAAGTGTCGCCACTACCTATACAAGAGACCTCGGGCCAAGGAGTTATGAAGTGGAGTTTAAGTAGGGTTTGGGGGATGGGAAGATAAGGGGGAAGTAGTGGAAGGGGGGGGCACTTCCAATATACTTAGGTAAAATTCACATTTACATGTATATTATCACATTTATCAGAGTAGCTATAATATGTTAGAGGAATGATTTAACCAGACCTGCCATTGTTTCAGAAAGGTGGCCGCTCTGCAGTTCTTAAACGCCAACAGTTTTTCCATCTCACATTGAGTGGACACCCTGTTTTTAATTGCTGTCAAGTGGGGAGAGGAGGCATCTCGCCACTTAGCAGCAATTGTAATTCTTGTTGCAAATAGAATATGAGCCAGAACTTTTCTGGAGCTAGGAGGGAGGTCCTCTAGACCCAGGCTGAAAAGTGCGAGGGCCGGGGAAGGGGGGAGGTTGGTTCCCAACAACAAAGATGCCCAAATGAAGACCTCTTTCCATAATGGTTGAACCACTGGGCAGCTCCAGAAGACATGTAGCAAATTTCCTCTTTCCTGACATTCACGCCAGCAAAGGGGAGAGCACTTTGGGTCGATGGCATTAAGTCTAGTAGGTGTCATATAGTATCTATGTAGAAGTTTATGTGAGTTGTCCCAGTGGTCCACACATGCCGAGGATGCATAATTGGTTTTAAAAGCCCTCAGCCATTGTGCGACCGAGAAAGATTGTTGTAAGGCATCCTCCCATCTCAGAATGGTAGGGGATTTACGGAAAGGGTGGTGGTAATTGTAAAAGCGATAGCAGACCGAGATCCCCCTCGCCTGGGAATTGCCTTTATTTAAGAGATAGTGCCATAGTTTTTTCGGGAACAGGGTATTCAGGGATTTGTGGGAGCGATCAAAAGCAGCTATCTGATATTCGGTCAGCAGGTCACTAGCAGAGTCGGGGTGGGTAGGGTTGCCAGGAAATCGGAAGCCACGCTTTCTCCAATTGAGGGTCGATACACCTGGAATCAGGAGATCATAGGCTGCTAGAGGGGTGGGAATATGCACACATACTTCTTCAGTAAAATCAGTTTTCATAATTCTTGTCCATGCCAGAATGGTGGCTTGAACCGTAGGGAAGGCAGGAATGTTCACATTGTGGCGTTTGGTGGCCGCACACAGTAAGGCGTATAGATCATGACCTGGGGTGAATTTACGTTCTATTTGGTTCCACAAGATCCTGTTTTGAATACCCACGAGTGGGAAGGAATCTAAGGGAGTAAATACTGATGTGGTGCCACTTGAGTCTTCATAAACTGAAGGGGTGTGATGCCGCTTACTGCTAAGTGGTACTGCTTACTGCTTATAGCACAGGTACTGTAGAAAAGCTAGCCAGTGCTGATTTCTCAGCGGTTTCTACCACCACTCATAGAAAGGTTAGGGTGAGGTTTAAGAAGTTCATATGCCTGTGCCCATATCAGATGCTGCTAAGAGTGGCAGGTATGCATTTTGAGGGTCCTTTTGGCAGCAAATGTAAAGAAAGAGCTTAGGGAGAAAGTCTGGAATAGAGAGTATATTGATATTTTTACCCCTTTTGCTGCTGATGGTTTTTCAATATAAAAATTGGAAAAGGGTAAAGAGCATAGAAAGAAGGAGGAATAGGACAAATGTAGATATTGTCCAAAAACTTGCACATTTTATAACTGGCTTTAGGTTTTTTTTTTTTAATCCTGTGGAGCATTACTAGTGAGAAGTCACTAGAATAATGCTCGGGACTTTTTTGTTATTTAGACTTTTTTGTTAGATAGACTTTGAAGCATATCAGGCATATGGCGGCAGCGCCTCGCTCTGCTATGATGAACAGTTTCTGTATGTCCATCCCTACATTGAGATCACAAAGACATCTTCTTATGGATTTGATCAATGAAGGCTCTGTACACTAGTTAAGAAGTAGCTGCTTGTGGCTCAACAGCTTTGGGTTTTTTTTCCCCTTTATTTCAGCCAGAAGCTGAAGTTCAGGGTGTGGATTGTCATCCTTACACAGAAAAGTAATTTGCTGGCAGTTCGACATGGAGCATGTAAGTGGGCAAACTGCTATTTTAGGCATGAATGTTCTGCATGTTAGGGAGGCAATCACTCTCCTATCCAGTTGCTTCAAGCACACACTGGCTGGTAGTGGGCAGAGAAGTAGTGATGCAACTGGGAAAGGGGAGGACTCCAGGAAGCATTTTTTCTGTGATGCTACCCTGGGTAAATGAGTAGATAAGGTAATGGCTTACCTGCTTTATCATGGTTTTTCTGAAGGATTTCATAACCCAAGTCCGTCGATGAGTGGGGGGTATGACTGTTCTAATTTGCGGTCAGCATTGGAATACTAATGTTGTTAGGGAGAAGTTGCAGAAGAAGGTTTCACTGGGCAGAATAGCAGTTTGCTTTTCATGTTTCTCCTTGTAGTAATTATAGGAGCATGGGTCAGGGGGATGCTGATGGTAAAGATGAACATTGAGTCACATTTGCGCCTTTATACCCAGACAGCTTGCACCTCTTATGTTGCAAAATTTCAAGAAGCCTAGTATGTGTATCAGTGCCTACCCAGGGTTGCACCATTTCATGTGCTTAGTTTGAGGCTTTCAGTCCCTTTCTGGAATGGGTGGTGCAGCAGGACACTGATTGACATGGGCTCATGCACTATTTGGACGATTCCCTGTGCTTGGGACCCAGTGGATCAGATTCTTGCCTTCATATGCTACAAACATTGTTCTTGGTTGTTCAGCAGTTTGGTGTCCCCCTTGCCCATAGGAAGTGGAGGGCCAAAAGAGATTATTTCATTTTATTTGCATAGAATGTAGATTGCTAGACAAAAATGTACATGCTTGTCTGAAGAACTGACGATAGTGTGTGAGCCAAAAAGTTGGCTTTAATATCTCTTCAGTCATTCTAGGAAAATTTAATTTTGCTTGCAGAATTATGCCTAGTGGGAGAATGTTTTGCAGGCAGTTGGCATTTTTGATGTCAGGAGTTAACAGGCCTTTATATCTATCACTAGGGAAGTCTGGGAAGACCTCAATGATTGGCTACTGTTCCTTGCTTTGCACAGTGATGAGTCCATGTGGCAGTCTTCAGCCCACTCTATCTTTGATCTGCAACTTTTCACAGATGCATCTAGAGGAATGAGTTTTGGGGGGCAAAATTTCAATGACAGTAGTGTCAAGGTCACTGACCTGTGAAGTAGAAAGCAAGGGGCCTCATCAAGAATTTCTAGAATTATTTCCTTTAGTAGACCACTGTTTCACAAACAAATCTGTGATTTTTCGTTCTGTCAACATGGCTGTAATTTTAGCCATGAATACGCTTTTGGCATACTCTTCCCCAGTAGCAAATTTAATTTTTTGTGTTACATTGTTCACAAATCATTATTCAATTTCAGGCTGTTTATGTCCTTGAATTGAAACGGAATTGCTGATACTGTCTTGGTTTCAGCTGGAGCATTTTCGGGAGCTGGCTCCAGAGGCAGAATTGACAGCACTTCTGGTTCCAGAGTTTCTATGGAGGAGTCCTTCATACAATTGGCAGGTTGGGTAAAGAACTTGGTGGCAAAAATGCCTGAGGACTTATACAATAGGGTATGGAAGAGATGGGGGAAGCTCAGAATGTCTCCTCTGATGTGGTTAAATGAGATCTGATGCTCTGGTTTTTGGTGGACTTCAGGGGTTTCACCATCTGTGGGGGATAGGGAATTGGCTGCACTTTCCTTTCTGTTTAAATTGCAAAGTTTGCCTAACATTACTAAGGAATTCCTAGTGCGGCAAGTGGGTAGCGGTTTAGGATAGGGCAAGTGCTCAGTGAACAGAATGAATTGATGATGGGCAGGAGCATGCCTGAATATAAGAAAATAACTTTTGGCTTTCCGAGAGAGGTCAATAACACTGGTTTGGGTTCCCTGGTTTGGTGTGGCATTGGTTGTAGCCTACATTTTCCCTGCTGGTGATGATGTGGGGCTAATATTTCCCATGCACAGATTAAATGGAGATATTAAAGGGGTTTTTTTTGCATATCTGGGAATTATTTTCAGACATTGTAGTAGTCTAGTTGGAAATAAGTTCTAGGTTGAAGTGGCAACCAGTTTTTGAATGAGCTTTTTTGCTCCCGAATCAAGAATATTAAGGAATGTCAAAATATATCCCTCTAACAGGTGGTATTGCAGTTTGTCGTGGGCTTTTGGAAATCACTGTAGGCAATTTTTCGCGATGACGGTGTTTATTTAATTTTGGGCTTTGGGAGGGCCTGGAACAAGCCCCACAGTTGTAGCAGGGTATTCAGAATTGAGCAGTCAATTTCTGAATGCTGTGGACCATAATAAAAATGAACTAGTGTCATGTTTTGTTATTTATGAGGTTTATTGTACATATTACGTTTCTCCAGTCTCTTCTGATATGCTTTATCCTTAAGACATTGCATGATTTTTGTTACCTGCCTCTGGACATGTTCTATTTTATCAATATCTTTTTGTAGATGAGGTCCAACTAAAGCTCTAAATAGTTGAATTAGAGTCTCCTCTTATTTTGATATCACATAGATCATGGCAACAAAATGACTACTTCCTGAGCATAACCAAAAAGTAAAACCAACTTCCAATTTGTTTTCAGTGCAGGAGTTGTTTAAAGTAGAACCATGGGCAAAACTTTTTTTTTTTTTTTTTTTTCATTTTGAATAAAGCTAGGAAGGGTTATAACCCCTGTCAGATTTTTTTTATCGCCATCTGTGTCCCATAGCCAAACAGGAAGTTACAGGAAATCCTTGCAAATTAAAGGAATTTCTTGGGGACCCCCATGTCACCAGAATAATTGTCACTATTGGAATATTTTCACTCAATTACTTTTCTGAGGACAACCCAAAATTTGGGGTTTTCTTTTACTTTACTTTCAAAGATAATGGTAAACAGGAAAAATAGGGTGAATCTCCTTAACGGGGACATGAACAGCAATAAAAACGGACAGGTGTTCTAATCTCTCTCCACTCCATCCAAAACTAAAAAAAAAATTGCTTTTAGTTATACTTTAAAGTTCAATGCTATAGATATATATATATATCAAATGTAAAAAAAAAAAAAAAACATTTGAAACAAGGATAGTAATTCTTATTAGGAAACAGTTAATGGAATTGCAGTTAGATGTTAAAGATCCAAAGTTCACATGTCCTTTTGATTTGGGAAAACAAATATGTGAATCAGGTGTAGGTATGAAAAGTTTCTTGGCTAATGGAACACATGAGAATATATAAATATACATTGTAAGTACAGTAGTCTACTAAGAGTTAAAGTAAGATAAAAGAATCTGCTAGGAAAGAATGCAAAACATTCTAGGCCACAGCACATGGAGAAACTCTCAGGCACTGGCAGATTTGCAATGTTAACTAATCGTCTCCTGATGCCTCTAAAATAATAGGTACAGTTGGAGATTCATTATGACTATGGTCTCTGGGAGTGGGAACACCCTGCTCAGTAAATTATAATATTGATTAGAGATTGGAATGCATGGAGCAGGTAAGTCCCACTGCAAATGAATTAGAAAATGTGCTAGTATGCACTGCATACTAGCACATTTAGAAAGACTTAACTGTGAAATGGATGCCTCAATCGGCATATTGTCACTGTTGACAGAACTTCCATCTTTACCCAGTCTTCCTTCCTGGATCGCGGGCTCCAGCTAGGTTAGATTTTTAGGGTAATAACTTATTGTTCTTCTCTAGATAAAGTCTGTGGGCCTAGATTCAGAGCCTTCTACATTTTATAATAACTGTGTGCATTTATGCTTCTGTGAATGGTGTCAAAGCTTAAAATAATAAACGTGTTATACTTACTTGCTCTGGTAAGTGGTATTGCACAGAGCAACCCAGAACCTCCTCTTCATGTTTCGCTAAGAAGGTTTTTTTTAAAACATCCGAATTTTGGACTTTACCACGGGCAAGACATATTTCTATACAGGGACATGTCTTACCTTAATGTAGGTAATGCTTTAAGGTAAAACATGTCCAACCTTTATACCCTTTTTATCAATATAAAAGCATTGACCTTTTGAAAAAGAAATATAGAGGTCATTGCTAATGCAATTCAGAAAATGCTATCTATCTGGCTGTTACTCTGACTTACTGGCTTCAATAATTTATGCAATATGCAAGTCAGTATTAAAGCCAACATGACAGTCAAGCAAGGAACATTTGATGAATAACAAACCATTTGATGAATAACAAGCCATCAGTGGTAGCCCTCATGTTTCGCTGAGGAGGTTTTGTTTAAAACATCCGAAATTTTGACTTCACCACAGTTTAGGCAGTTTTCCATGCAGTTGATATAGTTGTGTTCTCATAATGTGGACACTAAATGAATAATAACATTTTGTAAAGAACACAACCGTTGGACTATAAAGTGAAATTTCATTAGCTGTACAGGGGAGATTTACTAAAACTGGTGCACTGGTTTGGCACTAAAACCTAGAAGCTGGATGGTTTCTATTCACAGCTGTACCAGATTCTGTGTGCACAGTTTTAGTAAACCCCCCCCCCCCCCCCCACAGTATATCTAGATACATATTTTTGCAGGTGGTTTGTTTTAGATGTTAGGTAAGCACTGCAGAACAGCTTGGATTAAATTTTTAATACAATTTTATTCTATGCATTAGGGTAAAATCCCTTCTGTACTGCAAGAGCCCCCCTTATTCATACCTGAGTCCGATCCAATTCAGTGAGTCACGAGAACAGCGGCTCTTGCTGCTGTCTCCCTCCTTATGGGCAGATTGATAGCAGCAGAAGCCATTGGCTCCTGCTGCTGTCAATCAAATGTTATGACAAGGGAGTAGGGGCGGGGCTGATTTGCCCAGTTTGTGTCAATAGGCGCAGACTAGGTGGCTGGACAGCAAGCACACACCGGTGCCCCTAGGGAAAGTGACTTTCCCTGGGTTCCCTGCAGGCTTTTGCCAAAGAGGAGGGGCCTGAAGCGCTGGTGGGGGACCCCACAAAAACACTGAAGGTTTATAATCACTTTAACTCTCAGCATATACATAAAATTATTATATGAATATGAAGAATCATCTAGTGTACAATGTTGATAGGAAAATTTAGCTCACTCACTGTAGCTGGAGTGAGTCTGGGTAAATGCTGTGGGTTCAGATAAAGGTCAGGTTGGAGGGCTTTACAGGTCATGCTTCTGGCACCTTCTCCTGGTTCTAGAAACAAACAGAAAGTTCTAGAAGATAGTGGGTGGAGGTAAAGGGGCAGTGATCTGTATATTTATGAGAATCTGACCAGGACAGGAGGCCTGGCAAGGTGGTTGGATGGGCTCATAAATATGTAAGAGCCTGGCCAGCAAGGTTGTCGGGTGGAAGATGGAGTGTTGAGGCTGGAGTTTTGAGACCTGTGAGGGGACCCCGGGGCTGGAGGGGATCTGCCTCCAGGCTGGAGCTGAGGCGGCAGAGAAATTAGAGAGGAATCTCCACTTACCTACAATCTCATCCAGGAGACACTCTGCCCAGCGAGCACAGATCTTTCCAGCAGGAGGCCTGAATAGAAGTCTATGCTCTATGATTTATGGGACAGTGTGAGTACCTGTACTTGATCACCACCAGGGCCATTAAGGGAGAATCCAGATGCAATATTTAGCATGCTTTCGTGGGACAGTGTCACAACTAGCCTAAATCCCTTGTTTTGGGACATTTCTCAAAACAGCCAGGTGGGCTGGTATTTTTCACTAAGGGGACACAAAGTTACCACATACTGTTGAAATCTTGCTATTTTCCACCAAAGGGACATAGTGCTCCTACATACAATTGAGACCATGCTATTTTCTACCAAGGGGACACAGTGCTGCTGCATATGGTTTGAGACTTTGCTATTTCTACTATGGGGACATAGAGCTCTTGCCAGTAGATATTTGCTACTGATCCATTAGGGACTGACATTATTCCAGAGAGAGTACAGTCTAGGATACATTTTTTCTGCAAATTGTACATAGAAAAGTTGTCATCCAAGTTGTTGCTGAATTTCCATAGCCCTCATCTCATCCAAGTTAAAAAAACAAGCCTAAGGACTGGTTTCTGTGTCTGGATGCAAGTTGGAAAATGCATGTTGCCTGGGTGTGCAGAAATAGAGGGACCCAAAATCCAGCTGCCCTGTAGGGGGTAGTGCTACAAGTATTTTTACTTATTTTAACTATAAGCATATAATTACAAACACAATGTAATCCAAAAAATAAAGTGGCATTCATGAGGCTTAAAAGGTGAAACAATTTTGACAAGGCATAGGCTCCTGAGGAAGACAAGCTTCTGCCTCATCCAAACTTTGAAATAAACCTTATCACTGAGTGTTCACCTTTCAAGCCCGTTAAGTGTCACCTTATCTTTTGGATTATATGTACTTCATGCTTTGCTGAGCACCGGGGGCCCATTTTCTCTTAGATATGTGTCAACTACTGGATTATAAACACGTTGCGTAGCCACTGCACTGTAGATGGAAATATACGGTTAAAAATATATCAGAAGAAAAATGCTGTCTGCAAATTACTACCCATGGTAGCCAATCAGAATTAATTGTGCAGCTTCAGCATAATGTATTCTGATTGGTGGCTACAGGTTACTGCATTTTGCATACAATACTTTGCCCCTGCACTGCTTACTTACTCATAATGAAACCCTCCTATTCTTTGCAACCAAAGAAGCTGCTTTCATAGCCTCTGTTTGATGTGCAGTTGCCATGGTACAGCACAAGTAGTCAATTATGACACCAGCTATTTGATGGCTTGACAGTTTGGTTGAAATCACAAGCAACTGTGATGGTTATCTTTCACGGCATGCCTTGAATGTTACTGCTTGGGGAAACAGTTAGAGATCTATGGATTGTATTCCGCTTTAAATAAAGCATATATCGTGGAAGAACCATAAACTGTTTGCACTCTGTGTTAGCTTGTCTTTAGTTTTTTCAGCAAAGGTCAGTTGCAGATAGTCCTATACTCTTGTAACTTGCTCCACTCCCCTCCTTCCCATAATAGATCTTATACTAAGTGTGGCTCCAGACTACACCTCCCAGAGTCCTAGGTCACTGAATCTCAGCCTCCTATTATGACTCACAGTCACATCTCTTTAAAACAAAGCAAGGGTATGAGGTTTAAACTCAAGATTCGCCTCTAATGAATACCACCTTGGTACGGTTAGCAGCTCTGCACAGTCCTGGCAGCTGGAACATGTTAGGATATTGATTTCTGGGATTGTTTTTCACTCAGCTGACAGAGCATAGAAAGCTACAGAGTTCAGAGGTAAGACATATCAGATACAGAATGGTTTTCATCTTTCCAAAGAAAAAAAAAGAAGTGTAACTGTTTGTTTCCAAGTTCTTTTATTGTCTGTAGACAGTTAGAAATGCAGTATTCATTATATAACTTGGGATTTTCTAAATCAGATGAATCATACAGAAAATCTGATTCAGCTACAGTGTCTGTTTATTTGGAAAATAATCTTTCCTCGCTTTTCAAGTTCCTCACTTTGCTTGTTTTGGTCAGCATGTAAAATAGATGAAATATGGTTGTTTTGTACCAGAAATACAGAGCTACCCAAAAACATTTACATGGATGTTTGTTTAAAAAGTGAATCAACTGACTATAATGTGTTTATATATGCATAATTCATTTTACATTTTATAGTTCAATTGTATAGACATAGTCTTAATCTTCCAGATAGTCACAATTAATTACCTCTTATTTACACTAGAGGATTAATTCATAAGGCAAACAACAAAGTACATAAGTACATATGGCAACCCAAAAACGTAAAGTGGTAATAAACCCAAAAAGAAAAATGTATTATTCTGTAGCATACCAATACTTAGTTGTAGTAACTGCATTCGTTTTCTTCTTTTAGGCTTTATATATATATATATATTCATTTATTTATGGCGATTCAGCCAGTACGTATGTCAGTTTTCAGTTTTCTTTAACAAACAAAGCTGTTTAGCAAAAGTGGCAGTTATAGGGTTGAGACAAATCATTTACAGGGGTACTTGGAATAGTCAACTTTTATTCATTTATGTAAAACCTTTGTCCCAAAAGGAAAAAAAACAGTTGGTGTGTGTGTGTGTTTTTGGCTTTACAAGCTATTTTATTGTTTATCATGTATATAAAATCACTATTTTCCAGTTATACGTTTTAAACATGGTAAATCTATGACAGTAAGTTTGCAAAATATGTACAACTGCATGCTTGTTAGCAACCCATATAGCCCATAGATGATAACTGGTAACTGAAAAATAACTGACCCAATTTCCCCATCCACGCATTCCGGGTGGATGGGGGAATCGTCTGCTACGCTATGGTATTCTGACAGTGGGAAAACTCCCCCACCATCAGAATACACTGATTAGCATTGAAGGCTATAGTCTTTGGCGCTGATCGAGCAGGGAAAATCTGACAGGGTGGTGGTACAGAAGTCAACTATAAGGATGGGCTGAACACTCCCCCTGTTCAGGTTCGCACCAGAACATCTCAAACAGGGAAAATGTTCTAGCGAACATGCAAACTCTATTAAAGTCTATGGACACGAACATGAAAAACCAAAAGTCCTAATTTTAAAGGATTATATGCAAGTTATTTCCACAAAAAGTGTATGGGGACCCGGATACTGCCTTGGGGGACATGTATCAATACAAATAAAGTTTTTAAAACAACCATTTTTAAAGGAGCAGTGATTTTAATGATGCTTAAAGTGAAATAATAAAAAAGAAAATTCCTTTAAATACCATGTCTGGGGGGTCACCTTAATGAGCCTGTAATGTGGCTCATCTGTATGATGTATGGAGCCTGCTGCAGCAATACTGACATTTCTAAATGAAAAAAATGTAATTATAACTTGCTTGTGGCTGTAATGTACTGTCATCTCCTGGCAATACAGATAAAAAAATGAAAAAAAAAAAACACGTATCTGGTATGCACTTTAAGAGGAACCCCACACCGGACACACAAACAGCTGATGTTCGAGTCGAACTTACATTCGACTTGAATACAGAGCCCACCCCTAGTCAACTGCAAGATCGACTTCTGTAAAACCACAAAGCCCATACATGCATCAAAATTCATCCATTCCCTGCTGAACCGACTGAATGTCGATACATGTATGGTTGGCTTGATCCAAGTGATCCTATCGATTTGTGTGTATGTATGTATGTGTGTGTATGTATATGTATGTGTATATATATATATATATATATATATATATATATATATACACATACAGAGAGAGAAAGAGAATTGGTTCCACTCTCCTCTAAGTCATTCAACAGCCTGTGTATATTGATTTCATTTTCACAACAGTAGCTTATTACTGTGCTTGAAGAAATCTGCTCTTCTGCTTGGAATTTGCCACTTCCAAGTCTTAAATGTATAACACTGTTATGCAATATTTAATTTTTTCCAAAATTAAAAATGATAATATGAATATATCCACATTTGATACAGTACTCCATAAACACTTACTTTACAAATTGAGATCTGTTGCCATTACCGCTAGTCTATGTACCTGGATAGAAATATGGTTACAGGAGCACATCCAAAGGGTGGTGATAAATAATGTATCCTCTGAATGGTCTGGAGTTGTAACTTAAATGAACTAGAGGAAGGATTGTCTCAGTATTTGCTGACAATACAAAACAGTTTAGCGGTGTTCCAAAGCAATGTTCTATATTGTTCTTCTCAGTGGTAATCCATCAGTCTGCTCAGGCCAAATTAAAATGGACTCTCTAGGTGACTTATTGATCTTCTCTTAGGAGAGATAACAATGTACAGCATGCTATTTAGATAGGAAGGAGACAGTAAATCTGATCCATATATGAAATACAATTATCAGTGTATTAAAAATGTAGGTAGGTGTTACATTAATGACAGGAAACTAAAGTTACCATCAACCTTACGATGAAGAATAAATGAACTCTACACAGACAGTTTGATTAACTATCTAAAGTAACCAAACACAGATGAAAAAAAAGTTTTTTTTTCTAATAGAACTAATTCCAGTACTACTCCAAGTAAAAAACGGTTTGTACTTTGTTTTCGATCTTCTCCATAACACTGAAGTATTGCTTCACAATTTCAGAATTTCACACATCTACTTTACTGCATATTGAGACTAATATGGTCAGCTCTTAGTTTTAGAAGACACAATCCAGCTGTTAGCCCAGCTAGTCAGCACAAATACCATAACCTTTCATAGCAATGATTTATTAACAGCTAATATAAAGCGAATCCATGAGATTTGAACTATAACCAAAGTGCTGCAATACGTGATAAAACATACCGAAATTGCATTGCATTAAATTTAGGTTTTCAATAATCCTTAGAAATATGAACACTGCAAATAAACATTCTATATTGCTATACTGGTGTTTTAAGCTTCAGGCAAATGTCAATTATGCAAATGATTACATATACACTCACCGGCCGCTTTATTAGAAACACCTGTTCAATTTCTTGGTAACACCAATTGGTATTCAGCCAATCACATGGCAGCAACGCAATGCATTTAGGCATCTAGACGTGGTGAAGACAATTTGCTGAAGTTCAAACTGAGTATCAGAATGGGGAAGAAAGGGGACTTAATTGAGTTTGAATGTGGCATGGTTGTTGGTGCCAGGTGGGCTGGTCTGAGTATTTCAAAAACTGCTGATCTACTGGGATTTCCAAGTACAACCATCTCTAGGGTTTACAGAGGATGCTCCAAAACAGAGAAAATATCCAGTAACCAGCAGTTGTGTGGACGAAAATGTCAGAGGAGAATGGGCAGACTGTAACCGCTCGTTACAACCAAGGTATGCAGAATACCATCTCCGAATGCACAACACATTGAATCTTGAAGCAGATGGGCTACAGTAGCAGAAGACCACACCCGGTGCCACTCCTGTCAGCTAAGAACAGGAAGCTGAGACTATAATTCGCACAGGCTCCCCAAATTGGACAATAGAAGACTGGAAAAACATTGCCTGGTCTGATGAATCCAGATTTCAGCTGTGACATTAAGATAGGGTAAGAATTTGGCGTAAACAACATGAAAGCATGGATCCATCCTGCCTTGTATCAACAGTTCAGGGTGGTGGAAGGGATGTAGGGAATATTTTCTTGCCACACTTTGGGCCCCTTAGTACCAATTGAGCATTTTTTTAAAACGCCACGGCCTACCTGAGTATTGTTGCTGACCATGTACATCCCTTTATGACTACAGTGTACCCATCTTCTGATAGCTCCTTCCAGCAGGATAATGCACCATGTCACAAAGCTATAATCATCTCACCACTGCTTTCTTGTACATGGATAATGAGTTCACTGTAGTCCAATGGCCTCCACAGTCACCAGATCTCAATCCAAAAGAGCACTTTTGGGATGTGGTGGAATGCGAGATTCACATCATGGATGTGCAGCCGACAAATCTGCAGCAACTGTATGATGCTATCGTGTCAATATGGACCAGGGGGGAGCGTGGCTTGGCCGTACATGTGAGAGGACAGGCCTCACCTCGGCCCTGCAAGTATCCTAAACCCAACTGTCACGTACCGGGCTGGAGGCTACGAGAGGGCTCCCCTTGCAGCTGAGTGCAGAGTACCCCTCTAAGGTGGTGACAGAGGATGCTATGCCCAAAGATGCATGGGTTGCCTGAAGATGAAGCTTCCTGATGATTCCAGATATGAGGACACTCAAGGGCAGAGAAGTGGTCACAGTAGATAAATCTCTGGAGGTGCTGGCAGGACTAGACAGATGGGTGAGGCAGGAAGCAAGGTCACAAGCCAGGCCAGGGGTCAAACACAGGAAGTCAGTCAGGAGCAGAGGCAGAAGCATGGTCGAGATCAAGCCAGGGTCAAACTCTAGTTAGCTCAAAAGTCCTTTACTCTGCTTCCTCCAGTCCTTTCTGACTGAGGTAACCACTTGTAGACACTGCTGCAACTCTCAATACTATAATACTATAATACTATATACTTCAGGGCCCAACCACTGGCACCCCCTTTACTCTTTTCCTGCACCGGCTAGCGAACTCCTGGATCTCTCTGACCTTCTCCGGAGTGGTCCTCTCTGACTAGGCAGACCTCCAGGGACAGTTTGCAGTACTCACGACTCAGAATGCCTTCCTGGAACTCGATCTCTCACAGCTCCGCTGGTCCTTAGCACACTGGATCCTTCTGGCAGCTCAGCTCAGCCCTGTATCCCCTATACCCTATTCTTCCTCACAGGAGGAGAGACAGCTGCACCCTCCCTCCTTGGACTTTGCTTCCCGCCAAAGATAACCTGTCATGTGCTCCCCACAGACTTATATCCTCTCCCAGAATGCTCTGGGGCAGAATCTGCCCTTCCAGGATGGATACAAGCCCTGGTGTGCTAGCCTATTGGTTAGGTTTCCTCAACTGCCCAATGAGAGCCCTCATTGGGACACAGTGGGGAGACTCCCCAACTCAACAGGCACACCTGGGAACACATGCCAGCCTAGCTGAAAATCATGGCCATGCTGATAAGCAGACAAGGCCCACTATACTTTACCCAGCACCTACTTTGGAGGGTGCTACATATATATATATATTGCTTTACCTACTAAAGGATTTTCAGTTCTCTCCCCTTCTTCATTGTCGGCACATGTACACTACAGCAGAGTCTGATCGGCTCAGAGTACTGACTCTCTCGCTCTACTTTTCCTAGCCAAAATTATATGCAAGTTACAAAAACCTGAAGTCTAGACAAATTTGGATGCCTCTAGTGTTGTGTTTAAAGATACATATCATTTATAAAAGTCCATGTCCCCATTACCCTGCAATTCTTATACTCACCTGTCCTTGATCCAGCGAAATATCAATGATAGGGTTACCGGCATTGCCAACCTTCTTTAGCAATTAATGAAAGTGCTCTGTGCATGCACAGCCTGGCTCGGGGGATTTTGGAGATCTGTAGTTTAGTTCCATTTTAGCAATAATCTTTCCACTGTTATTTTTTCTAACTGGTGAATCGCTTGCATGCCAAAGAGTTCTTTCCTTGGTGACAGATTTTCTTTAGTAAAATTATAATATTAGTAGTATACTATAAGTAGAATACCTAATTATTTAGAAGTATTATACTTTTACTCTACCCCCTAGCATTTAACCCTTGTTGTGCTGAAATCCACTGCAGAGGATTTTTTTCAGCTCACAGTTCAGCTTTAAACTCCTGTATTACAAACAAAACATTTTAAATAACTAAAAACATCCTAATTTGGAATATGAAATTACCACCTTACAGCTGGTAATTTAGGCTGATCAGCGGGTAAGAGTTCCTCCTATACACAAATTTGGTTCGTTAAATTAATTGAATTTACATCAACATAAATGGAAGAAAAATTAATTAGTGACATGAAATAGAACATTTTCATCCCTGCTCACCAGAGAGCTCTCCGCAGTTCGTGCACATTAAGATCCCTCTGATCTGAATTAGTTACAGCGTGGCTCTCTTCATTAAACAGGTAACTTACAGTTCCAGCTTGGCATGTTGTTAAGTGCTCCTTTGGGTGATGCTGTTTTATGCATTTACAGAATCTTGTTTTATTTTTAATGATTATGGAACATCAGAGCTTTATTTTTTAGGAATTGTTTGATGTTTCACAGTAGTGATTACATTTACATGTAAGTTTTTATTGTGTTGCAGTGAACAATAATTAACAGTAAAGTAATCATTGTATTCCTCTAGGAAAGGAACACACATGATTAACTGTGAATAGAAATCCTTTTGCTAAAAGGTGTTTACTATGATCGTCTCTTTATATTACTGCTACATCCTCTCTCACATAATATGGATCAATATTTACTGTGGGCGTTTATTGAGAAATTGCACATTATTGTCAGGAAGCTATTATGTCATTTCGGTCATTATCAATTGTGTGCTGGAAATTCTGCTGGATTGTGGCATAGCTCCTGATTCATTATGTTGCAATATCGCTCAAAAAAAGGAAAAAAAAACTGATTTGCTTGTTTAGGACAAAACAACATTCATTAAGCCCCCACTCCCTTCCCTGTGTCCAACATATACTTTCTTTTGCTCTTTTTCCTCTTTTTAGAGTACTGGGAACCTCAATGTGGTAATATATTTAGCAAATATGGCTCTCCTCCTTACATAACATGTGAAAATACTGCTATTGCTGTTTTTTTTTTTTTTAAATATGTCTTTTATAGCGTTCTATTTCTTATACTGTAATTTCTCTAATGACTGCAATGCCACTAGTCTAGAACAAACATGTACATGTCAGATGTACAGTATCTCATGAAAGTGAGTACACCCCTGACATTTTTGTAAATATTTTATTATATCTTTTCATGTGACAACACTGAAGAAATGACACTTTGCTGCAATGTAAAGTAGTGAGTGTACAGCTTGTATAACAGTGTAAATTTTCTGTCCCCTCAAAATAACTCAACACACAGCCATTAATGTCTAAACCGCTGGCAACAATAGGGAGTACACCCCTAAGTAAAAATGTCCAAATTGAGCCCAATTAGCCATTTTCCCTCCCTGGTGTCATGTGACTCGTTAGTGTTACAAGGTCTCAGGTGTGAATGGGGAGCAGGTGTGTTAAATTTGGTGTTATCGCTCTCACTCTCTCATACTGGTCACTGGAAGTTCAACATGGCACCTTATGGCAAAGAACTCTGAGGATCTGAAAAAAAAGAATTGTTGCTCTACATAAAGATGGCCTAGGCTATAAGAAGATTGCCAAGACCCTGAAATTGAGCTGCAGCACTGTGGCCAAGACCATACAGCAGTTAAACAGGACAGGTTCCACTCAGAACAGGCCTCGCTGTGGTCAACCAAAGAAGTTGAGTGCACATGCTCAGCATCATATCCAGAGGTTGTCTTTGGGAAATAGACATATGAGTGCTGCCCGCATTGCTGCAGAGGTTGAATGGGGGGGCAGCCTGTCAGTGCTCAGACCATACGCCGCACACTGCATCAAATTGGTCTGCGTGGCTGTCATCCCAGAAGGAAGACTCTTCTAAAGATGATGCACAAGAAAGCCCCAAACAGTTTGCTGAAAACAAGTAGACTAAGAACATGGATTACTGGAACCATGTCCTGTGGTCTGATGAGACCAAGATAAACTTATGTGGTTCAGATGGTGTCAAACTTGTGTGGTGGGAACCAGATGAGGAGCACAAAGACAAGCGTGTCTTGCCTACAGTCAAGCATGGTGGTGGGAGTGTCATGGTCTGGGGCTGCATCAGTGCTGCCAGCACTGGGGAACTACAGTTCATTGAGGGAACCATGAATGCCAACATGTACTGTGACACACTGAAGTAGAGCATGATCCCCTCCCTTTGAAGATTGGGCTGCAGGAAATTTGATAATGACCCTCAAACACACCTCAATAATTACCACTGCCTTGCTAAAGAAGCTGAGGGTAAAGGTGATGGATTGGCCAAACATGTCTCCAGACCTAAACCCTATTGTGCATCTGTGGGGTATCCTCAAACGGAAGGTGGAGGAGCGCAAGATCTCTAACATCCACCAGCTCCGTGGTGTTGTCATGGAGGAGTGGAAGAGGACTCCAGTGGCAACGTGTGAAGCTCAGGTGAACGCTATGCCCAAGAGGGTTAAGGCAGTGCTGGAAAATTGGTGGCCACACAAAATATTGACACTTTGGGCCCAATTTTGACACTTTCACTTAGGGGTGTACTCACTTTTGTTGCCAGCGGTTTAGACATTAATGGCTGTGTGTTGAGTTATTTTGAGGGAACAGCAAATTTACACTGTTATATAAGCTGTACACTCACTACTTTACATTGCAGCAAAGTGTCATTTCTTCAGCGTTGTCCCATGAAAAGATATAATAAAATATTTACAAAAATGTGAGGGTGTACTCACTTATGTGAGATACTGTATATTAACAAATGCATTATGCATATACATCTGTGAAACACCGGCTTTGCAAGGGCTGGAAAACCACATAGTCATGCCTAAATATTGCTCTAGGGTACACTTTAAGAGTGACAGAGCTATAACTTTGCATATATGTAAGTTGTCAGCAGATCTTTTTAATTGTATGCAATATACTCATTTATTAGCCAATTATTGCAGCAATGTCTAACTAGTAAGCTTAAATAATGGTAGGAAAACATCTTATTGCCCAGTAATGAGCTTGCATTCTGTGCTGTAACCAGAGTAGAGCAGGGTTATGTTGGCCACAGACTTCACTGTTGATTTGAGTTTGTCAGAGAGGCAGACATGCTGTTCTGGTGATTACAGTCATATTCAATCAAACTGTCCGCACCATTTCTGCATTTGCTTATAGAAGACTGCAGGATTTCTTCATAGAGGGAGCCTAAAAATAACACATATTAAAACGAGATAGATTATGTCTCTAGAACCAAAGTGTTCAACTTTCACCTGAATTCTAAACATTCTTTTTGTTCCCAGTATAATAAATAATATTTCATACATTAAATTTAGACTAGGTGCCTAAAACCCATTACCTTAACATTCAGGAGCATGGGTAGTACAAAAGAACCTGCAACCTTTCGTTAGCTCTGGATCGAGAGCCTCTAGTTTGAACCCATGCACATAGTGCTTCCAATCTACCATGTGCTTCCAATGCTCCAGTAATGGGGACACCAGTCTGTATGCCTAGAGTGCCTGAATGTTATCTTTACTTTGGTGAGGGCAGGGCACTTGTCATCATTTTTTTTTTTTTAATATAACCAACAAATTGGTATCAGTAAAGACAAAAAACTCAGCAGTATTTCAAGTGGTAGATGGAGATAGAGATTAGTTAGATAGAGATTCAATTGCAGGTAGTCTGGCAGAAGGTCATTGGAGTGGTCTTTCAGTTATGGGTTCAGGTATGTTTAAAAATGTATTGGTCAGAACAGAAAAAACAAAAACCTGCTTAGTGGCTGATTTATGTCATTTTTATTTATTTATTTTTATTACTAGTAATGGCGGCATTTAGCAACCCAAGATGTCACAGGAACTGATGCATGCTGACCAAATGAGGTCTTCATGATACTTTGACCTGTTGTTGAGAATATACACAGTATATACTGTACATATACTATGTATACAACCACGTACATATAAGAGGGAAGGAATAATGCAACACGACTAGCCTTAAAAAATAAAAAAACATGTAAGTACTAAATGTACAAATGAAGGAGAAAAAAAATGAACAAATGAATAAAATATTACATAATACAAATTTGCCATCTCCGTCTATGTATAGCATATAATTATTAATTCAAATACCTTAAGTATTGATTTGTTGGGAAAGTATTTCAAATCTAAACCTACATCGTTCCACTTTTTTAGTGTATAAAACATGACTCCTGCGGTTAGATCGTTTAAGAATCAGAATTTCTTGGAATTGAAAGCAGAATGCGTGAAGAAAGGAAGATTGTTTGAAGATCCAGAGTTCCCAGCAACTGATGAGTCTTTGTTCTACAGCAAAGCTCCCCCACACAGTATAGAGTGGAAACGGCCTGGGGTAAGTTTTCTCTAACATAGCAGTGAACAAACGAATTTATTATACTGTAAATGTACTGGCAGATAAACCCAGGATAAAAAATATAAAAGCTGCAAGCAAAGTAAAAAGACTACACAGTGCAAACAGCAATACAAAGCTGCGTGCACAGTGGAAATATAAAGATTTCTTTAACCACTTAAGGACCAGAAGGTTTTACCCTCTTAATGACCAGGCCATTTTTTGCGATACGGCACTGCGTAACTTTACCTGACAATTGCACGGTCCTGCGATGCTGTACCCAAATAAAATTGATGTCCTTTTTTTCCCACAAATTGAGCTTTCTTTTGGTGGTATTTGATCAAATCTGCCATTCTTATTTATTGCGCTATAAAAAAAACAAAGAGCAACAACTCTGAAAAAAAAAAAACAATATACAATTATAAAACATTTCCAATAAAAAAAAAAATTAAAAAATCTATGGTTTTTATCAATTTAGGTCAATTTGTATTCTGACACATATTTTTGTAAAAAAAAAATCGCAATAAGTGTATATTGATTTGTTTGCGCAAAAATCGCATCTACAAACTAGAGGATAGATTTATGCCATTTTTATTTATTTATTTTAATTACTAGTAATGGCGGCATTTAGCGATTTTTAGCGGGACTGCGACATTGTGGCAGACTGATTGGACTCCTAACTGACACTTTTGAGGGGACCAGCAGTACTCAGCAGTATTTCAAGTGGTAGATAGAGATAGAGATTAGTTAGAGATTCAATTGCAGGTAGTCTGGCAGAAGGTCATTGGAGTGGTATTTCAGTTATGGGTTCAGGTATGTTTATAAATGTATTGGTCAGAACAGAAACAAAAACCTGCTTAGTGGCTGATTTATGTCATTTTTATTTATTTATTTATTTATTTTTATTACTAGTAATGGTGGCATTTAGAGATTTTTAGCGGGACTGCGACATTGAGGCACACCGATCGGACACCTAACTGACACTTTTGAGGGGACCAGTGACACTAATACAGTAATCGGTGCCAAAAATATGCACTGTTACTGTACTAATGATGACACTGGCAGGGAAGGAGTTAACACCAGGGGAGATCAAAGGGTTAGATGTGCTCCTAGGGAGTGCTCTCTAACTGTGTGGGAGATGTACTCAGTGGATGAACACAGAGACCTGTGTTCCTAAATAGGAGGAACACAGAATCCCTGTGTTCATCTCTAACAGGACAACGGTCTGCCTTGTTTACATCGGCAGACCGGCATTCTGTCTCCATGGGGAGCGATCGCGGGTGGTCGGCGGACATCGCGTCCGCCGGACCCGCTCTGGCCAATTGGGATGTGTGCGCGCCCCGAATATCTGTTACCCAAAGCGATATACAGGTACGTCGCTTCGCGTAATAGAGCCGACCTGCCGCTGTAAAACTACGGCAGCTGGTCAGCAAGTAGTTAAAGACAGTATTCCAAAAAAGAAAAAAGTAATCTGCTATATATATTATAGAAAATCCACTTGCCAGTAATCATCCTACAATGAGTCTTGTTTCTTTGGGAAATGCTTATTCTTTTTTTTTTTGTCTATCAATACTTCAGATACTACACGTTTCCCCATCACATCCTTTAGGGTCCATGCACACTGGCCTAAAAATCGCTGGAGCTTTCTGTTTTTCCTGTAGAAGCAGCTCATTGTTATCCTATGTGTCCAAGCACATTAGGACAATTATAGAGGCATATTTTGAGCACAGCGTTGAGGCAGGAGAAAAAATCCTTCTAGTTTGCATTTTTGGTTGGAGCTTTCTGGAGAAAAAAAAGCTAAACACTCCTAAAGTCGCCTAAACATGTGTACAAAAACAGTCTATATTAGCATTTTTTTCTGCTAAGCCTAGTGTGCATGGAGCCTAAGTGATGCACACTTGTCACAAAGGGGTTTATTTACAAAGGGCCAGTTCACACCAGTACTTGCAGTTCCAGAAAAAAATAAAACATGCTGCATTTTTCCTACACTGTATTTGAACGCTGTAAAACATATCAAAAACATACTGGGACGCACTGGAATGCACCTAAACGCACCAAAAAACACACTGGAACACACAGGTCCTTATTTAAGGTTAAGAAGAAAGAGGGGGGAAAAATGCACTGGACTGCATCAAAAATGCACCAAAAAAGCAGCAAAAACATGCAGAAAAGCATCTGGAATGCATCCAGACTGCGTTTCTATGGTGTGACCTGGCCCTCAAGCTAGAGAAGGCAAAATTAGTCGCAATTCTGCAGAGAAGCCAATCAGCTTCTAACCTCAGCTTGTTTAATTAAGCTTTAGCAATAAAACCTGGAAACTGATTGGTTTCTATGCAGAATTGTGACTAATTTTGCCCTCTCTAGCTTTAGTATATAAACCCCAAAGTGTATTTCTACAAACATTAAATGTATTCTCCCTGGAGAAGAGACGCTTGTGAGGAAATATGATAGCGATATACAAATACCTCAATGGTGATTCTAGAACAGGGAGTAGACGATGTGGCCACTCAATGAAATTGGAGGCGAAGTGGTTTAACCTTAAACTGCGTAGGGAGTTTTTCACTGTCAGGGCGGTGAGGATATGGAACTCACTTCCACAACCGGTGGTGTCAGCAGGAAGTTTTGTTAGTTTAAAGAACTCTTAGATGAGCATCTTAGTGAGCACAATATACAGAAATATGACATATGATTTTTTGACATGAACACACACACCTACGCAGGTAAAACTGGACTGGACTGGTGTCTTGGTCAGGAAACACTTTTTCTGTTCCAGATATAGTGTAGGTGCATTTAACCCCTGCTACAAGGCAATCCAATGATGTGGCCTCAAATTTTATTCCTGTAGTGGTAGTCCAGTCCTGCTCCAATCCAATCCACCGAGCATGTATCATGGATTAGTAAGAATGCGTCTTAGCTGTGGACTAAAGAGAAAAAAATGAACTTGCAGTTACAAATTTTATGGGGCATAAAGTTCCTAACGTGCATAAATCTAGTGTCTACCTGCTCAGATGGTAAAGGATGGGGGATTTGAAAAAACAAACATACATACTCTACTCCATGCAGCAGCATCGGTCCAATGCTGCAGCTGTCCCCTGTCAGCTCTAAGCCTGAGAACTGAGCGATCACATGACTGCTGATTGCCCAGTTTCCAGTCTGCTTGGAGCAAAGAGCAGTGTCAGTCACCACTCTCAGTAGTGCTTCACAAGCTGATTGGAGCACCAGCCTGGGGGGAGGTGGGAGCAGTTGGTTCCAGCTCTCATTGGTGCACCGAGAGGCTAAGCCAGCTGCCAAGCAGGCATCCAGGTGGATACCAACATCATTGTCAGGATTCCTCCAGAACCTTGAGCAGCTCTGTGTTGTCAGTTGGCAGCGGGCTTTAGCCCACTGTTGACTGATTGTGGGTTACAGGGGAGCAAAAGTATGTGCACTCTTGTGACCCAGGCCATACTTCTCTTTTAAAACAGAAAATCTTTAAAGTAGATTATACAAAACCCAGACACGTGTAGCCAGGTGTTTGGTTTAAAATGGAGAGTGAAAGAAACACTGGCTGCAGCTGCTCTCTGTAGCTGATGCCCTGCAGTAAGGGGCTGAGATGGAGAAGTGGGCAGATGATGTCATAATCTCTGCCTCAGCCAGTCAGAGATATCTTTGTATTCATTAAAAAAAATGCAAGGCATCCTGTGAATGGCTGAGGAGTAGTACTAGCAGGTGCAATTAGCTGGCTGGCCAAGAGATGGCTCTTTTCCCATTATATTAAGGTACAGGGGAAAGTTAAAAGCAAGTGGTAGCTCCTTTTGTAGAAAAGTACTCAGTGCCCATATGAATGCCAGGATGAGAGGAGCCTTAGGCAGATTGGGAACACCCCACAGCCATGTAGATGTAGTCAATTACTGCCAAGGGCCCTTAACAGAGCTGAAACCTCGGTGAGCTAGTTTAACACCCAGAAGAACCAGCTTTAATCATCCTGACTCTTGTTACAGTCTGAATTGGGCTGTGAGTGTGATGCAAAAGGCTAAGTGTTCTCTGCCATGATTAGTACACCTGGGAGAGAGGGTAACATCGAGGAGCGTGTCTGGCTGGGCAGAGCTATAGTATGGGACGTAGGGAGAGAGAGAGGCAGGTATATTACAGAAAAGCAACTTGTTAAGCTCAGTTTGATAGAAGCGGAATGATGTGGAATCTAATATACATGAAGGTTGGTCCCATCTCTTTGGTGATCCCAGGGAGAGTAAAAGATGGCTTAATAATAATGTCCTGGCATTTTGCTCCTGAGTGGCTGCTACAGAAGGTTTATTCTTGTGTATGGCAATGCATGCAGAAGAGTTCTGTCAGTATGTTAATGATATATTTAATGTCACGGCCATCTTTGCAAGCTACAGTAAATTGCGGAAAATACACGGTGGACATTACTTTCTTATTGAATAGAAAGGTTCAAGGCCAGAGATGTGTAGATGTCTATGGGCAGGAGTTGGGCACAATGTGGTGAAGGCTTGTATCTTCCAGCAGAGGGTTGCTGTCCTATTCAAGAAGAAGCAGGTCAGGGGATTTAATGATTTTGAGCCAACACACAGTTAATGATGGGCTACCTTACACTGGAACCACTCCAGGATCGCTGTATAGTATATTTCCCTGGTTCTACCTACAGTTTATACAGCACTGACAGCGGGTGTATCTATTAGTAAAGGAAGTAATTATTTGGGACAACTTGTCCCAACCAACCTATTTAAAGTAAAAGTAAACATCAAGTTTGGCTTTAAAGGGATCCCTGTTGACCCTGTGATGAAGATCCTTGTTCAGTCATTTTATGCTACAAAGTGATATCTATCTCCTAATTTTGCTCCTGTGTTGTCACTGTGTCATATTTGTCAATGGTGAAGCATATACGTCTTCATGATGACACAGATTGCGCAGGCTTGATCCTGTTTTCAATATCAGGTAGGCAATACAGATCAATGATTTGCAGCCAATGCTGAAGCAAGTGCATATAGACAGGAAGTATCCAAAAATGCTGAATAACAATAGCCGCACTGAGTTCCAAAAAATGATAAAAAATAAAGGAAACAGTATGTTACGATTTTTTTCATGAATAAGTGTGACAGTTTATTATGGTATACAGTGCTTTAGAAAACGAAATGCCATCCAGTTGGGCATTAGATCTCCTTTAATAGGTTTGATGAATCAATCATCGTTTCCCATGCATATCTCATGTCTTATGTAATTCTATGACTGCAGCAGATGATGACCTGTATGGTCGCCAGGAGATGCGACCTAGTAACTAATCTCATAAGTAAAGGAAAGTAAAGAGTATTCCAGATGTTTTCTAAACACTAATAGAAAATGAAGACATTTCTCTGTCTTGCTGACTCTTCTTTTGGAGCAGTGGGAATTGAAGTCCAGTTTCTGAAAAGCGATCAAAAATTGACTCTTGGTTCCCATTGTCTGATGATGATTTATTTGAATGCTGAACTCCAATGCTATGGGAATCGGTGGATGTTTTCTGAAATAAACTTTTAGTTGTGTATGATTTTCTTTTCTATCACTCATTTACAATATGAAACAGTGGTATCCTTCTCTGCATACTGTAGTGCCACAATATGAGCTAAACTTTGGAACTATCTTAGGTTCAGGTATTGCGCTGTTTGCCTTCTTTGGTTGCTTTGATACATATTTCATTACTTTCTTGTACAGTATTTATTTATGTTACTATAGATCACAGGTAACGGAGGAGTCCCCACTGTCAGAATACAATAATACAGTAGGCAACATTCGTCCATTTACCTCAATTGAAGGAATGGGGGAAAACATTCAGCTTTTTTTTTATCATCAAAGATCAAAGAAAACTGATCCATGTATGGCCAGCCTCAGATCTGTGTACTATGCCTATATGTTTAACCATTTAGGTATATTTTATTTTTGAAAGGTAGACTATCCTCTGCATGCTCCATATTTGGAAAAATGGTCTAGTACAATGTCAGGAGGCACAGTAAGATATCTGAAGTACAGATATGTGCTTGTCCTAAAATGTAGGGACTCTTGATATATGCTGAAATACAAGGGCTGTGTTTGGACAGTGGACACCTTGACAGTATCTGACAAAATGGTAACATACCTACCTAGCCATAAACATTAGATGGTGATTTTATGATCTGACCACCACAGGATTGTGCTGGCATAAACATGCACAATTCTTTTTCAGATATGTTCATTATCTGTGAAGCCATACTCAATGTAAGCCTTATCTCAAATAAACAATTGTGATTTTCCAGATAAATCCATACACTTATTTTAATGATAATGGTCAGCCAGGTGGTGTCCACAGAGACCTTAAACTAGCCATACACATGGCGATTTTCAACAGTTTCAACTTCACTTTAGATTCACTCACTGGGAAATACAACTACTGTAGAAAGTACTTGTCAAAAGCTAAGCTATATACCATATACATGTCTTGACTAGAATTCAGCCAGTTGTGAAGTCAAAACTGGGCAGTAACTTGCGATTTCGTTGAAATGGTATCGAAACAGGCAAAAATCATAGCAATCACGTAGGAAGCGTTCTGATTTTTTTTTTTTGCATACAGCCAGGGTAATTACATTTCATCTTCTTGTGGGCAATCAAAAAATCACCTGTTTTGGTCTTTGATTGCTTTTCAGTTTTGACAAATACAGAATCAAAAGTTTGATCACTCAAACATATTGCCATGTGTATGTGTCCCTCCTATGGGTGACCATAGAATTACAGTAGATTTATTTCCTGATCCAACTGTTATCAGCTAAATCATGTATAGGAAGCCTTAAACACGTCTATTACCTGTTACATAGATAACATTCCTTTAGGCTGACTCTCTATGAAACACAGTATGTACATACAGTACAGTTCCATTTATGTTAAACTTACTGTATGATATACAGTAATAGAAATTCTGAGCCAAATTTAATCTTGGGTCCTTGACATAGACTACCTCTCTAGTGGTATCTTGATTATTCTACATTGGCATTCCTAAAGTTACTCCAAATTATGGTTTAAATAAATATTTTTAGGTATGTATTCTTAACCCAACAAAATTCCTTATATTGCTCTCAGCCTCCTCCAAGTCTCCAAATTCCTAATTGTTTGCTTCTGTGATCCAGCTATTAGAGGGTGGCTACATTTGTTCTCCATGGTCCCACTGTATGAAAGGACTTAGCTACCTCTCTTGCTTGCTCCTGAGATGGACTAGGGACTATGGACCATCGATCATGGACTTTGGAATTTGCAGTGTGCACAGAACAGTATGCATGACCTCAACTAATGTACACTCCTCATTCCAAATGAACTGAAGGGAGGGAGAAATTGAGAGGATGTTACAAGGAGGCAGAAAAACACAGTAAGAAACAATGTCATAAATAAATAATTATGGATAAAAAAAATAATTAAATAACAGGGCCATTAGGTAGTGGATGTGTATAAATGTTTTTTTTTTTTTTTTTTTTTTTTGGAGAACAGGGATATTATTTAAAGTCACCTTAAATACCCTAAGCATCTTAAGTTAGCTCAAGGGGCATCTACCTACACTGAACCCTACAGTAAGTGATAAAAGTATTTGATTCCCTATTGATTTTGTAAGTTTGCCCACTGACAAATGATCAGTCTATAATTTTAAGGTTAGGTTTATTTTTTTTAACCACGTTTTTATTGAAATTTTGCAAGAACATTGGGTACAAACAGCTGGTATGGCAAGATTGCATATCCCTTACATAAGGAGAGAAAAGAGAAAACATGAACAGTGTTAGTTTGAAAAAGTTGAAACACTAGTAATGAACATAGTGGTTAGGCCTTGCCAGCAATACGGGAGAGCAGCTCCCCTTGTACTTAAATTCCAATAGGCTATAGTACCTCGGGATCCGGCTACCCCTCATGGGAACCAACTGTATCCGGATACGAGTATAAGTGGGTGGATTCATATAGCAAGGAATTCTTGCTTCTTACATTAAGTCAGTCAGGTATGAAAGGGGGGTCAATTTGGATATTTTCCATTTGCCGACAAGGTATAACAAAACATACTCCAAATAACTTAGGAGTGTCTACAATTCGTAGGGATACATAACACTTTTCATTCATAGCAGAATTGGAGTAGCTCAAGTAACCATTTTGGTAAAAAAAAGAAAATTGGATAGAACCTCCAAACAGTTGCATCAGATTGGTAGAGGACATGTCTAGGTTAACAGTGGACAAGGAAAGAATTGACTACCATGGAGTTAAGGGGTAGACGGGTAAGCATGGATATCACAGAAGTGAGATCATGTGGGGTTTAGAAATTGTCCTACTTGCTTCCATTAGAGATTCATAAGTTGGTGCTCCTGTGATCGGAGATCCATGGTGCCCAGTGTTTATAAAATGACGCATGGTCAAGTTGGCCTTAGCAAAGGCGAATTCCATTTAAAAGTGATTGTTCAATAAAATGATAGAGTCCGCCAATGTGGGTGGTTTTGGAGATTTCCAGGCTTTCTCCAGTGCAAGGCGAGCTGCTATTAGGATGTGCGTTGCAGGACTCTGATTTGTAAGGGCCAAGTGGGGATCAAGAGACCTAGGAGGAGGTCCAGAGGGAATAATGGATGGGATATGTTGCAGAGGGAGGAGAGAAATATTGAGATCGTTTGCCAGTAAGGCTTGATAAGTGGGCAATCCCACCAGATGTGGCGATCCGGTTTCTTGACAACTTCTTCAACATAACGGAGACAAGGTGGGGTATTATAGAGGTGAGCCTGGCTGGAGTGAAGTATCATTTGTGGAACAGTTTTTGGAGGGATTCCCAGTGGGAGGTACAACGTGAGGATCGCAATGGTAAAAGTAGGGCCTGATGCCAGATAGCGGGCAGTGGTGGGTTCGGTGTGAGTGTAGACCAAAAGTCAAGAGCGAGGAGCATGCGATAGGTTTGTAAGCATGTTGTAGATTAGAGATATTCCTTTGACTGCAGGCTTAGGAGTGTCATAAAATTTCATCGGAGGGTCTAAGAAGGACTTTTCACATAGTATGTGGATGTCAGAGAGAATCGAGCTAATCCTGAGACAGAGAAAAAGGAGTTGGAAGGTATTCCATATGTTCGTTGAAGATCTTGGAAGGAATGTAGTCCTGACACGGATAGTAGGAGATTCAGTGTTTGGATTCCTTTTGCGGACCATGTGGAGGTGGATAGATCTGGGGATATTAGTTCCATAGCTGTAATGGGTAAGCGTGCAAGGATGGATTGCGGAAGTCCTTTAGTAATTTGTGTTGTAGCTGTCCAGGCTCTTTAGGCCGCAGTGATGGAACCCAGGTGCTGATGCTGAGTTTTAAAGTTGAGTAAAACAGCTGTTTAGAAGATTTTTGGGTCCACACCCAGGATCGTGGCTTCGATCTGTTTCCACAATTTGGTAGAATGTGGGGACCATCAGTCTCTGAGTTGGTCTAGTATTACCGCTCTGTAGTAATTTTGCATATTGGGAGCGCCCAGACCTCCTTGAGAGACAGGAGTGACGATGAGGGTCCTTTTAATTCTTGGCATTTTATGTTGCCATATAAACGAGTTGATCAAGCCCTGTAGTTTGTGCATATGGGATGTCAAAAAAGGAAGAGGGATGGTACGGACAGACAGTGTTGGACATGTAACCTATAAAAAGTATAATTAGTTATAGTTACTTCTCCCAAAAAGTAACTGAGTTACATCAGTAAAAAAGTAACTAATTACCAGGGAAAGTAACTATTGTGTTACTTTAAAAAAATAATCAAATATGTCAAATAACTTGTATGCCCCTTGTATGCATGGTATTTGCTTAGTGGTACCTGCGTGGTATTTGCTGAGTGGTACACTGGTGGTACCTGAGTGGTATTTGCTGAGTGGTACCTGCATGGTATTTGCTTAGTGGTACCTGCATCAGCTGCCTGGAGTAGCTGGCTGCTGGTGGTGGCGGCTGTGTGGCACACTGGTGGTGGGGGTCTGAGCCCTCCTGACTGTGACTGAGTCTGTGAGTAACCGTAATTTGTTTTTGTTTTTTGGTACCTGTGCTGCAGTGCTGCCTGGCTGGCTGCTGCTGGTGGTGGTGTGGCCTGCCCAGACACACTGGAGTCCGTCTAGCTCCGTCCTCCAGGCCTGTCTGTCTCCTTGTGCTGCCTCTCAACTCTTCTGGCTGGCTGTGCCTGATGACTGTGGCGGTGGTGGACTGGACTATATATTTATTTTATATATTAAATTAAATGATATGGCCTCCTCATGGCCTGGGCCAGGCGCACTGTACTCTGCTGGCTGTGCACTCTGCCACTCTCTCTCCTCTCGTCGACTGAGGCCAGTACCGCAGACAATATCTTGAAACTCGACGCACGTTTCGTGGGTCGCATTGCCCACTCATCAGGAGTGCAAATGTGCAGGCAAGTCTGAAAATAAATTATTGTTGAAATATAAACATGCAGGATTGATGGCTAATGGAGTGTGATTACTCAAAATAGAACCCATGTGGGGAGACATCATACTCACAAATATCCCCATGTCATTGTGCTTAAAACTAGTGCTTCCATGCAGTGGCGGCCAAACAGTACAGCTTGGGAGCTGCGGGGGCATTTCAATTTGAGTATTATGACTTGTGAGTGCACCTCATATAAAGTCCCACCTGGGCAATTTTCTCCATTTTTTTTGCGTTACCATGAGGGGAAAAGTAATCAGTTAGATTACTCGTTACCCTCTGAAGTAACGACGTTAAGTAACACCGTTTACTTTAACGCAGTTACTACCATCACTGAGTATGGAGCATATATAATACATGGGGAAGAAGATACATTGTTGTTTGGGCGATCCGACCTGCCCAGGAGACAGGGAGATGGTCCAAATCTTTTGATAGTTGCATCAGTTTTCCCACGAGGTTGTCAAAGTTGTATTTTTTTTTTTTAAATCTTTTTATTGAGTTTTAAACAACAATAAACAAAAGTGCAGTGGTTCACATTACAACTTTCCCAGACATTCAGAAAATAAGGCACATCACCCACGCAGGGGTCCAAATGAGAGACATATTATAAGCAGAATGGGCAACAACATTTCATCTGGGATGTCGGGCAACCAGCTTCAGGGGTAACCAGTGAAGGCACCAATTGACCCGCTATAGGATGACCGGGGTCAAGCATTGAGGCTCGCATTAGTCACTCACAGCAGTGGATGAATCAGAGAGCCTCTTGGCCCAAACTCTGTCATACTTTTTTGGACAGCCTCAATGGACATATGTGTCCCTATATAGGGGAAGCACTGAATTCACCAATTTCTTCCACTGAAGCACCGTGGGTGGGTCCCGCTGCTGCCAATGGAGTGCTATGGTTTTTCTAGCATAAAAGAGCAAAAGACCCAACAACGTCTGGTCCGCCACCTGGGGTACCAAATCGTCCAACAGTCCCAGCAGGCAAATCCTCAGGGAGGGGTGTCAAAGTTGTATTTTAGAATATTATGGCTAGGGAAGGTCAAAGTGATTCCTAAGTATGTTAAGGAGGCATTAGTGGACCATTGGAAGGGTTTTTTTCCGGATATGAGGTGTGCAGTTCTGGAGTCTAGGCCTAGGTTAAGCATAGTGGATTTAGAGTGGTTCAGTTTGTAGAGGGAGATCGAACTAAATAGGTTGAGCAATTGCAGGGTGGGCGTCAAAGAATCAACAGGGTTGGTGAGGGTGAGCATAACGTCATCAGCATATAGTCCTATTTTATGTTCTACATCACCAATCATGATGCCTGAGATGGTTGGGGTAGTCCTGATGAATTGTGCGTATGGTTCCATGATCATGGCAAAAATCAGGGGGGGGGCATCCTTGACGGGTGCCATTGGTGCCATTGGTGATTGGGAATGGGTCCGACATAATGCCCGATGTCCACACACGGGCACTCAGGGAGGAGTAAAGATTCATGGTAGCTGTTAAGAATGGGCCCCACAGACCGAATTTGTGAAGGACTTCTTCCAGTGGACCCTGTAGAACGCCTTCTCTGCATCCAATGAAACTAAGCTCAACACATTGGATAAGGTCAATGAGGCTTCACGTACCGTCTGATGCCTGTCTCCCGGTTATGAAACCCACTTGATCTGGGTGAATGAGTTGGGGGAGAATTGTAGAAAGGCATTGGGCTATCAGTTTCGCATATAGTTTGGAATCTGTGTTTAGTAGTGATATTAGTCGGTAATTGGCAGGATTGGCAGGAGATTTTCTGGGTTTTGGAAGAGTAATTATCAGGGCTTCTAAGGATTCTTTAGGTATGTTGCCAGTGGAGACATAATGAATACAATTTTTGCACAGGTGGGAGTTAGTTGAGGAGCAAAATGTTTGTAATATTCATTGGGGAAACCACCCGGGCCTTTGTTTAGGGAGAGTGACTTTATGGCCGTAAGGATTTCTGTGGAGGATAAAGGAGTTGACAAGGATTCCAATTGAGTGGGGGATATTTTTGGGAGTTGGACAGAAGATAGAAAGTTGGCGATATCCGATCGTGTTGAGGATTGTAAAGGATCCGTATCTTTTAAATTGTATGATTTGGCGTAGAATGTGCTAAATTCATTAGCAATGTCTAGTGGGATAAGTATGCGTGTACTCTGGGAGCCTGTCAGATATTGTATTTTGTTTCTGATAGCATGTTTTTTGGCTTGTTTGGCTAAGAATGCTCCTGGCTTGTTAGCGGAGGAGTAGAACCATAGTTTAAGGCGTTTAATATAAAAGTCAAATTTTTGATGTAGATGACCACTAAGCTGGGACCTAAGGGCTTTTAATTCTGTGTAGGTGGAGGCAGATAGGTTTTGCCTATTAGCATTTTTCCAGTTCTCTGATACGTTTAAATAGGGAGTCTGTGGTGGGGTAATATTTCTTACGTTCTTGGGCTCTAAGTTTGATAAATAAACCTCATAGTAAGGCTTTGTGTGCATTCCAGGTAATGGAATGATCATCTATTGAGTCAGCGTTCAGTGTGAAATAAGTCTTAATCTCGGTTCGAATCTTTGATTCATATGCAGGGTTTGTGAGTAAGGAGAAGATCAGTCTCCATATTGTGTGTGATGGTGGTGCTTTATGGTCAAAAATTTTTAGTGAAATTGGTGCATGGTCTGACCACGTGATCTAGCCAATAGTGGCTTCAGTGACCAGTTGTAAAGTGTGATTATCGATTAGAAAGAGGTTGATCCGAGAGTAAGACTGCTGGGAGTGAGAGAAAAAAGTGTAATCCCACTCTTCACCATGTAAGCACCTCCTAGGGTCATAGAAGTCTTTGTTAGTCAACAGGGCAGATAAAGCGGAAGGTCTGCGTTTTATGGGGTTGGAAGTATCAAGATTTGTGTCAATAACGTCATTGAAGTCACCACACAATACAATCGGGTCTGTCCTGTATGGTGCCAGTTTGGAAAGGAGGTGTGAGTAGAATTTTTTATGGGCCGTGTTAGGGGCGTGTACATTTACTAAGGTCATACGTTTGTGCCCAAAAGTTGCAGATAGTATTAAATATCTACCATCTTTGTCAATTTCACAATGATGAAGAAAGAATTATATAGAATCGCGTACAGCGATCATCGCCCCCCTTTTTTTCTTTGGGGCGTTTGCAAAGAAGCAATGGGGGAATTTTTTGTGTGAACATTTCGGGGGATTAGATTTTAGAAAGTGTGTCTCCTGTACACTGTACACTGATGATATCTGCATGTTGGGATATAGATTCCTTCCATTAAAGGTGTCATTTAAACGGGGAGTTCAGGCCCTTGGCATTTATGGAGGTGATAGTGATTGTCATAACGAATTCCTCAAATAGAGGTGTATGAGAGGAAGAGCGGGATTACAGTACCTGATGCTCCCGAGAGGGGAGTAAGGGAAGTATCTACCTGTGAAACAGGTAGTGACAATAGAGAAAAATTATACGTTACAATGAAACCGGTAATATAAAGGCTATGAATATCGATATTACAAGTCAAAGATGGTGATCTATGAAACAGTATGAGAGCAAGGCAATAACTGTAACAATTAAGTAAATCAGCAGAAAGAAAAAAAAAAAAAAAGAATAATAAAGCGTGCGTTGCACACTGTAACTTGTGGGTGTGAGGAAAATAGTGTTCCTTCGTCGACGTAGGATCTAGCAGTAGCTAAAAGTCTTGAGGTGTGAGGAGCCATCAATGCTAGGTTTATTTTAACAGTAAAAGACAGAATAACAACAAAAAAATCCAGAAAAACGCATTTCAAAAAAGTTATAAATTGATTTGCATTTTAATGAGTGAAATAAGTATTTGACCCCTTCGCAAAACATGATTTAGCACTTGGTGGCAAAACCCTTGTTGGCAATCACAGAAGTTAGGCATTTCTTCTAGTCTGCCACCAGGTTTGCACACATCTCAGGAGGGATTTTGCCCCACTCCTCTTTGCATATCCTCTCTAAGTCATTAAGGTTTCAAGGCTCATTTTTTGTAACTTGAACCTTCAGCTCCCGGTACGTATTTTCTATGGGATTAAGGTCTGGAGACTGGTTAGGCCACTCCAGGATCCTAATGTACTTCTTCTTTAGCCACTCCTTTGTTGCCTTGGCCGTGTGTTTTGGTCATTGTCATGCTGAAATATCCATCCACAACCTATTATCAATGCCCTGGCTGAGGGGAGGAGGTTCTCACCCAAGATTTGATGGTACATGGTACAGTTATTTGGTGTTTCTTCCATTTGCCAATAATCGCACCAACTGTTGTCCCCCTTTCACCAAGCTGCTTGGCGATGGTCTTGTATAGGTCTACAATCTTATTTTAGACATCCTTAGAAAGCTCTTTGGTCTTGGCCATGGTGGAGAGATTGGAATCTGATTGATTGACTGATTGCCTTTGTGGACATGTGTCTTTTTATAGAGGTAACAAGCTGAGATTAGGAGCACTCCCTTTAAGAGAATGCTCCTAATCAAAGCTTGTTACCTGTATAGAAGACACCTGGGAGCCAGAAATCTTGCTGATTGATAGGGGATCAAATACTTGTTTCACTCATTAAAATGCAAATCAATTTATAACTTTTTTTGAAATGCGTTTTTCTGGATATTTTTTTTTTGTTCTGTTTCTCGCTGTTAAAATAAACCCACCATTAAAATTATTTTCCTATGTACCGATATACCATTAATGTACCTCTTCCTGTAGCCTTCAGTTTATTCTATAGAATACTCCTCCATGACTTCCTGGTATACGTCCTATAGGAGGTGAAAACTGTTAATAGAATGAGGAAATACTTCAGCAACTGACCTCATTAAGACACACCCCCCACTTGCCCCCCCCCCTCCAGAAGATAACTCCCACCCACTTCTGTAAGTACATGTTTCTCCAAAGCAATCATTGTCAGTGAGCACTATTCTTCTTCAATATTAGCCCAATATCTCCATTGCTGAGGTGATGAGCAATCAAATAACAGCCTACATGAAGCAGAGCTGTAGTATTGAAAACAGGAGAAGTGTGTCCCTGAAAGTGTGTAAATCTCACTATACACTACACAATCTAAAAGCACAATCTCCTTGAGATCTACCATCAACTATGTAGTGCAAGGTCCTGCCTGATAGGATACAGAGTGATTGGATAGATAGATGTGTCCTCTTATGAAAAAGTTTTAAAAAATCTAAAAGAGATTGTACATAAATTGTATAATCAAATTGTATGGTGTATGGCCACCTTTATACAACTAAAATGCACTAGTTGTACTTTTGGTGCCATTAATTGTTACCGGCAAAAATTTCAAAACATGCAATAAAAATGTTCAGAAATAGAACTTCGTGAGCTACCGTTTGTGTGTTCACCAAAATTAAAACTAAGGACCGTGAAGGCATTTGGATCTGGATCCTATTACTGCAGGGGGGTCAATTGTTGCTTGAAGAAATCTACTGTTAGGGGCAGGGACCATTGTTGCTGGCTGCTGGGGGGGGGGGTCTATTGTTGCTGGAGGGCATCTTTTTTTGTGTGGCAATCTATTGTTGCTGGGGATCTATTGTTGCTGGTTGGGCTTAGGTTGCTGAAGGGTCAATTGATGCTGGAAAGGATCTACTTTTGAGGGAGGGGTCTATTGTTGTGGGGGGACCTGTTGTTGCTGGGGAGGGTCTATCACTGCTGGCTGTGGGGGATCGACTTTACTGCTTTTGTTAACAAATTCCATACAAACTACGTATCACCACAAAATGATACTTGGTTCTGTATTTTCTAAAAGGGGCGGTACTGAGAGGTGGGTTGGGGGTGGGACCAAAGAAGGGTGCTCGGAGGTGGGTAGGGGGATGGAGACAAGAAGAGATCCAGAAGGGGGAGTTCCTGTACCTATTCTCTGAGAGAGAAAAAGGCCTGAGTAGGGAACAGTGTGGTCCAGAGAGGTAAATCATTCCCTATTCTGTGATGCAGTAAGGCAGTGGGATATGAAATTTCATGGATGCTACATGAAGTCAAGTCTCAGAATGCCCAAGGAGGTGCAGACTGAAGGCTGCTATGGAGGAGATAAGTGAGAGATAAGCAGATTGGAATGGCTTGGCAGAAAAGACATTAGAAAAGGCTTCCATTTATTATGAAAATTTGAATAATGCCTGAAAAAGTGAACTTTCACCATTAAACTTTCATTCTGAATGGGGAAAGCACTGAAAAAAAGTGTAAAAAGTGTATCTTTAATCTACACTGATGCTAAAATACTAGCCACAGTCCTGGCAACCTGCCTAAACAAGTACATTGGAACCCTGGTGGGCAGTCGTCAGATGAGTTTTATTCCTGTACGATCCACTAGAATTAATATAAACTGATTTTTCTCTAACCTTCAATTTTTGCACAGCAATGCAGGATGAAGGGTAATGGTCTCCCCTAACAAGGCTTTTGACAGCATTGAATAGCCCTATCTATTTCAGATGGAAATTTCAGTGTTTTGCCTATGGCCCTAGATTATATTTGGCCCTAGATTTTATTTAAATTGTATTATCCTTTGGATTAGTAATTTTTATACCAATCCCATGGCCGGGCTTAGAGTCAATGACTAGATATCTGAGCCCTTTGAAATCCAAAGGGGATCGAGGCAGTATTGCCTCTGTTTCCTCTCCTCTTTACCCTTGCTATGAAACCCCTAGCTACCAAGACTCTTCCATGATTCCAGGACTCTTCCAAGACTGATTCTCTTCCCGGCTGTCCAAGACTCTTACCTAATCAGAGTTCTTTATGTTAGGAGGGAAAAAATATTGTAATGTGCTGATAACACCCTGATTTATTTGGCTGGCCCTCATCAGACACCTGAAATCCAAAGGGGATCGAGTCAGTATTGCCTCTGTCTCCTCTCCTCTTTACCCTTGCTATGAAACCCCTAGCTACCAAGACTCTTCCATGATTCCAGGACTCTTCCAAGACTGATTCTCTTCCCTGCTGTCCAAGACTCTTACCTAATCAGAGTTCTTTATGTTAGGAGGGAAAAAATATTGTAATATACTGATAACACCCTGATTTTTTTAGCTGGCCCTCACCAGACACTCTTTCAAAACCTGCAGACAATCACTCTTTCAAATTTTACAACTATTCTCTATTTAAGGTAAATTGGTATGTGTCAGTCCTGTTCCTTATAGACCAAAAAGCAGTAAACTATATTCACCCCATCTCCTAACTATAAGTAGTCAATAAATTTAAATATTTAGATTTCACAGTACAACTTCCATTTTCTCGATATGAAGCCCTTGGCCAGAATTTGAGTCAATTACTAGATCTCCAAGCCCTTTGAAATCCAAAGGGGATCAGTTAGGGTTGCCCCCTGTCTCCTCTCCTCTTTATCCTTGCTAGTGATAAGCTGAACAGAGCCAAATGAGCCAAATCTGTCAAATTAAGAAAAAAAAAAAAGTCTGGGCTAATAGGCTAATGCAGTGTTTCTCAGCTGCGGTCCTCAGGGCACACTAACAGGCCAGATTTTAAGTATTACCATGGGGAGATGCAGACTAAAATACAGCAATCACTGAGCAGCAAATGATATCACCTGTGATGTATTTCAGTTTTCTTGCAAACCTGGCCTGTTAGTGTGCCCTGAGGACCGGAGTTGAGAAACGCTGGGCTAATGTAAGAAAAGAAAAAGAAACACAAGGGAGTGCACCAATGCAAAAAAATATATACATAAATAAATCCCATGCTGCCAAGAGCAATGATTTTTTAGCAATATTTTTTAAAGAAAAAAGAGTTTTAAATTGCCAGCAAATGGCATCTATCTTTTGCTTATTTTTGAAAAACTGCACACAGACCCCCAAAGGTCCCCCAAAATACATGGTAGACCCCTAAGGGTTATGTATTGTGTGAGACCTTTGAAACTTTATTTTTTTAAGAAGACAGCAATGAAGTTTTATTTTCCGGCAATTTAAACTTTCATTTGTTTTTCCTATGTAAATTTACTTTTGCTGTTGTCCTACGGCAACAATTGGATTCCATTGCGTATGGATTTTAAGAAGGTACCTCATGCAAGAAAAAAAAATCATTAGGTCCCCAATTTTACCAGGCACTGCACACAAAAAAATGTGTGAGGTCCCTGTAAAAATCCATACCTGAGCTTTATTCCAAGCATGCAGCCTGGCTTGCCATGAAAGGTAGGGGAAAAGTGTGCAACCCCTCCCCACCCCTCCTGAGCCACCCCAGACCACATAGCATAAGGGAGGTGATATTTTCATAATTTTCATAAATAAACTGCTTGTTCTTATTATTTCTTATTATGTCATGCTAACACTATCCAGATTCCAAGCCTGACCTTTATTTATTTGTTCAATTAATTAAATCAAGTCACATGTCTTCCGCACTCATATTTCTTCTTAAGGCAAGTCTCCAATGTATGTCTGGCTGTAGTCAACTCCATAAATCTTCATGACTTAGTTTGCATATGAAAAAAAAATCTATAATAATATATAATATGAACTTGAAATTCTTTAGCAAAAAACTATAGGTGTTGTTCTATGCTAGCTGTTGTTTTCTTTGCTGCCCTAGAAAAAGGGCAGACAGGAAAGATCAGGAATATTGTAAGTCTTGAAAATCCACAGCTTGGAGAAAGAGCCAAAGGCTTTAAATGCCACAAATCCTAGACTTTACTGAACTCAAATTCATAGCCGCTTAAAAAAATACATATTCTGCAGAAAGTAATAATTTGAATCTCAAAGAAACTTTAGCCTCAGACTGTAATGAGAGCATTTAGCTAAAGCCTCCCCCCCCCCTTTTCCATCACTTTTGGATGCATTTATTTTTTAGGGGGAGCGGGTACTTGGTTTTGACAGGTACCTGGTCCAATTTTCTTGGGGCACGTCAGGTCCCAGAAAGCTGCTGGACTATTCACAAAGTGAAGCTGCTCGTGCATGCATAGTGGGTAGCTGGCTTCCCTTAGTAAACATGCCGGTACCGGGGACCCGAAGACTAGTGAACGACTGGCCCAGGTGAGGACGTTGCTGGATCCTTGCACAGGTAAGTGTCCTTTTATTAAAAATTAACAGCTACAGTATTTGTAGCTGCTGACTTTTAAATTTTTCTATACATCCTGAAGATCCTCTTTAATGATTTCTCTACCACTCCAAACCCTTTGGAAGTCTAGTGGTAGGCTAGGTTCACACCCTGCATGGTAAAACGCAGCTATTTTACTATGCAGGCTAGTATCTGTGTCATCTCCAGTAGGGAGCAGTGCAATGCATGTTTCCGCACATCATGCTGCTTGTTTTTTGTTTTTTTCAGATTTATTTCAGGTCACTGCAGAGCAGCACGGTGCGTTACATAGTTAGTCAGGTTGAAAAAAGACACAAGTCCACCTGGCTCAACCAATAAAAAAAAAAAAACAGTAATGAAAACTCAACCATACAATCCCATATACACAATCCTATACCTGCAGTTGATCCAGAGGAAGGCGAAAAAACCCCAGCAAAGCATGATCCAATTTGCTACAGCAGAGGAAAAAAAATCCTTCCTGATCCCCCGAGAGAGGCAATCGGATATTCCCTGGATCAACTTTATCTATAAATATTAGTACCCATTTATATTATGTACACCCAGGAGAGAATCCAGGCCTTTTTTAAAGCAATCTAGTGAGCTAGCCAGAACCACCTCTGGAGGGAGTCTATTCCACATTTTCACAGCTCTTATGGTGAAGAAACATTTCCATATTTGGAGACTAAATCTGTTTTCCTCTAGACGTAAAGAGTGCATAACTTTACATTTATCAACATTAAACCTCATTTACCACATAGTTGCCCAATGAAACAGTGCATTGAGGTCAGCTTGTAAGTTGGAGACATCTTGTAAAGAAGTTATTCCACTGCAAAGCTTGGTGTCATCTACAAAGGCTGAAATGGTACTTTTAATCCCAGACCCTATATCATTTATAAAGATATTAAAAAGTAAGGGTCCCAACACTGAACCTTGGGGTACACCACTGATAACCTTAGACCATTCAGAGTAAGAATCATTAACCACTACTCTCTGAATTCTATCTTTTAGACAATATTCTATCCATTTACAAACTGATCTTTCCAAGCCTGTAGACTTTACCTTACACATTAGCCGTGTGGGGGGAACTGTGTCAAACGTTCACAGCCACCCCTCTGTCCAAGGTTTTACTTACCTCCTCATAAAAAGAAATCAGGTTTGTTTGACAACTTCTGTCTGTCATGAATCCATGCTGTCTGTTGCTTAAAATATTTTTTGTCCAGCAAAAACTTATCTATGTGGTCTTTTATTAAACTCTCCAGTATCTTCCCAAATATAGAAGTTAAACTAACAGGTCTATAGTTACTTGGCAAAGACTTTGATCCCTTTTTAAAAATAGGCACCACATTGGCCCTACGCCAATCCAGTGGTACTATTCCAGTCCTTAACGAGTCCCTAAAAATTAGAAACAAAAGCTTTGAAATTACAGAGCTTAATTCTTTGTGTTGCACTTCTGTGCAGTGATATGCAGTGTCATCCAGTGCAGTTCAGAAAAAAATGACTTGCTGCATTTTTTTGCACTGCACTGATCATTACATCAGTGTTGTGGTGTGAAAGAGGCATGAGAAAAAAAAAAATTTTCAATGTGCACTAGCGGTGACCTTTAGTTATCCAGTGCAGAAAAACACAACTCACTGGGCATAGTGTGAAGAAGCCATAAGGCTTTAGACAGATGATTATGGCTAGGGTTGAAGTAGAAGGGAGATTATTGTCATCAAATTTAACATGACCAGGCACACTAAGCTGACTTTAGGGTCAGCATATTTGTCAGGCAGTAATTATCAGCATGCAGTGGACAGCACAAGGCTTTTCACCCCCAAAATTTAACACAGATAATGCTGTTACAAATCTATTTTGCACTCCTGCATGAGAAAAATTGATTATAAAATTGCAATATACAGTATTTCACAAAAGTGAGTACACCCTTCACATTTTTGTAAATATTTTATTCATGTGACAACACTGAATAAATTACACTTTGCTACAATGTAAAGTAGTGTATAGCTTGCATAACAGTGTAAATTTGATATCCCCTCAAAATAACGCAACACACAGCCATTATGTCTAAACCGCCTGCAACAAAAGTAAGTACACCCCTAAGTTAAAATGTCAAAATTGGGCCCTAAGTGTCAATATTTTGTGTGGCCACCCTTATTTTCCAGCACTGCCTTAACACTCTTTGGCATGGAGTTCACCATAGCTTCACAGATTGCCACTGGAGCCCTCTTCCACTCCTGCATGACAACGTCATGGAGCTGGTAGATGTTAGAGACTTTGAGCTCCTCCACTTTCTGTTTGAGGATGCCCCACAGATGCTCAATAGGGTTTAGGTCTTGAGACATGCTTGGCCAGTCCATCGCCTTTACCCTCAGCTTCTTTAGCAAGGCAGTGGTAGTCTTGGAGTTGTGTTTGAGGTCTTTATCATGTTGGAATACTGCCCTGCGGCCCAGTCCATGCAGACCAATTTGATGCAGTGTACGGTGTATGGTCTGAGCACTGACAAGCTGACTCCCCACTCCTTCAGCTTCTGCAGCAATGCTGGCAGCACTCATACATCTTTTTCCCAAATACAAGCTGTGGATATGACACTGAGCACGTGCACTCAACTTCTTTGGTCGACCATGGCGAGGCCTGTTCTGAGTGGAATCTGTCCTGTTAAACTGCTGTATAGTCTTGGCCACCATGCTGCAGCTCAGTTTCAGGGTCTTGGCAATCTTCTTATAGCCTAGGCCATCTTTATATAGATCAACAATTTTTTTTTCAGATCCTCAGAGAGTTCTTTGCCATGAGGTGCCATGTTGAGCTTTCAGAGAGTGAGAGCGATAACACCAAATTTAACATACCTGCTCCTCATTCACACCTGAGACCTTGTAACATAACGAGTCACATGACAGGGGAGGGAAAATGGCTAATTGGGCCCAATTTGGACATTTTTACTTATGGGTGTACTCACTTTTGTTTTCAGCGGTTTAGACATTTATGACTGAGTTATTTTGAGGGGACGGCAAATTTACACTGTTATACAAGCTGTACATTCACTACATTACATTGTAGCTAAGTGTAATTTCTTCAGTGTTGTCACATGAAAAGATATAATAAAATATTTTTGGGACTCTCACCTTTTTCAGGTATGCCTGGGTAATCATGAAATAATTAGTTAGGAAGTGGACTACAATGCACTTTAACGCTGTAACAGTGGCAGAACTTTCAGTGTCGCAAAGGTCACACTTGCCACCGGGCCCTAGCATTCTGCCACTGTGGGGGTTCCTGCTGTTGCTGTTCTGAGCCTGCTATTCACAGCCCCAGTCCAGCGTCTCTGTCTCCACGGGGCTGATGGGGCATGACGGCATTATGGGGCTGATGAGCACATGTGCAGGAGGGCCAGCACTATTAATTTTAGACGGCCGAGTTCCCTTGCCAGTCATCTAACAGCGGTGACGCTGCATAGCCTTCTCTGTTGACATGCCAATCGAGATGCAAACTGGGCGATGCTCCCTATCAGATCTAATATTAAATATTATAGTGGTTTTATTGATCAGAGCCTCACATAGATTACAAATTATTGTCTTTTCAAAAGTTATTTGAAACTGTTTTTTAATTAACCACTTCAGGATTAGCAAGTTAAACCTCCTTCCTGTCCAGGCTAGTTTTCAGCACTGCGATTCTTTGACTGGTAATTACTGGGTCATGCAGCACTGTACCCAAATCCAATTTATATCATATTTTGAGACAGATAAAGCTTTCTTTTGGTGGTATTTAATCAACACTGGGTTTTAATTTTTTTTATTACATAAAAATAAAAAGACTGGAAAAAAAACAGTTTCTCTTACATTCTTCCTTCATTCACTTAGGCAAAAATGTATTCTTTTACATTTCTTTGGTAAAAAAACAAACAGGTATATGCTATTTACAGAGTCTATAATCTATAATCTATGGCAGCCTTTCTTCAAACAGGGTGCCCAGGCACCCAGGGGTGACTTGAGGTTTCTTCCCAGGTGCCTTGACAAAATGCCTAAAAACTGCCCCAAAGTTTTATACAAGCCTGTGGGTGGATGAAATCTGCCTTTTATTTACAAAAAGCCACAGATTTTTATAAAACCGGCCATCATAAATTCTATCATAATCTATTCATCATAAATTCTATTTAGCTATTTAATCAAGCCATATTTAAAACTGCTCTCTCATAAGACCTCTAGCAGAGCACTCAGCAACACCCAATCTATCTTGTCTATATTTGGAGAGCTCGTAGATCTCTGTTAGGCCATAATTGGTGATGTTTTTGGGTTCAGTTTACAGGACGTTCACCAATATAATTAAACAGTTTAGTAATTGTGTACGTTAAAGAACTGAAGCTTGAAAATCAACACTTTCTGTTTTCAAGGCTAATAGGCAGGAGATTGTCAAGCAAGAGCCATTGCCAATAAAGGACATTTTCCTGCCTCTTTGTTTATTCATACCAGACCCTTATTTGCCTTAAAAAAAAAAAAATACTAAACTTCTATTTAGGATAAGGGTCAGGTATGGATTTTGGAGGAGGACTCCATGAAAAAAAATCAGCAATTAAAGGAGTGCCACCCCTCAAATACCATGCCAGACCTTTATCCATGCATTCAGCCAGGCTGGCCAAGAAAGGAAGGAGTACTTGTGCACCCCCATCCTAAACTTTACTAAGCCATATGTCCTCACCATGGGGGGGGGGATACCTTGTACCAGGTTGATACAATCAAGGGCCTCAAATCCACATCTGGCCCAGTGGATGTGGCGTCTGCAGGAGGAAATCTATCCAAATCTAGATGCCCCCTTTGAGATAATTTATGCACTCCTTAACTTTTGCACTCTGTTTTCTGAGTTTTATGCACTCCTGAGCCTTACACTTACATACTCCTAAATGCTGCACTCTGTATGCTGGGCCGTATATGACAACCTCCTTAAGAGTACATTCTAATACATTCTATACTGCTGACCCCTACACTCTCAATGCTCTATTGTACATCATATACTAATGACCCAAGTGTTTATTGACTGCGCTGTTGTTGGTTGCTAAGTAGTAACTGACCATATTATGAAGTTCTTCTAAGACAGGCTGGTTGCACAAAAGCATATTTAATGGAAGATTTAAATTTTTTAAATTCTGAAGTTTTTATGTGTCATTTAGACTGTCACTTGTGCACAGAAATTAATGCATATTTTGGGGGTTCGTGAACAGTGGCAAATGTGCGTCATACATGTAAGTACAATTTTATTTAATTATGCTTTCCCTCTGTTACTATAATTTGGCCACAACCACCATTTGGTGAAAAACATGTAGCTCACATCAATTTTCTCCTTTAGGTGCCCAAGGGTGCCCCAGGTCTTTCACAATTCAAACTATACCCGTGTAATGAACCCATGTACTGGAAAGTGGTATAAAAGCAAAATGTTATACTGAAGATTTTATCATTTATATTTATAAACTATTCACTTGCAAATTCACTGTACTTTTTCTTAATCTTCACCCACCACTAGTCAAGCATTCATTGGATAACTTCCCGGGACTCATAAAATCTAACAAGGCAGGGGGGCTAATGTCCTACCTAAATGACCCCCCATGGTGGGAAATAAGTTGCAACTGCCTGTATGGCAAACTGGTTAGGGAAAGTAAACAGGGAGTGTTCATATACTGTATACTTTATAATTTAAAAGCGTTTAGGTGTAGGTCACCATTCCTATGGATAATAAAAGTTAAACACACAGCTGATATATAAGCATATCAAGTGTTTTACTTGCCAAAGTAATTAACATTCTAAGATTTGTCAGTAAAATTGGTTTAGTAGGCTGCTGTAGGTATGGAACATACTGCATACCTGTAACAGATTAGCAGCCTTATTCCAGTTTAAGAGTGCCAAAACGTAAAAAAAATAAAATAAACTCATGCATTTTAACCATGTGTTTAAATGTTTGCCTGATATTCTATTATTTTAGACATTATTTGTCTTTTCATAATCACAGGAGCTTTGTAATGACCCATATTTGTTTGTGGAAGGAATCAGCCATCATGACTTACACCAAGGACAGCTGGGGAACTGCTGGTTTGTGGCTGCCTGCTCATGCTTGACTCTTCATCAGGCTCTTTGGAAAAAGGTACCAGCAAAGATAAACACAACTAGTCCATATTTTAACATATAGAAACAGTTAGGCATGCAGAAACCCAAAGAAGCCATTCGGTAGGCACAGTTTTTTAGTATTACTACACCAAACTCCTGAAATCTGACATGCTGCCATGGGTTTCTGAATGCACATTGTTGGTCTTTGCATGTCATTAAAGAGAAATCCAAAGCTGGCCATACATTATACAATTTTCTTGTTCAATTTCCTTTAGATTTACCTTCTACTTTGTCGTGCAAGGGCCTGCCTGATTACATACAAATTGAAAATGTTTAGTTTTGACCTCATATTATATGTACCGTATATACTCGAGAGTATAAACTGACCCGAATATAAGCCGAGGCACCTAATTTTACCACAAAAACTGGGAAAATGTATTGACTCGAGTATAAGCCTAAGGCGGGAAATGCAGCAGCTACTGGACCCAACTTGACCACCATGAGACCAGGGGCGGATCCAGAGTCTAATCTCGGGAGGGGCACTGTCATTTTTATTTTTTTTACTAGTAATGGCGGCAATTTTTAGCGGGACTGCGACATTGCAGCAGACAGATCGGACCCCTAACTGACATTTTTGGGAGGACCAGTGACATTACAACAGTAATCAGTGCTAAAAATATGCACTGTCACTGTAATAATGACACTGGCAGGGAAGGCGTTTACCCAGGGGCGATCAAAGGGTTAAGTGTGAGCCTGGGGGGTGCTTTCTAACTGTGGGGGTGGGCTTGTAATACCAACACAGAGACCTGTGTTCCTAAATAGGAGGAACACAGGAGCTCTGCAGTGATTCCTGAGACAACAACGGTCTGCTGCGTTTTCAACTGCAGACCGTCGTTCTCTCTTCACAGGGAGCGATTGCAGGTGCCCGGCGCCAATCGCGGCTGCTGGCCCTGTGCCTCCGCTTCCCCGCTGGCAAGTGGGCGCGCGCGCCCCCAGGATCACTCCTGCACACCACCGTACAGGTACGATGATTTGCGAGAACCTGCCGCCATATAACTGTGGCGGCTGGTCGGCAGGTGGTTAAAACAGTGACAATGTTTTAAAGTGTTCCATGTATCCCCATGCCTGCATGCCATTTATTTGTATTCCGACACATGGCTGCAGTGTCCTGATATGACACGCTGGTGCAGGTCCATGAAAGCACCCTGCATGCACACCTGGAAGCATGACATATTGGCACACAGTGGCTGTGTGTCTCAGTAGAAAAAAAATGGGATGCTGGCACAAGGATAAATGCAACACTTTATGCATCCTAAAGCCATTAAATGACAGCCCTGCATGTTAGACTCATGTCTGCAGCACACCCTGTGTAAAGGAGGCAGGAAGATTATTTTCACTGTCAGTCTATATCATCATTATCATCATGACAATCACACAATACAGGTGCTGTGGCTCAATGCATCTGTACTGTGTGATTATCATGATGATAATGATGATGATAGCATTTAGCTGCTGTATAATTCCTCATGGTGGCTGGCCAGCAGCAAGGACATGGCATAGGTGAAGGGGGATGGGTGTGTTACTGTACCTTTTTGGAGACAAATGAATTAATTGCAGTCTAGACGTTTTCCTTACTGCCCCTGTCTGCTATGAAGACCTGTCCCTCTCAGTGTGTTCACACACACAGACGCACGCTGCTGTGTCTCAGGCTTCCCCCTCAGCCTGAGCCCGCCCTCTCCTCTCTGCACCCATTGGCTGCAGGAGTCAGGCAGTGATGAGTCTGCTGACTGATATCACTCCGCCTGGCCGGAACTTTCATTTTAATGTCGCAAAATGCGGCTCCTGGTGGTATTAATCCACCTGAGCAGGGAAATAAAAAAAAAAAAAAACTCTCTCTATGAAACAGCATCCTGGGCCCCTCTGAACTGATGGGGCTTAGGGATTATATTTTAGGTCTCCTGGGAGCCGGGGAAGCAGAAATAAAGTACCTGCAATGCATTTAGATAATGCCTCTGTAAACTTAAACCTGGTACTATTTTTCTCGGGGGGGGCAATTGACTCGATGCCCCCCCCCCTGGATCCGCCACTGCATGAGACCCAAAACGGGGGCTGCAGGCATGGTGCAGGGGCTGTGGACATGGTACAGGAGATGCAGGGCTGTGGGCATAGTATAGGAAATGGTACATGAGATGGTACAGGAGATGGTACAGGCATGGTACAGGAGATGGTACAGGCATGGTACAGGGCTGTGGACATAGTACAGGAGATGCAGTGTTGCGGGCATGGTACAGGATAATCTTCTGTACCATGCTCGCAGCACTGCATCTCCTGAGCAGATGCAGGGGCTGTGGAGGAGTCTCACTTACCTTCCGGTGAGGCACCTTACATTTAAAAATGACGCGTCACCGCGCATGCGCCATCTGCCGGGGAATAGCTGAACGTGTACAGGCTTTCCCGAGCGGCTGTGGCACATGTGCATTGCACTGGAGAACAGGTAAGTGGGACCCTCACTTGTGTATAAGCCGAGGGGGGGCTTTTTCAGCATAAAAAAAGTGCTGAAAAAGCCGGCTTATACTCGAGTATATAAGGTACTTTTTAATCTAAATGAAAAAAGGTATAATGTATGGCCAGGCTTAGGCCATGTACAGTACACACTGTAAAGCAGAAAAGTATCTCTCTTCCTGCAGTTCACCCGTGGGCTGGCTTTAGTAAAAGCTAAATATCAATGATGTCTACCCTTACAGTGACTCTGTTGCTAAATTTAACACCACAAAAAAGGGGTCTTTGCAAGATAAAAATGAATACTCACCTGTCCTGCCATCTGTATTGCTAAACTTTGGATCTGACACTTCCAGAAGTGTTGGATGCCTGGTTCTATTCTACACTCTTTCCCACAATCCTCCACATAAAAAAAAAACACAGAAGTGAATTATAGGCTGGCAGGTGGAGCCACAGTAGGGGACTAGACATTCAACATACCTGGCAGTGTTTTGGATGCTTAAGATCCTTCAGAGTGTGTAAATCTGTGCTGGAAAGGTTAGTATTGACTTTAATTCACTTTATTGCAGTTAGCAATGTAGATCGCTTGTAACAAGGTCAAGCAAAATATATCGCAGATGCTCCATGCACTGTATGAAATTCTCTCCCTGTACAGAATACAGTTTGCACAGCCCTCTGCATTTTGGGTGGACCTCCCAGATGTATACCCTGTATGAAAGTTTCCACCTAAATTGAAACAAGCACAAACTCTCCTAAACAGACAAATTACATGTACATGGCCTTAGTGGTCAGTTATTACTATTATTAACTGTAAGTTAATAAGAATAATAAAATAAAATAAAAAAATAATATGTGCTATTGTCAAATTTGTCTTTACACTGCTACATTGATGCTAAGAACAAAATATGTTTTGTATTTTAGGTTATTCCAAACTGGAAGAAACAGGAGTGGGACCCAAAAAGACCACACAAATACGCAGGAATTTTCCATTTCCAGTTCTGGTGTTTGGGGGATTGGGTGGATGTTGTCATTGATGACCGTTTGCCAAGCATTGATGGAAATTTGATCTATTGCCATTCTAATGTGAAGAATGAATTCTGGTGTGCACTGCTTGAGAAGGCTTATGCCAAGTAAGAATCTCTTTAATTTATCAAACTATGAAAATGGAAGTAGTCCAGATTAACTAATATTTTATTACCATGGCAAGTTTCAAAATGACGAGAGCTGTCTAGTCTATATCCAAAAGGCATAAAATGAATCATGTTTTCTAGACAATACGCCACACTCAACATAGATATCATACAAGCTATTATCTCTTTGTTTTTTTTCTAATATTAAGAATGCAAAATGTGAAAAGAATTATTTCTGGTACGTAAAAGAAACTGATAATTGGTGTAATAGTCCAATAATTCCCCCTAATTTTTAACAGTAATGGCCAGATTTCAGCAACCTCCAAAGTTTTGTGCAATCTTCAAAGTGGCTTTCTATGACCACACATCATTGTAGCCATGCTGTTCTAAATAACTCATATTCTTTATCGTAACCTGTTTATTTTGTGTTTTTAAGCCTTTCCTGAAGACATGCAAAATAATATAACAGGATAAAAAAAAAAAAAACTATAACAAAATATTATGCATCTTTTTAAGTGGAGAAAAGTTAACTTTTCTTTTAGACCTATATCTCTGTGACCTCAATGGGGAGATATTCCTTTATTATTGGTGTCTACAATGCCTGTACAAGAAATAGGGGGGATTTTTTTTTTTTTGTGCCCCCATTAGAAGCTTCAAAGCACAATCTGTTCTGACAAGAAATTAGGAAAGATTTGCCCAAAAGGAACATAGATGACAATAAGAACCAAATCTTTCCCAATGTTATCCAAATTGAAATAAAAAGTTTGGGATAGAGTTAGGATTTAGGTAAGTGGTCACCTTTCCTCCACTAAATATTTGCCTCCCCACTTTCCGTCTACAGTAATGGGTTTATTCAAGTGTAGTGACACATTATAATCATTTATATTTTCAGACTACTCTTTTCAGATGAGAAATATTGTTCCTTAAATGGTCTGACCTAATGCACTTTGCATATGTTCATACTATTTGCAATTTTGGCTGAATAAGCCTATGAGAACTGTTACAATTAATATTCAATTGTGTAAAGAATAATGTAACTTAAGCCAGAGAAGATAATACGATTTTAGCTTACTACAGTCATATTAGATAAAGATGAATTCTGATTTGTTGCTGCAGGTTTTTAGGGCCTGTGTTGATGGTATTTAGTCGTGTCTCCATGACATCAGTTTGAGATCAGTTTGAGATGCTTCTGAGCTCATGAAACATTCCATGACAGGTGCTTTTGACCTGCAGTTTACTACCTTCTTCTTAACTGCATTTGACCTGCCCCAAGAGATTGTTGTATTACCATGGGCTTGTATGGGGATGCAAAACCTAATTGAAGAAAACAAAAGCCCATTGGCACAGTACTTAATGTGCCATTTCATGCATGTAATGTGTTCTACTACATACCTTAGGTTGTCAGGATCATATGAATCACTAGATGGTGGCAGCACAGCAGATGCCATAGTGGATTTCACAGGAGCAGTTGTTGAAAATATCGACTTAACTGATGATAAATACAGTGTTAATGTGGCTGTGCAGACAAAGTTGTTTGAGGAGCTCCTAAAAGTTCATAGAGGAAGTGGGCTGATCTGCTCTCATCTAAAGGTAAGTTTGCTTTAGTAATGGGAAAAAACAACCACAAAAGGGTAAAAATGTAAATGCAATTGATGTAACATATTTTTGAAGGCCAATGTCATGCTAAGTTTAGGCTGAAATGATTATTTAAATCATTATAAAGAAAAAGAATACCAAAAAAAACAGTAATGTTCACATGGGGATTTGCACCACTTGCACAAAAACAGAATCAGAAAAATGATTGATACATATTCATAATTAATAATACATTATGAATATATTAAAATATAAACAAATATAATTTAAATAACAAAAATTAAATTATTTAGAATAAAAATGTCAAGACAAAACCTTTTTTTAAGGTTTTGAATAGAGTTAGGAAGGTTTAGAACCCCTGTCATGTTTTACTGCTAGCAGCACATCACAGTGAAAATGGCTTCCTCAGAGAGGAAGTAAGGGGAAATCTGTAATAGGGACACATACAGCAATAAAAAGCTGAAAGGGTTTGCAGTTTCCCTTTACTCCAGTGAACAAAAATATGTTTTGGCTGGACATTCGCTTTAAGGAATACAGCATATCCAAAAAAAATTTAAAACCACATAGGAGATATTGTCTTGGCTGAAAAAGTTTTCTCAAAGCCAAAACTGAATAATTACAGATAATGAAAATAATAGGAGAAAACTAATGGGTCAATACTCATATTTTGGGTCTGTATTGGGAAATACCAACAGCGATAAGCAGACTGCGTGCTGGGCCAATGAAATATGATAGATTGTGTGTTTACTTAACACCAGCTGAAAACACTTAACATTACATAAAAGCGATCAATGTTTTATACTCCAGCAGGAAATAGTCTGAAGCATGTGCTGAAAGCCTGGATGAAATCTGCCCTGCTGCATTCCTGGATAAGTCCCAGAGGACCTGTTTGCTAATTTTTTTATATGCATAGTATAGATTTCTTGCGAGCATGGGATAAACCCTTCTTTTCTATTGAGATATTGTGCACAATATGTGCTGTACCCTGTTCTTCTAGTGTGATACTTTCACTATTTGGGGAAATTTAACCAAGGACACATCGGCATTAATCCACCTGGGTAATTTGTTGTGCCAAAATGAATGAAGCACCTGCGAAAGTTCTGGTTCTGATAGCAGCTTGTGTGCTAAATTCAGTTAGTTTCTAAAATGCGCCACTTTGTATTTGTACAAACATTGTATATGCATACATTGTCTATGCAATTGCAATGCCTGGGACAAATTCAAAATAAAATACTAACTGTTTGTATCTTACGAAAGTGGAGCTAATTAAGACTAACCCTGTTTTGGTGTACAGAGAGAGATCTTGGCATGGACAGATTTTGCAAACGTGTCTCGCATGCATTTTAAAAGTGGCGCAGCATGAGCTAAATTTAAGCACCAGTACTAGACAGGTCTGCGTCACTTTAAGAGCGCACATGAGACACTTTTTCAAAATTTGTCTGCACCAGTCTTTATGATTTCCAAGGAATGTTTTCTATGTAATGATATTAAAACAAACCAATGCTCATATTTATACTGCTTCATTCTTAGGCTCCTTCCTACAGTGACAGGGAGAAAGTCACACCTTTAGGACTTGTTAAAGGTCATGCATACTCTTTAACAAATATAAAAAAAGTGACATTGGGCGAGAAGACTCTTTGCTTTGGAAAGACTACTAAACTGTTTATGGTTAGAATGAGGAATCCGTGGGGAAAGAGAGAGTGGAGAGGTGCATGGAATGATGAGTAAGTATAACCTAGTGGGGTGCATTTATTAACATTAAACAATGAATATTAATTTGCAACAACCTACCTACCTAGCTTGTAGGTTTTCATTTTCCTACCTGTACTCTAAAACAACTGTCAAAATTCTGTAAACATAACAACAGACAACAAGCTAGAAACACCACCAACTGGAATGTACCGTTTAATTGGACAACTATTTTGCAAATTAGGTTTATTGTTGATAAATGTAAAGCTATGCACTTGGGGGCTAAGAATAAGAATGCATCCTACATACTAGGGGGATTACAACTGGAGGAATCAATGGTATAGAAGGATCAGGTTTTGGTAGATCATAAGCTTAATAATAGCATGCAGTGTCAAGCTGCGGCTTCCAAAGCGAGCAAAATCCTTTCTTGTATTAAGAGAGGCATGGACTCCAAAGAGAGAGATATTATTTTACACCTGTGCAAATCATTAGTAAAAGTTCATCTGGAATATACTGTTCAGTTTTGGGCACCAGTTCTCAAAAAGGATATCAGGGAAACTGAAAAAGTGCAGAGAAGGGCAACCAAACTGACAAAAAGCATAGAGGAGCTCAGCTATGAGGAAAGATTAGAGGAAGTGAATTTATTCTCTCTTGAGAAGAGGAGATACAGGGGGATATGATCAACACATGCATAAGGGGTCTACAGTATATAGTGAACTCGGTGTTGAGTTATTCACTTTAAGGTTATCACAGAGGACAAGGAGGCACTCTTTACATCTAGAGGAAAAGCGATTTCATCTCCAAATACGGAAAGGCAGATAGTACAGGCTAATTTGATATTTTAAGATTGTATTCCTCATTATGTATCCTATTCAGAAGATAGTACACATTGAGACCATTTGACCTTAAGGAGAACAGATGAGCAGTGCTGTTGTTATATGCACTAACTTTTAATGTTTTAGCTCTAAGAGGAGTTCCAAGGTCTAAATTTCACTGGAATAGATTATCATTGTCCTTTCTATTTTAGTTTAATCCTCTTTTGATGCAGTAATGACTGTTTACACTGGTACCTCCATCTATTATAGGATACAACGCTGCCTCTTCTCCTGAGGAAGTGTTCTTGGACCATGAAACGCGTAGAGATTTTTTAGACGCAGCTGTTTCTTATCTTACAACGTTTTATAATTGCTGTCATCATCAATTACTACATTATATGTATCATGATTATGTATAGTTATTGTTAATATTTTTTTGTACATACATGAAATGTCCTTATCCATGCACATATATGCATTATTATATTTATGCAGGTGTATGTAATTGCTACCATTTATGTTAATTTTTAACAATATTTCATAATAAAAATTAAAAATACAATTTTTTTATATTCATTTTTATCTTTTCTCGCCTCATATAAAGTCCCAACATCCCCTCTTGTGCTTTACAGGAATTCAACTATTTCTATCTGCATGTATTTTACTGCTGCCATTACTATGGCAATTATATAATTAATTACCCTTTTTTTTACTTGTTTATTTAGTTGCTATTACCATGGCAACTTTATATATTTAGTTGCTACTATCATGGCAACTTTGCATGATTAAGTTATTTTTCCATTTTACCATTTCCATACCCATCCCCCTCCCTATACATCATTTTACACATTATATTTTTTCCCCTTCCCCTCCCCCATTTTTCTTGGGTCTAAATTTCACTGAGATGCTATGGGTAAAAACTAACATAACAAGGCCAGAGCTTCTTCAACCAAAGATAAAGTGTCTATATGGGTTAGAAGTGCATTGTTTAGGAAGTGCCCAGGGATATATGTTTTTCTAAATCCTGCTGGGAACAGGCACTAACATGCAGACTATGAAGACAGTTCATATCTCCCAGCTGACTTGACAATACAGTAGAATCCCTGTGAACCAACTAAGGTACAGGAGTCTGCACTGGTCTACGTTGGCTGTTATCCCCTGTAGTCACAGCTAGGATGTTTGGATTAGAAAAGATGGCAATGCTGCTTAGCTGATGGTGAATATTCATGAAACTGGACATACAAAATACTGAACATTTTGCATTTTGGGGTATTTATAATTTTTATACACAAATGATAACAATAATATCTAATATTGTTTTCTTTTTTTTATTTTTGAAGTTCTGAAGAATGGAACAAAGTTAGCAGATCTGAGAAAGAGAAGCTTGGGCTTACTGTGCGAAATGATGGCGAGTTCTGGTGAGAGATTTATGCATGCCACTGATATACTGAATTAGAGATGCAAAAATTAACCTTGGAATTCAACTGGGTGTGTAACATTCAGCATCTAGAATTGGGACCAACAATAGGGCTTTTTAAAGGTCGATTAGTCAATCGTAAGTAAATCACTCATCTTTGTATCAGTCACTAATGCAAGGGATAGAGCTTATCATTAAAGCATCCTGGTGGCCATTAAAAACTAAATCAAAACTAAATAACTAAAAATGAATATTTGTATAGCATAATAGTCATCTCCAGGTGTCCCCATGCATGGGAAAACACCATGGGTCTCTTGTATTCTAGGAAGCTTTTGAAGGCAAATATCAATGCATTTTTTCTGGTCCAGAGCCCCAACCAACACCTCCATACTTCAGCACTGCACTATTGGTAAAGATAGTAAGTCTCGGGAGCTGGATAGGGAGTAACCAGGCTCCCAGCTAGGACAGCTGACCATTCTTTGTACACCTGGGCACCCATGAATTTAGGTACTCAGGGTGCTGTGTATAAAATCTGACCCAGGATCCCAGTGGCTGGAAACTATATTGGTAACTATATTCTTTTTTTTTTATGGGGACCATTGATTTCCTTTGAGACATCCAGGGGAAATTTAGCAATTAATATGTAAAGTCTACAGCAGGTGTGTAACAGGTGAACTCTCTAGGAAAAAAATATTTTTTTTTTGTGTAGCGTACCTAAAAATTGCATGTAAGGTTTCCTGCAAGCAATTTGTTTTTATTTAGAAACCTTGTTATAACCCACCTGGATGTTAAGGCCTGGTTCAGACCTATGCATTTTTTTAGTGAATTTTCAGTTTTGCAGAAACACACTACAGTCCATTTGCCATGGTTTCCTGAGGGTCACGTTCACACCTGTGCATTTTATGGAACTGGCCAGGGACTTTCCTCTGGTTTTTGGTTCCAAAGAATTTTATTGATCAAAAACGTGTGTTAAAAAAATGCAAAATTCACCTGGAATATGTAAACTGCAACCTGCATAGGTGTGAACCAGGCTTAAATGTATAGTCTAGCACATTGCTGTTGTCCAAATCCAATTCTACAGCTGTGACGCTTAGATGGATAGTGCCGAGGCCCCACTATGATGGGTTTGGAATAAACAAGCAAGGATTGCCTATATTGCAACCATTTGGCGCTGGACCCTGCGAATATGAAACCGTGCTCAGTAATGATGGACCAGGCTGTTTCCAGTAGCGTGTTGTACAGGTCCAAAGAGATTGATTACAAGAAAGGGGGATTGAGTCCCTGAGGATCTACTTAGACATTGCCTGCCATGATGGGTTAAGGTTGGATCTTGGTCTTCCCAGACAGATCCTGTAGCAAGATTGATAAGTCCCTGTAAGCCTATTTTGGTGTTAATTTTGTGCTGCTTTTGAATTCATGTGTATTTCTCCTTTCCCTCACTAGGGTGCATTTGTTATGCTGGCTATGGGTCCTCAAGCTGTATGTGTGTGCCCTTTCTCTTTTTCCCTCTAGAGGGTGTGTGCTACTGTATAGGTAGCCTGTGTTTTATTGTGTGCAGCCTACAGTGCCCCTGGCTATCACTTTCTGTGAAGCTTCCAGCCGAGACGAGCGCAGCCCCGAGCGAGCACCGCTTCACAGGAAGTCTCCTCAGCCACACAGGATTACAATTGTACCAAGGCTTGTTTTATCTACTAAAATGTGAGTGTTACTCTTACTTTTATTTAATAAACAACCTAAACGGGATTACACTATTTTGAGTCTTCCTTCCCTATGGTTCTATATCTCACTGGCTCATCTGGGGGAGATCGATTTCCAACCAGCCCCAAGGATACAGATCTTATTCCATACCGGACATAGCGTGTTTGACCCACATGCAGTACTGCTAGTGGGTCCTGGCAGTCTGGTAAGTGGAATTATCCATAGGGAGTGGATCTTTACAAGAATGCACCTTATTTTGGCACGGATTCGCACGGATCTGCATAATAGGAAGCACCTAAGCACTTTTTGCACTTTTACTGGCTATTTGCTTAAAGAATTGAACTGTTTTTGGGACTTTATATATATTTTTATATTTTTAGATCTTATATTTTCATATATATTGATTTATGCACATGTAATTTGGCCTATTTGCACCATTATTTATATGTGGTTTGCACTATTTTATAGGCACTTTGGAAGTTATGCACTTTAGGGTGAAGATGCAATAGTTGAAGTTTTATTAGTTTTGCACGTTTACATATATATTTTTTACATACTGTATTTGTCACTTTATACCCATTTTGCGCTGTGCACTATTACTTTTGTCATTTAAAATTCCTACATTTTTGAGCAGCAGCACTTTGGGATTTAATTACACATCCATAGCGCAGAGATATTATTTGGTTTGAAGAAGGAGGATTTGTCATCCGATTGCTGAGTTTAGACAATGAACTCGCTGGTATGATCGCCCCTATTAGGCAAGGTAGTAAGAAGCACTCTCCCTCTCCTGTTCCCTCAACTTTTTTTCAGGAATGATTACGTAGATGACAGGGTGATAGTGGATGTGAGTAGCTGGACGTAGAAGGGTCAGTTGTTTCCGCATCTGTGTAGCCTTAGACTGAGGAACCTTAGATTCAAGGTGTTTTTCAGGTCCAAAGGAGCCTAGTGAAGTCACTATCTTTTTCTTTGGCTGGGACTGTCATGCAGTAGCAGCATTTTAGTGCCTTTTAGAGTCTTAAGCTGCGTACACACAGGCCAAAAATTGGCCGAAAACGGTCAGTTCGGTAGGAACTGACCGACTTTCGGCCTATATGTACAGCTCCCTATACAGAAGAAGCAGCTCTCACGACCGGCTTCTGTCAAACAAACATACTGGAAAACCAGCACCTGATCAGCGCTCACAGCCAATGACTGCTGTTTTTGCCGAAGGATATTTAATCTTATTTGTTTGTGTTTGCCTCCCTTTTTTCCCAGGCCTCAGTTGCTGGGAGTGCTTCACACATTTATTGTGGTTCTGGCTGTCAAGATGTATTTGAAAGTGTCTCCTGCAATCAGGCAGCTGGATTCATTGTTCATTCTTCCCAAAGGTCCTAGTAAGGGGGAGGCGATTACAATGGCTTGAAGGATAAGGTTTCTTCTTTTCAAGTGAAGGCTCGTTCTAACAGAAGTGTTGGAGCTTCCTGGGCTATCCGTGACCAGGCATCAGTGGCTTAGGTTTGTAAGGTTGCAACCTAGGCTTCAGTAGACACCCTTAAAAGGTTTTTACCAGGTGGATGCAAGGACTGCTGAGGATACTCATTTTGGCACAGTGTTTTGCAGGCTGCTGAGTGGTTTCTGTGGGCCTGAGGCCGGGTGTCTACTGTGTCCCCCTTCCCTCATGTATTGCTTTGGGACATCCCAAATAGTCATGATTTATAGCCTGCTCTGTGTCCTTTAATGTACGAGAAAGAAATCAGGATTGTTGTACTTACCTAAAAAATCCACTTTTTGGAGTACATCACAGGACACAAGGTCTCTCCCCTCTTTCTGGAAGTTCATTACTTGCTACAAAACTGAAGAGCTTCCTGAGTATGAAGGGGTTATCGAGGGGGAATTCCTGTCTATTTATTTTGCTATTGTCCATTCACCTATACGGTAGGTGGCACATAACCCAGGTAGTCAAGAGTTATAGCCTGCTCACGCAATGTACTCCAAGAAATTGATTTCACAGATAAATACAAAAATCCAATTTTTAGAAGGTAAGGGTTTACATATATTTTAAACAGGCCTTTTTATAAAGGTTTTGTCTATAGGCTTTAAAGCGTTCACTTGAGGAGAGGTTCACCTAGAGGTTGCTAGGCAATACTGCCTGCCACTTTAATTTGTTTACCCAAGAGTATAAATAGGGGTTTTGAGCCTGTAGCCTTGGTCAGAGTCAATGGTAAGAGGCCCTCGTGGGAGTTCCAGAAAATGTTGACTTTTAGTGGAAGTGCCTCCCCCTTTGGAGGAACATGTACTGTTCCTTCCCCATTGTAGGTCATGTGTTTGAGCAATTTGTTGAGAGGATACCCATATGTGAGCAGAGAGATCTGAACTGTTATAATGCAGAACTCTAAACCTTGTGGTAATGAACCTCTTAAACTATGTCATGCACTGTTATGACCTTATTTGAAAGGGTTGTTGCGATACCTGTTTGCACAGGTAAAAGAAAAGTTCCATCAAGAAGAAACCGACTCCAGTCAATCCAGTGGAGTCAATGGTAGCCTATACCTGAGGAATAAGAAGTAAGTGTGAGGACTGGCTCAGTCAGGGGTCAAGTGGTGAACAAGAGAAGGAGTGGCAGCCTGCGTGGCAGTGGTGACAAATCCTCTATCTGGGCCGTGCACCTTGAAATTTGGTTTCCAAGGTATATTTGATCTGGGTGCATGGCACAGCCCCACGACAGACCCAACCTGGAACCACAGGAATGGGGACCCATACAATTTAGTTGTGATGCACAAAGCTGTATTTAGGCTTAAATTAAAGAATACATTACCCCAACATGTCATATTCCTGATATGTTCCTGCTTTACCATGTACTTGTATGAAAATGTAGCCTGTTCGCTTTGTATTGCTTCCTTTGTGTGAAATACCTGGTGTTCATGCCACCCTCTCTGCTTTCCTATTACAAACTGACCACATAAGGCATGAGAGCACAGTGTGGTCAATTTTCTAGCTGTGCTGGGAACTCAGCCTGCTTTCCTTCAATAATTAAACTTGTGCTGACATGCCCACTCCCACCCCCTGCATAGCCAACCACTGGGATCATTGGGAAGACCGATGTGCTGCTGTTTCTCCTCCCCTAGCTGTCTGAGCTTCTTATGCAGCTGGGAAGAGAGGGTATGTGATTACTTATAAAGAAGGGAAAAAAGTTTTTTATAATGCTTTTATATATATATATATATATATATATATATATATATATATATATATATACACAAATGTCTTTTATTTCTGTTTTAACCACTTAACGACCAGCCACGTAGATCTACGTCGGCTGACTTTGAGTGGTTATACCGGGATGATGCCTCTAGCTAGAGCCATCATCCCGGTACCGTTGTTTGAAGCCGGCGGTCGGCTTTCCGTCGGTAATGATCGATGTGGCTCGGGAGCCGCTCGATCGTTACCCGGGGGGCGGGAGGGGACGTCCCCCCCCCCTCCCGCCGCCTTCCGCGGCTTTGCTCGGGGCTCCCGTCCCACCGGGAGCCCCGAGCACCCAGCCGGCACGTCCGCAGGCTGGATGGAGTCCCGATGAATGCCGGAAACGGCATCGATCGGGTCTCCGATGACGTAACCCGGAGGCGGCGTCCATGACGTCACATCCGGGTTACTGTGCCGCAAAAGGCGGCAGATTTAAAAAACGTCTGTATGCAAAAATGCCGTTTTTGGCGTTTTGCATACAGGGAAGTGTAGTGGAGGGGTCTAGGGTCTTTTAGACCCTCGATCCCTCCATAAAGTGTACCTGTCACTACATATTGGTGTCACAAGGGATGTTTACATTGCTTGTGACAGCAATAAAAGTGATCAGATTTTTTTTTTTTAAAAACCTGTAATAAAGTTTAAAAAAAAGAAAAAATAAATAGGAAAAAAAAAAAAAAATAATAATTTAGCCGCCCCCGTCACCGTTAGCTCGCGCACAAAAAAAAAACGTATACGCAAGTCGAGCCGCAAATGAAATCACTGTTCAAACCACACATGTGAGGTATCGCCGCGATCGCCAGAGCGTGGGCAATAATTTAAAAAAAAGAGCTACACTCTAACTCTAAACTGGTAACCGTTAAATAAATTTAAATCGTCGCAGATTGAGATCTCTATTGACCGTAGTTTGTCGCCATCCCACGGGGGGGCGCAATTTTAAACCGTAACATGTTTGGTATCTATTTACTCGGCGTGACATGTTCTTTCACAATATACAAAAAAAATGGGCTAACTTTACTGTTTAGTATTTTTTAAAATTAGTGAAATGTGATTTTTCAAATTTTTTCCAAAAAAATGGCGTTTTAAAGACCGCTGCGCAAATACCGCGTGACAAAAAATTTTGCAATGACCGACATTTTATTCTCCAGAGTCTTTGCTAAAAAAATATATATAATGTTTGGGGGTTCTAAGTAGTTTTCTAGGAAAAAATACTGGTTTTAACTTGTGAACAAAAAGTGTCCGAAATAGGGCTGGGGGTAAAGTGGTTAAACTGTATAGGTTAAATTTCCAGTGTCCGGCCAGGCCATAGGGTCTCGCTGCTGCTCTGTTATGCCTAGGCATGGTTTTTCTGATGGGGGAATTCTCGATAAATGGCTACTATTACACCAAGCTGAAGATACGCAAATGTATTAGATGTCTGCTTCTCTTTTTCCCAGTCATATTGCTATACAAACATTGTTATTTGCTTGTTATATCCTGGCATGCTGTATTTTGTACTACTTTTATCATAATAAACATACTTTTGAAAAAAAAAAAAAAACTGAATGGGTTTATTTGTATACACATTAAAATATGAATAAAAGTCAAAGCCATGCACAATTAGTACAGGTAAATTTAGTTCATCCTAAAAGGGTTATGTCACAATAACAGCTGATACAATAATCTGTATTCATAACAAAAAGAACCACTCATGTGCAATCAAAAATAGAATATCACACAAAATATGGCTGGGGGTGTGGTTGGCTCAAATCTCAAGTTTCCCAGAATGAATTCTGATTTTTCAGGAGCTCTGATGGAAAAAATCTAGATATACACAAAAACATATTAGAAATAAGCGTAATAACACATATTACAATGTATTCAGGCCCAGTACCTACCTGACAAAGGCTGTTTTCCACCAATCTTGCTGCAGTTCATTTATTTAGGCCCCTTGTGGGGGAACTGACTTATCAACCATTGTAAGGGGGCACTACAAGCTGATGATGGAAGTTGTGAAAAGATGTGTCACAATAAACCATGTCCTTTAGGAACACCCACTTTTCACTATACTTTCAAATTACTGCGGCACCAAGTCACACTTTCCTTGTTACTTTTTCTACTGCCCACAGGGCACTGTACATAATATGAAAGGGCCACATGGTTGAATTTGTGGCCCTTTCATATTATGTGGCTCCCAGTCCATCCCTGGCTGTAGTACAGTGAGATTAAAAAAGCACAGTTAATGCACATTTGTGTTGGTTAAAAAATCATTAGGGAGCCCCTGAAAAACAACCCACACCATAATCCCCCCTCCACAAAATGATTTGGACCAGTGCACAAAGCAAGGCCCATAAAGACATGGATGAGCGAGTTTGGGGTGGAGGAACTTGACTGGCTTGACTTCAACCCAATAGAACACCTTTGGGATGAATTAGAGCGCAGTCTGCGAGCCAGGCCTTCTTGTTCTACATCAGTGCCTGACCTCACAAATGCACTTCTTGAAGAATGGTCGAACATTCCCATAGACACACTCCTAAACCTTGAGGACAGCCTTCCCAGAAGAGTTTAAGCTGTTATAGCTGCAAAGGGTGGGCCAACTCAATATTGAACTCTACGGACTAGAGATGGGATGCCATTAAAGTTCATGTGCGTGTAAAGGCAGGTGTCCCAATACTTTTGGTAGTATAGTGTATATTTTTAAAAGCAACTAGAGTATTAAAATTTGGCTTGGCATCAGCCTTTAGAAATCTATTATAAAGTAGAGTTTAAAATTGGAGAGGGGGAAGCAGCACAATGAGCCAATTGGTTGTACTGCAGGGTTGCATAGTAGCAAGGGATATGCTAATAGGAAGTTAAAACAAAGTGACTGGAAAATAAGCTTATCACTTTGCTGCTTCTCCTTCACTTCAAATACACACTTGGGGTGGGACAAGACCTACTTTTATTACTGCAGAAGAAAAAAAGTCAGGTCTTAGGGTTAGCTGTGCTATCTAACAGGACTGTGTAAATCTCTGAACTGGATGTGCAGAAATATAAATTCTTTGGCGGGGAAAACATTTCTCTGTGTATTTGGCCGCTTGCCTGGAATTTTGTTTTAAAGAATCCTCTAAAGGAAATGTATAGCGTTTTCAATATATTTATTTATTTTTTTCCCTTAAAACACATGATGAATTTTTTTTACATGTATCCTTGGGGTGCTGTAGAATTCTACAATTGTCATTTAAGAGAGACTGTCTAATAAGATTAAAGTATTTATACATATACTAACATTTTTTTTGTGTGGTGATCATTCATGCAAATAAATTGCCAAGTTTAGAGAAAACCTATGAACAGATGAGTTAGACACTTTAAACCGTTAGTATTTGTTTATTTTTTCGCTAATGTAGGATGACTTTTGAGGATTGGTGTAAAAATTTCTCCAGTGCCGATGTGTGCCATGTAATAAACACCTCATTACTCAGCCAACACAAGACATGGGAAAAGGGAGAAGCACATGGAAAATGGACGGTAAATACAGACGCTTTGCTGAATCGCTCTGGAGGATGCTTCAATAACAAAAGTACTTTCCTTCAGAATCCGCAGGTGACTGAGATCTTGACTAGACTAGTTTTCATGATGTTTGAAAGGGATAGCATGCAGGCGCGTGAGGTTTTATGCTATTGGCTTGTCACATAACTTGTCAACATTCTTCTAGCACAGCCATGCTCAACCCTGGTTCCATTGAACACTAGGGTTCCCCCAGAGGTTGCTAGGTGTCCTCAAGCTGTGGTTATTTTCCTCCAGTTTGATAGTGTCTGCACAGTCTTGGGGCCAATGCGACTTGAAAGAGCCGGCTGCATGACACCAATGCTAAAAAAAAAAAAATAGTCTCATTGCACTCTAAGTTTAGGCTCATCAAACCCTAAATCCGGGAATAGGAATCCATGGCCAAAAGGGACTTTAAGATGTAACAGAGAGGCATTCTTCTCACTGTCCACCAATGTGGGGTGATTTTTCCCACTAACTTCCTATAAATTGATTTTAGCATGCGTTCCCCTAGGCCTAAAAATTATTTCAAGGGTTCCTTGTGGAAAAAGGTTGAGAGACTATTTTATCATGTGCAAATTCATTGAATCATCCTTCTCTGCAGTCCTTTTGGGGCAAAAATTAATTACCGACCAATACCCTTATAGTGGGTATTTCTTTTTCTTCTCTTCCTCAGATCACATTTCTCCCCGGGAGTTGCAAGCCCCCCGTGCCGCATAACTATTGGGCTGAGACCACTGGTACTCTCTCTGCTCCCCCTTTCACCTGGGGTTTCTCAGGATGACTCTCTCTTTTTATTCGGCCTTACGTCTCCTTCCGCTTTGCTCCTGGGGACGGGTAGGGTTGGTATTACATCCCTGTTTCCTCCCCTTGAAGGCAGGCATAGAGTGACGCAGGTGTGTTGGTCTGGTTTCCTGTGATGTTGTGTGTTGGTTGACATGGCCACATGTACGGAGACATCGGGAGGCTCCGGAGCTCCGCAGCACAATCTTGTGCTGGTGTTGTGCACCGCCTCCTCTACATGGTCCCACGCATGGGCGGTAACAACACTGGCGGGCGCGGCTAACATTCTCCCAGCTGAGTGCCGCCCCACGCCATCACTGCCTTTATCAGCCTTGCTATTTGGATGGGAATGTCCTCCCTACCAGTTTGAGCCCAATAGTGGATTTCCACCACTGTGATACTGGAGGGGAGGGGTCACATTAATGCTGGGGGTATTAAGCCCAGCCTTTACTTCTTAGCTACCATCATTCTGGTGGATGGGTCTGAACGTGGGGATCATGTTGCTTTGTTCATAGGGGCACACCAGGTAAATATCATTCCACACTCTCATAATCACTATCAATTACTGCAACATCCTATGTGGATGATTGAGACACAATCTTTTTCCTTTCTTTATTATGCATAAATGGTTTGTTTCTTTTTGTTTTCATTTATCACCCAAGTATTTAGCTCTGCTAGCACATTTATTTTGATCTTTGGTTTTGTTGGATTCCTTTTTGTTCACTTATGGACCGATATATTTAGGTTCTCCAATATGCTGTATTCACCTTTCTATTTCTTTTGTTATACGTCATTCATATGTCACTTGGTGATACTTGGTTACGCTGTTTTTTCTTAAACATGTGATTTGGCTTTATTTTCACCTTTTAATTAGGTATACAGTATTCACGCTTATGTTCACTTATATATCCATTTGGGGTATACAATATATAAAAGCTTGCACGATTACATTGTACCTTAGATTATCACCCCTTCTCACTTTTTTTGGAAATGGGATACACCCGGCTGCTCTTTAGTGTGGACATTTCCCTCTACCTTTCCCCACATGCCTTGCAATTTATTCAGGTCATTTTCCATTCCAGGATCCCTATAGACCCTCAATTGCAGGGGTCTTCAAACTATGGCCCACCATTTGTTCAGGAACTACAATTCCCATCATGCCTAGTCATGTCTGTGAATATCGGAGTTTTACAAGGCCTCATGGGATGTGTAGTTCCGCAACAGATGGAGGCCTGTAGTTTGAGGATCCCTGCTCTATTGCCTTCAACTGTGGTCTATGTGGTCTATGAAAACAACTGATTCCCCCCCCCCTCCACAACTCCTGGGGGAAACAGATGGACCTTTGTCTGGCACGACTGAGCGAGTCATTTTGAGAAGACACTTTTAATGTATGTGATTTTCCACGATATACTATGTAACAGTGAAGATCTTTTCAAACATTTTTAATGTAAGCCTGGATTCAGAGGGTGTTTTTTTTTGTTTTTTTTTTCTTGTTTCTAATTTGTCTGTAATTTCTAGATTTTCTTCTGTGCTTCTCCTGAGGAAGCAAGCTTTGACCTCGCAAAACGTGTAGAGAAGAAATCAGCACAAACTATCAATTTTGATGGAAAGCTTCTCACTTTAATTGTTCTTATGCTGCTTATTCTTGCATTTTTCGTAATTGGCAATTGTATATGACTACAGTATGTGTTCAAATGTATGTTGCACTGCTGGTTTGGATTAATACATTTTTCTTAATATTTTTTATATTAGTTCTTTTCTTATTGTGTCGGGGTGTTACTCACTAAAGTCCCTTGGGCAATGGTTTCTTTTTAGATTTAGAAAAAAAGTCATCTGTGTGTGTGTGTGTGTGTGTGTGTGTAAGACCAACTGCTAATGTCTTTTTCTTTTCAATAGTACATATTTGAAGTAGAAAAAGAGGAAGATGAAGTCCTTGTTTCCCTACAACAGGAAGATCAAAGAATTCACAGGAAGTCTGGCAAGGGAGACAGTTTTATTATAGGCTTTGAAATACTCAAGGTAAACATTATTTAGTATATTCCTAAAAAGTAAGTAAAGCCAAAACTTTTTGCTTGATTTGAATAAAGTAGAGCTTTATGCAAGTCAACGATTCTTAATCGTAGGTGAGAGCACTTTTGTGCGAGTCATCATTCACATCAGGCAATGCTTCTTGTGAAAAGCAAACCCAGAACTGGTGTGTGTTTTTTATAGGGCAGCTGTAACCAACACCTCCAATTTCATCTCATTGATTGGACTCCAGTTGGCTGACATCTCACTCCAATTAGTCATTAGTCTAGGGGTTCACATACTTTTTCCACCTGCACTGTGAATGTTTACATGGTGTGTTCAATAAAAACATGGCAACATTTCATTCTTTGTGTGTTATTAGTTTAAGCAAACTGTCTATTGTTGTGACTTAGATGATGATCAGATCACATTTTATGACCAATTTGTGCAGAAATCCATATCATTCCAAAGGGTTCACATGCTTTTTCTTGCAGCTGTGTGTATATATATATATATATAGATATATATATATCTATAGATAGATAGATAGATAGATAGATAGATAGATAGATAGATAGATAGATAGATAGATAGATAGATAGATAGAGCAACAGTGAAAATACTTCTTGCTTAGTACAGAATTGGGAGCTAGGACTCCAAATATTATATATATAAATATTTTTTTTTTTTTTCACAGAGAATAAAATGGCGATTGTTGCAATTTTTTATGTCACATGGTATTTGTGCAGCGGTTTTTCAAACGCTATTTTTTTAAAATAGACATTTAACAAATGTTAATGCAAGGAAACACAATATATAACCCAATTATTTGGTAGAATATAAACTATGATGGTACACCGAGTAAACCGATACCCAACATGTCACGCTTTAAAATTATGCACGCTCATGGAATGGCATCAAACTACAATACTTAAAAATCTCCATAGGCCACCCTTTATAGTTGCAGAAGAGGTATAGCACTAGAATTATTGCTCTCACTATAAGCACATGTGTAGCGCAAACACTGTTTACATATGCCTGTGCGACTTACATTTGCGTTTGCTTCTGCGTGCAAGCTCAGAGGGATGGGGGCACATTAAAGTTTTTTTCTTATACATTTATTTTACACTGTCCCTTTAATTTTTTTTTTCCATCACTTTTATGCCTATCACAAGGAATGTAAACATCCCTTGTGAAATAATTAAGGGATAATAGGTCAACTTTATGGAGAGATCATTGATGTGATGCATTAAAAAAGGAATGTGTTTTCTTCCCTCCTAGACTTGAAGTGATGTAATGATGTTGCTCCTGTCCTCCTGGATCTTAGAGTTGGGAAGAGATGATCTGGTCTCTCCTCAGCTCTGTGGACAGCCATGCAAACTGTAAGATGGTTTCCCAGGCTTGACAGTGAAAACGGTAGGCCTGAGAAACACCAGCAAGCTTCTAAAAGCGATCCAGCAGCTGACCAGTCGCTAGGATTGCTTTTGTAAGAAAGAGAATTGCAGGCTGAAAATGAATACAGGGTTTATGGCTGATAGGTTCAACCATAGCCTTGGTATACCACTTGAAAGCTGCAACATATACAGTATCTCACAAAAGTGAGTACACCCCTCGCATTTTTGTAAATATTTTATTATATCTTTTCATGTGACAACACTGAAGACATGGCACTTTGCTACAATGTAAATTGGTGAGTGTACAGCTTGTATAACAGTATAAATTAGCTGTCCCCTTAATATAATTCAACGTACAGCCATTAATGTCTAAACCACTGGAAAAAAAAAGTGAGTACACCCCTAAGTGAAAATGTCCAAATGGGGCCCTATTAGCCATCTTCCCTCCCCGGTGTCATGTGACTTGTTAGTGTTACAAGGTCTCAGGTGTGACTGGGGAGCAGGTGTGTTAAATTTGGCATTATCGTTCTCACTCTCTCATACTGGTCACTGGAAGTTCAACATGGTACCTCACGGCAAAGAACTCTCTGAGGATCTGAAAAAAAGATTTTTTGCTCTACATAAAGATGGCCTAGGTCTTAAGAAGATTGCAAAGACCCTGAAATTGAGCTGCAGCACTGTGGCCAAGACCATACAGCGGTTTAACAGGACAGGTTCCACTCAGAACAGGCCTCGCCATGGTCCACCAAAGAAGTGGATGGAGTGCATGTGCTCAGCCTCATATCCAGAGGTTGTCTTTGGGAAATAGTTGTATGAGTGCTTCCAGCATTGCTACAGAGGTTGAAGGGGTGGGGGGTCAGCCTGTCAGTGCTCAGACCATACGCTGTACACTGCATTAAATTGGTCTGCATGGCTGTCCTCCCAGAAGGAAGCCTCTTCTAAAGATGATGCACAAGAAAGCCCGCAAACAGTTTGCTGTAGACAAGCAGACTAAGGACATGGATTTCTGGAACCATGTTCTGTGGTCTGATGACACCAAGATAAACTTATTTGGTTCAGATGGTGTCGAGCGTGTGTGGAGGCAACCAGGTGAGGAGTACAAAGACAAGTGTGTCTTGCCTACAGTCAAGCATGGTGGTGGGAGTATCATGGTCTGGGGCATGAGTGCTGCCGGCACTGGGGAGCTACAGTTCATTGAGGGAACCATGAATGCCAACATGTACTGTGACATACTGAAGCAGGGCATGATCCCCTCCCTTCAGAGACTGAGCCGCAGGGGAATATTCCAACATGATAACGACCCCAAACACACCTTCAAAATGACCACTGCCCTGCTAAAGAAGCTGAGGGTACCAGTCAGAACCAGCAGTACCAGTCAGAACCAGCAGTACCAGCCAGAACCCACAGTACCAGCCAGAACCCACAGTACCAGGAAAACCAGTTGCGAGTAGCAACATCATCAATACCAGCTAACATCACACACCTCACCAAAGAGAAGCAGTTGCAGCCATCACATTAGGGGTGAGTTAATTAAATGTTTGACCAAATATAACAGGCACATTTTTAAGTTGATAATTTTGTACGGCCCCCGAAGGATTTTATAAATACCCAAATGGCCCTTGGCAGAAAAAAGGTTCCCCACCCCTGATGTAGAGCAACAATTCTTTTTTTCAGATCCTCAGAGAGTTCTTTGCCATGAGTTGCCATGTTGAATTTCCAGTGACCAGTATGAGAGAGTGAGAGCGATAACACCAAATTTAACACACCTGCTCCCCATTCACACCTGAGATCTTCTAACAATAAGGAGTCACGACACCGGGGAGGAAAAATGGCTCATTGGACCCAATTTGGACATTTTTACTTACTCACTTTTGTTGCCCGCAGTTTAGACATTAATGGCTGTGTTTTGAGTTTTTTTGAGGGGACGGCAAATTGACACTGTTATACAAGCTGTACACTCACTACTTTACATTGTATCAAAGTGTAATTTCTTCAGAGTTCTCACATGAAAAGATAAATTAAAATATTTACAAAAATGTTAGGGGTGTACTCACGTTTGTGAGATAATGTATAGTATTTATATACATGTAATACTTTACATTACGTAAATCACCTCATTCTGTACTAAGTATTGATGTTTTGCTTTATGAGGTGGAACAGAATCGAGAGTACAGGATCCATAAGATGCAAGGACAGGTGAGGGTTGCATCATCACCCTATATGAACCTAAGATCTGTCTTCTTAAGGAAAATGTTAAAAAAAGGAAGATACATCATTATTCCTACAACTTTTCAACCTGGCATAAGCTGTAACTTCATCCTGAGAATCTTTACAGATGTACCCTCTGATTTCAGGTATGCAGTTGCTATGAAAAGTACTGTTTCTTTGTGTTACCTCTTTTATTATTAAAGCCTAAGTTTAAAAAAAAAAAATATCACATCATGACTTGCGATGAGTCCCTCATGCTGCTTGCTCCTGCTTTTTTTTTTTTTAAACTTCATTCTCCGACGACCCCCCACCCCCCCCCCCCCCCTGCCGTAATCTTCTGGTGCAGTAGGGGTTTATAAAATTGAGGATGCTGTGACAGACAGTAATCAAGAATGCCTATGTCCAACCTTTCTGCCCAGCTTCACCATTCATAGAATCCATACTACAGCTTCTATGAATAAAATGTGATCTATCAATGGATGAGATGGACTTTCAGTCAATTGTCAGTCCTCCATTCAAAAATCACGTTAAAAAGATAAAGCATAACCATCTCCAAGTCAAGCAGTCTAAGCACCCCATATAGTCTAGTACAAGAAATTAAATGGATATTCCTGCAAGCTACTATGTTATAAACATTAAAACTATGCTGCTTGCACTAGTCAGTCCCCTTTTGGTAAGTGTGAGTAAATAATAAAATAATAAATAATATAAGTGCTGTGCAAAAAAAATAATATATTAAATATTGACAAACCAGATAAACATAAATTTAAAGTACAAAATATGAACCTAAATATATCCGTGACAACGTGCATATATAATACAATATGTAATAATTAAACATCAAATTGATAGATGAATATAATATTAAAAAATATATATATGTATATAGAAATCCATGAATATATTGAAAAAACAGTCCCAATCACCAATGCTCAAAAATAAAAAATAAAAATTGACAATCTGTAAACTGTAGTTAATGAGACGGTTTGTCGGATGTGTCACCTTCACTCTTGTGACCCCCTGTTAGGTGGGTTCTCACCTCATGGAGTGTGACCTTGCAATTAAGCTTGGTCAGTACCAGCATGTAAATCCCAGCAGGGAAAGCGTGGATGATTTCCTCCAATGTTCAGGTTCCCAATCTGGGATAATGAGCTCAGCAGCTCTCACATATGGGGAAAAAAGCACAGATCCATAGTGCAACTAACATTTGATAAAAGGGGAAAAAAGCACAGATCCATAGTGCAAATAACATTTGATAAAAGGGGAAAAAAGCACAGATCCATAGTGCAAATAACACTTGATAAAAGCATAAGTTTATTAAAAAAAACACACAGAACACTCACCTGTGCCTGGTGCCAGAGTGCACCAGTCTGTCCAGGCAGGGTATACAGTTTGCGTATACACTAAGGAATGGCTCGATGGGATGCCCACTGCTGCGCTTGTCTATAACAGCGTTACTCTCGCTGTGAGAGGATGTGTTCACTGACATAGACCTGGCCCCTCCCCTACGCGTAACGACACAAGGACTACATGTCTTCCTCTGGGGGATCTCATTATATTATTTAATAGTCTAGTACAAATTTCATGTTTAAGGTTGCCACAGAGTGACAAATTCCCAGCTTCATTTTTTGTTTTAATTTTACTAAAATCATTTTTAATTCTAATTTGTATTTTCTCTGTGTTTGTATTTATGCAGTTGTTGAACTGCACACAGCAGAGGCTTGGCACATGTGTAATTCCTCTGCTTTTCCAGCATAATCTCTCTCTTCCCAGACACTTAGCAGTAAATTGTGTTTTTTTTATATTTATTTAAATATGGTCAGGGCATGGGAGGCATAGCGGTCAAGGAAAAACCTACAGCTTGTCTTTCTACAAGATAGGGGAAAAGCAGGCAGCAGCAAGTGAAGGAGGGGGGGGGGATTCTATATCTGGTGGAAGGGCTGGCCGTAGAAGAAAATTAAATGTAGAATCCTAAGGTCATAAGATGTCCACCCTTTCTCAAATCAAGACTGCCCTAACAATGAAAAAAAAAAAAAAAGAAAGACAGGTGTAAAAGAAGAGGTAGCGTTGCTGCTTGTGGAGGTAGTAGAAGACACGCGTTGCTTTGTGCCCTCTTACTCCTCCACAGCTTTTTCCCATTCTACTTTTCCCTGCCCTCACCTTCCCCTCTGTTTTCCTCCAGTCCCTCCACACCCACCAACAAGACTGCCTGCAACCCACCTTCACTGAAAGCATTTATTTTTTATCTTCTTCAAATCTTCTTTGCACGCTCAAACATATGAGGTGAGGCAGGTGAGGCAGTCTAGAAGCTGACATTCACTGTGATGGGCTGGAGGTTGTGTTTTGTTTGTGGCAGTTTGTAGACAAATCTGTGTGATGAGTTGTTGGGCATAACTGGCACAACAGGCTGGGTAAGCACAGGACCAGCGCCAGCATAAGGCTGCTTAGGCACGGGGGAACTTGAGGGGTCGCAATGGCAACCCCACCCATGCTGCAGGGGGCCCATATGCCCTTCCTGTCACATTAGGTTTTACACTGGGACAGGATTGGTGGCAACATTTACTGGAAATGATCCCTCTATTTCCTCTTGCAGCCCCTGAAAGCTTTCCCTCCTCTCCCTCCCACCGGCATTCAGCGGCGGCATAAGGAAAATACAGAGGACTAGTTCCAGGATATGCTGCCTTGACTGCCTAGTTTCCCTTGACAAAATTCTGAGAGGGGGAGCCAGATGCCTTAGGGGGATGGCCTGGCTGGAGTCCAGGCTGAGGTTGCCTCTCATACATTCACATATTCATTCAAGGGACAGCAAGGATGTGCGGCTGCATGGAGACTTTTCTTTACCCTAACTGCCTAGGGTCCACTTTCTTCTGCTGCCAGTGCCCCCTGTGTGCTCCCCTTGTCCCCCTCTCTCCCAGTGCTGCCAGCATCCCCTCCTCTTTTCCTGAAGCCTGCTGCAGGGAAACATTTCCAGATTAAGTGCGGGGGATTTACTTGCCCCTTCCTTAGTGAATGAACAAACAGTGAGTGATCAGTACCACGTGAAGCACAGTAAAATGTGTATACTATGCTTTGGTTTGTGAATAAACAGGGAGACAGTGCAGAGCTCCTACTGTTCATTCATTTAGTGCAGCTGAGGCTGCAGAGATGAAGATTGTTGACGCAATCTTTATTTCTCAGTTTAAAAAGTGAGACATCATGGGTCTGTTTAGACCCCTGACATTTTACTAAAGGCCCTCAACAGGGCTGCCAAAAACAAAATTGTAAAAAATTATTAGAAATAAAATTGTTAAAAAAAACAAAAGTAAAAAAAATTACTGACACTGTCTACTGCTCTACTGACCCTGTCTTCTGCCCTACTGACACCAACCTCTGTCCTAGTGAGATGTCTTCTGCTTTACTGACACCGTCCACTGCCCTATTGACACAGAGCAGAGAACAAGGGGACAGTCAGAGCAGAGGACATGGTGGGTTGCATTGCGGAGGGGAGGAGGGGAGGGGTGGCAGAAGGATGGTGGGGGCAGCAAAATGCACCTTTGTCTGTGTATACAAAAAACATTTCCCTGACCCTGGGTAAGCATAGGGAACAGCTGCAGAGCTTATGATACAGTTGCAGGAGGTACTAATGTGCTCCTGAAAACCTTTACAAGCAACTTGTCTATCACAAAGGTTTTGATGTGATTACTCAAGAAAACATGCACTGAAACTCCTCCTATACCTACCCTGGCTTGTGCTGACCCACAGTAACATATTACCAGCTCTTCTTTTTTTTATAAGTTTTATTTACATATTTACAATTTTTTAAATACTTGGTATTTTATTTTTTAATTGTTTTTCTTTTTAACACTATCACTGCCTTGGTCATGCAAACACACGCAGGGATGGCAATGCATATTGCCATATTGAATCACCTATGGTAAGAGCTGTTTAAAACAGTCCCCTTTCTCTAGTTCATGTCCTCCTGCTTCCTTTACTCCTCCACCCCTTCTTCTTTCACCTCTTCCTCCTTCGGTTCCTCATCCTATATGATTACAGAATAGGAACTCTGGGAGAATATATGTAGAATATTGCTCTACTAAACCACATATCATGAAGAACTGTTGAAAACAGCCCCCTTCTTCCAATCCTCAACCTCCTCCTCTCTTTTCTCCAAATCCCTGAACTCCTTCACCTCTTCCTCCTCCACCTCCTCATCCTATGTGATTATGACTCAAAAGCAACCCCCTTCCTCCAATCCTCCTCTTCTCTCTACTTCCATTCCCCTTCCTCCTTTACTTCTTCCTCCTCATCCTTTGTGATTATGGCACAATGAGAACTGGGATTATATGTGGCAAACATTACCATACTGAATAACATATGTTAAAAAAAAGCCTCCTTCCTACAGTCCTCCACCTTCTCCCTATACCTACTCCATTTTCTCCTCCACTTAATCTCACAAGACGATGAAGAACATGGCATCAGGAGAACGTAGGCCAAATCAGTGTAACTGAGAATTGGGAGTGAACACACATGTAAACGTAAACCATTGTTTTTATTGTAGAAATTGAATGGTCACAGAAATAAGGCCATTTATAGCAATGGAACATTTCTTCAGGCAGAAAAGGCAAGGTTTATCAGCAAGGCACACTTTCAAATGTAATTTGACATGAGTTTACAAATTACAGAATGCCCAAGCAGCATTTCACTTGAAGGTGGTATAAGATTACTGGATCATCCAGCGATCCCCAAAGTCCTTGTATTTCTCTGGCTTCCAGCAAGCTGGAAGAAGAAACACCCAGCAAGGGGGAAACCTACTCTTTGTAATGTTCTGGTACCTCTGGTACCCTTGTTTCCATATTTCTCCTCTCCAAATTGCGTCCCATCTTGTGTAACAAGGGACGCATATACCTTTAAGACCGGATGACATCATTGCCGAGCGCCGCTATGAGCGGCTATTTCAATCGCCGGTTTGCTCTCACTCATCGCTCGTTCAAACCCACATGTTCATCGCACCTACGTCTGTGAAGTCGGAGCTGCTGACATTTCTCCCTTGCTGAACTGAAGCCGGAAACCTCGCTGGTGATCCGTATCTCGCTACGGGATCACCCCTCTCCAATGGACACTGTTACTCCTAAACCTATCTAAGTGATAAGTACCCCGCAGGGGATTCTTGCTAACCAATCTCCTACTGTCATCTACTGCAATTACCAAGACTATCTGTATCTATCTATTCACTATCATCTGCATAGACTGTTAGCTCTTGGGACTACCTTCAACTATCCTTGCACTAGGTTACTCTAAGTATACTCCATCTGTGTCCTCTTACCATCTGCACTATACTTGACATCAGAACCTGCTTTACCATCACCTGCAACTCTCCTAATACTACTTCTAGTGCTCACCATACAATAGCCTGTCTCTCATCTATATATCCTCGTATATTCTATCCCTCCATTAAACATCTATTAATACATATATAGTATATAACAGGCTGTACACGGTGATGAAGTCCTGAGAGTTGGATATGTTTGTTCAACAGATTCTCTACAAGGCTACTGAGTGTAATAATTCTGCAGCTGTAAATCCATCCACTAACAAAAACGCATGAACGTTACAGATTGAACGAGCCATTAAAAAAAAATATATGGATTCAGCAGAATTATCCACTCATGTACTACAATTAAAACAGCAAGTAGATGCATTGATCCTTGCGCTTACAGAGGTACAAAATGAAAATCAGACCTTGAGACAGCAGGTTGGCCGTCTCACACAGCCTCCTGCTGCTCAGCCCCGTGAGCCTAAGATAAACCCTCCTATAGTGTTTTCTGGTGATCGGAGCAAATTCCGTGAATTTAAAAACGCATGTCGATTGTTTTTTTTGTTAAAACCTCTAACCTACACCACTGACCAAATTAAGGTTTGTACCATCATCTCCTATTTAACGGGTGAACCCCGGGCCTGGGCAGATGCTCTCTTTGAAAAGGATGATCCACTCCTTAATTCTTATCCCTTATTTCTAGCACAACTTGCTAGTTTATATGAAGACCCCAACAAGCAGAGTACCGCTGACATCCAATTACGGGCCTTAAAACAAGGAAGGAGACCTGTTGAAGATTTCGTGGCGAATTTTAAAAGATGGTCCCCTGATTCAGGGTGGAACGACACATCTTTGCGAATGCAGTTTAGACTCGGCCTATCTGAGGCCGTTAAAGACGAGCTCGCCCGAGCGGATTTACCTGGCACTCTAGAGGGACTGATCCAGACCAGTATCAATATTGACAGACGACTACGAGAAAGAAAGGCTGAGAAGATGGGCTCACCATTTTCCAGTCCTTCCTGGATGTTGCCTGCTGACCCTACTCCTATGGAAGTAGGAATGATACGTCCACCTCTGACCCTTTCTGAACGTGCCAGGAGGAAAACCGAACATCTTTGCATGTACTGCGCATCCCCGAATCATTTCTTGTCCGCAGAAAAGAGGGTGAGTGTTCAAAAGTCTTGCTAGGGGGACTCACAACTTCCTTTTCTAATCCTTATCTTTTTGTTCAATTAACATTGCAGTGGGACCAAACTAGGATCACCACCAAGGCTATGATTGACACCGGATCTTGTGGAAACTACATTGACATTTGTTTTGTCTCCCTTAATAAAATACCTATTGTTTCAAAACCCAAACCTGTCTCCGTTAGTTTTATTAACGGTACCCCTTTATCCTCTGGTCCTATCACCAGTCAGACACAGGCACTTCTTGTAACTGCTGACGAGTCTCATGTGGAGACCACCACCTTTGATGTATTAACTTCACCACATTTTCCAATCATTTTGGGACTTCCCTGGTTACACATACATCAACCAATCATCGATTGGAAAACAAGAACGTTAGCCTTCTCTTCTCACTATTGTGAGACGACGTGTAACCTCCCCACACATGATAGGATCCTGTCTGTACTGCCGGATGACATTATTCCTAAGTGTTATCAAGATTTATCGGAGGTTTTCCTTGAGAAAAACGCTCAAATGCTACCTCCCCATAGGGACTATGATTGTTGTATCGATCTGCTCCCTAATAGCAAGTTGCCTTACGGACATGTATATCCTCTCTCACAGGATGAACTCTCTCACCTTAAGGAGTATCTGGATGAGAACTTGGCAAAAGGATTCATCCGACCTTCTACTTCCTCCACTGCTGCTGGGCTCTTCTTCGTCCACAATAAGGACTCTAGCCTTAGGCCTATCATTGATTTCAGACAATTAAATGCCATCACAATAAAGGATCGTTATCCTTTACCTCTTATTCCTGAACTTATCGAACAGGTGCGTGGGGCTTCCTTCTTTTCAAAATTGGACCTAAAAGGGGCATACAATTTAATTCGAATCCGTAAAGGGGATGAATGGAAGACGGCATTCAGAACCAGATACGGACTGTTTGAGTACCTTGTAATGCCATTTGGGCTATGTAATGCTCCCGCAGCCTTCCAACGGTTTATAAATGAGATATTCCGAGACTTGCTTGATGTTTGCGTGGTAGTATATCTGGACGATATACTTATCTATTCTCATTCTTTACCGGAGCACATAAAACATGTGAGACTTGTGTTGTCAAGACTACTTGCACATAACTTATATGTTAAATCAAAGAAATGTTTGTTTCATAAAGAGGAAGTACTATTCCTAGGATATATTATATCTAAAAGTGGAATCAAAATGGACATGAGCAAAATATCCTGCATTCTGGATTGGCCTGTGCCAACCACTCGCAAAGCATTACAAAGGTTCCTAGGATTCTCTAATTACTATAAGAAATTTATTAAAAACTTCTCTGCGATTGTGAAACCTCTCACACAACTTACAAGCACGAAGAAACCATTTAATTGGACAAAAGAAGCAAATGGAGCATTCTCTCTGCTGAAATCAAGCTTTACTACTGCCCCCATACTATGCCATCCAGACCCATCCCTTCAATACATCTTGGAGGTAGATGCGTCTAATATGGCAGTAGGAGCAGTTCTCTCACAACGACCAACCAACACCTCACCTCTTCACCCAGTTGCTTTCTTTTCAAAGTCATTAAGTAGCCCCGAGGTGAACTACCCAGTAGGTGAGAAGGAGTTATTAGCCATAAAACTGGCATTAGAGAATTGGTGACATCTACTTGAGGGCACTCAATTGCCAATTCTGATATATACTGATCACAAAAACCTTCAATACCTTCAGACTAATAGAACTCTTTCCCACCGGCAGGTACGGTGGTCGTTATTCTTTCTGAGATTTAATTTTTTAGTAACTTACACGCCCGCAGACAAAAATAAAAAAGCGGATGCACTCTCACGACTAGCCGAGAAAGATTGCACTGAGGTTCCCTCAGTTCCTATAATACCACTTGAACGTATTATCGGAGTCGTTCGCTCCCTGAAGGAGGAGATTTTGCACAGCATAGGGTTGGATTCACCTCCACCACAACTAACTACTGACGCAGAAGGCTTCCTCTACTACAACGATAAATTATACATACCCCCTACTATGCGAACCAAGATCTTAGAATTGTCACATGATGTACCTATGGCAGGACATATGGGTATGACTAAAACTCTCAATCTACTCACTAGGCAATTTTGGTGGCCAGACATGAAGACAACCGAAAAAAAGTTCGTTTCATCTTGTGATATCTGTGCAAGGTCTAAAATTGACAACACGAAACCATCAGGGTTACTTTGTAGTTTACCGATACCCCAGGTTCCGTGGGAAGTGGTATCCTTAGACTTCATAGTGGAACTACCACCTTCCAAAGGATTCAACACCATCTTGGTGTCAGTGGACCATCTGACCAAGATGGCACATTTCACTCCTATCCGAAAACTACCTTCATCCAAACAAACAGCGGAATTACTTGTGAAACATGTCTTTAAGTTACATGGTATTCCAAAAACACTGCTGTCTGACCGTGGTTCACAATTCATCTCAAAGTTTTGGCTAGCTCTATGTCAGATACTGCGAATAGAGCGTAACCTTACTTCTCCCTACCACCCTCAGACCAACGGACAGACAGAGAGAGTTAACCAGTGCATTGAACAGTACCTGCGTTGCTATACTTCGTATCTACAGGACGATTGGGCAGATCTCCTCCCGCTGGCGGAATTCGCCTATAACAACGCTACTCATAGCACTACTAAGCAAAGTCAGTTTTACCTGAATTATGGGTTTCATCCCACACTCCTTCCTCCACGTATCTTGCCATCAAGTAATCCAGTGGCATCTGATTATCTTGCCCAGATAAAGGATTCTCTGGGATTACTCAACAATACCATATCCCATGCTCACAGCCAACAAAAAAAGTACTACGACCTCCGTAGGAAACCCTCTCCCCAATATGCCATTGGGGATCTTGTTTGGCTTTCTACAAAAAATCTGAGACTAAAAATCCCTAGTAAAAAACTTGGACCTCTATTTCTGGGACCTTTTCCAATAGAGAAGCTTATTGGAAAAGCTGCAGTACAACTCACATTGCCAGTAGACCTCAAGATACATCCTGTCTTCCATGTGTCTCTACTGAAGCCCCATGTTCCTAACCAAGGAATAAGGCCTACTATCTCACCTAAAAAGAGTAAAAAGAACCCCAAGAAGTTCTTTAAGTATATAAACAGTAAGAAAGCGAGGCCAGAACACATTGGCCCCATAAAAGATGATGAAGGAAAAATGGCCACTGAGGACAGAGAAAAGGCGGAAGTGTTAAATAATTTCTTTTCTTCAGTCTTCACAAAGGAATCGGGGGTCTACACGAACCCAGCTTGTAAGGCCGAACTAAATAATACACCTCAGGAAGTGCCGCCATGGCTAACAGAAGATAGACTTAGAGCTAAACTAGAGAAGCTTAACATAAATAAATCCCCGGGACCGGATGGCTTGCACCCGAGGGTTCTTAAAGAGCTCAGCCAGGTGATTGCCAGACCATTATTCTTGATCTTTAAGGATAGTTTACAGACGGGTATGGTGCCAGCTGATTGGAAAAAAGCCAACGTGGTACCAATATTTAAAAAGGGGCCGAGATATATCCCGGGTAACTATAGGCCGATCAGCCTAACATCTGTAGTCTGCAAAATATTGGAGGGGATGTTAAGGGACCACATACAAGACTTTAGTAATGAAAACAGTATTATAAGTATTAATCAGCACGGATTCATGAAAAATCGTTCGTGCCAAACCAATCTATTAACCTTCTATGATGAAGTGAGCTGCCACCTAGATAAAGGTAAGCCTGTGGATGTGGTGTATCTGGACTTTGCAAAGGCCTTCGACACCGTTCCCCACAAACGATTACTGTACAAACTAAGGAAGATAGGTATGGACCATAAGGTGAGTACCTGGATAGAGAACTGGCTCCAGGGGAGAGTACAGAGGGTGGTGATTAATGGGGAGTACTCGGATTGGGCGGGTGTGGAAAGTGGGGTCCCCCAGGGTTCTGTCCTGGGACCAATCCTGTTTAATTTATTCATAAATGATCTAGAGGAGGGGATATCTAGTACAATCTCAGTATTTGCGGATGATACTAAATTAGGCATGCCAATATCTTCTATGCAGGATGTGCAAACCTTGCAAGCGGACCTGAACAAAATAACGGAGTGGGCAACTACATGGCAGATGAGATTTAATGTTGAAAAATGTAAAGTAATGCACTTGGGGGCCAGAAACCAGAAAGCAAGCTACTCGCTAGGGGGGAACCTCTGGGTGAGTCTAGGATGGAAAAGGACTTAGGGGTACTGGTAGACAACAGGCTTGGCAGTGGCATGCAATGCCAGGCCGCAGCAAGCAAAGCCAACAAAATACTGGGATGTATAAAAAAGGGGATTCACTCCAGAAATAAAGAGATTATTCTCCCGCTCTACAAGACTCTGGTCCGGCCACATCTGGAGTATGCTGTCCAGTTCTGGGCACCGGTCCTTAGAAAGGATGTGCTGGAACTGGAGAAAGTCCAGAGAAGGGCAACAAAAATAATTAGGGGGATGGAGGACATCAGCTATGAAGAAAGACTACAAGCCCTGAACTTATTCTCTCTGGAGAAGAGACGATTGAGGGGGGATATGATATCAATGTACAAATACTGTACTGGCGACCCGAGCATAAGGAACAAACTATTCAGAGAAAGGAGATACAATAAGACACGTGGCCACTCACTAAAACTAGAGGAAAGGCGGTTTAACCTTAAAGTGCGTAAGGGGTTCTTCACTGTAAGAGCGGTAAGGATGTGGAATTCTCTTCCACAAGCAGTCGTATCAGCAGGGAGCATTGATAGTTTCAAAAAACTGTTAGATGGACACCTTAAAGACCACAACATACAGGGGTATACAATGTACGGCTAAAAGCAAACACACACACACATCATAGGTTGAACTGGATGGACTGATGTCTTTTTTCAACCTCACTAACTATGTAACTATGTAACTATGTAACCTCCACCTCCTGTACAAGTGGAAGGTGGAGAAGAATTTTAAATAAAAGAAATTTTGGATTCCCGTTTCAATAGAAGAAGACTCCAGTATCTTGTACGATGGAAGAATTATGGGCCCCAAGATGACACCTGGCTGGATACCTCCGATATACATGCCCCTAGACTGATTCGCAATTTCCACTCGAAATATCCGGAAAAACCAGTTCTAGAGGCCTTCCGGAGCCGGCCTTAAGGGGGGGGTACTGTAATGTTCTGGTACCTCTGGTACCCTTGTTTCCATATTACTCCCCTCCAAATTGCGTCCCATCTTGTGTAACAAGGGACGCATATACCTTTAAGACCGGATGACATCATTGCCGAGCGCCGCTATGAGCGGCTATTTCAATCACCGGTTTGCTCTCACTCATCGCTCGTTCAAACCCACATGTTCATCGCACCTACGCCTGTGAAGTCGGAGCTGCTGACATTTCTCCCTTGCTGAACTGAAGCCGGAAACCTCGCTGGTGATCCGTATCTCGCTACGGGATCACCCCTCTCCAATGGACACTGTTACTCCTAAACCTATCTAAGTGATAAGTACCCCGCAGGGGATTCTTGCTAACCAATCTCCTACTGTCATCTACTGCAATTACCAAGACTATCTGTATCTATCTATTCACTATCATCTGCATAGACTGTTAGCTCTTGGGACTACCTTCAACTATCCTTGCACTAGGTTACTCTGTCTAAGTATACTCCATCTGTGTCCTCTTACCATCTGCACTATACTTGACATCAGAACCTATCTGCTTTACCATCACCTGCAACTCTCCTAATACTACTTCTAGTGCTCACCATACAATAGCCTGTCTCTCATCTATATATCCTCGTATATTCTATCCCTCCATTAAACATCTATTAATACATATATAGTATATAACAGGCTGTACACGGTGATGAAGTCCTGAGAGTTGGATATGTTTGTTCAACAGATTCTCTACAAGGCTACTGAGTGTAATAATTCTGCAGCTGTAAATCCATCCACTAACAAAAACGCATGAACGTTACACTCTTTCCCTTCTTGTCATGTACCTCTCCAGCTCCTATCCTCTCTAAAACTAGTGAGGCTCTGGTCCTGACATACCCCCACACAGCAGGCAGACCAAATGGCACAGAATCTTCAATTTAAGGTTCTTTATGTCAAGATGGCTGCTCAAAATTCGACATTTAATAAGAGATTGTATAGTAATCTAACACCTGCCCTTTGCATCTATAGAATATATAATTCTCAGAGACTGCAGCACTCTAATATCCGAATACAGCATGCATAAAAGTATATCCTAAACCTATAGGTAAATAAGAAAATCACAAACTTTACTAAGTAGAAGAATGGGTTGTATAATAAAGGGCCTCTGTGAACAGAGGTGAATCTCTTCCCGGGAAATTAACCAGTAATCTAATCAAAGGTATTGGGAGAAGAGGAACAACTGCAACCAGCATATAACATTAACCATACGTTTATTAGATTAATAGTAGCACAAATAGCATCAAATGTACAAATAGGTACAGTTGCAGGGGCCACTGAGGATGATCAAGATGCAACATTCATCTTGGTGTCAGAGAGCTGGAGACAAGATCTGTGGTGATGAGACCCTCCAACCATTGTCCAACCAGCCTGAAAGGCAGCTTTTCACCAGCAGAAACTTTGGTGTGGCACTGGAACCTATCTACTATCTACCAGGTCTATCTACTCTGTACTTTAGTCCCTCCCAATTAGTTTCTACTCTAACATGCAACTGCACCTCTAAATACCTGAAGTGGCCAGGGGATGCCTAACCTGGCTCTAGCCTATGCTGGTCATCGAACCTCAAGCTAAAACAAGCTATAGAAACCCACATAATAAGGGATAGGCTTAACTAACATTAATGTGCCTAAGCACAGACATGGCAGGATCCACCAAGTAATATTTTATTAAAAACTTCAGAATTAAAATATTTGAATCAACTTTTAAGATTATATTAACATGCCAACGCTTATCTTGAGATTCTAGAGGTTGAGTTTACATCTACTTTAATTAAATTCAAAGGAGTCAGGAAGGTTTTTTTTTTATCTTAATGCATTCTATGCACTAGGATAAAAAGCCTTCTGTATGTGGCAGCCCCCCTAATACTACTTGTGCCCCCTCTGTTTAGCGATGTCCACGAGTCCCTCGGCCGTCCTGGGACTCTCCCTCCTCGTTGGCTGAGATACAGCCGCGGCGCCATTGGCTCCCACGGCTGTCAGTCAAAGTCAGTGAGCCAATCTGAAGAGAGAAAATAGCGGGGCTGAATGGCCGCTCCGTGTCTGAATGTACACACAAAGCTGCAGCTCAGCTCGGGTGTCCCCATAGCAAGCTGCTTGCTGTGGGGGTATTCGATAGGAGGGAGAGTCCAGGAGCAGCAATGAGGGACCAGAGAAGAGGAGGATTCGGGCTGCTCTGTGCAAAACAAACTGCACAGAGGAGGGAAGTATAACATGTTTGTTATTTTTTTTTTTAAAAAACAGACTTCACAATTACTTTAGAATTTTTAACATTTTTATTACACTGAAACAATGACCATGACATTAGACTCAGATTGAGGTGCACCTGTTATCCAGTTGTCTAATGTGCTCTGCAGGGAGCTTCGACTTGATAAACCAAGTGTGACCTGCTGGAACTTGCTATGGGGATACCCAAAAAGAGTCAGTCAGGTGTCAATACGGAGTGTGGAAGGAGTACATCCGCAGGGCGAAAGAGAAGGTAATAGCATGCACATAATCACTGAACTATACACATTAGTCCAAAGAGCAGCTCTAAATCAAGTAAAAACACATTCTCCAGGACCAAATAAGGTACACACTAAGTAAAGGGAGCTTAGCCTGTCAATAAGATGTGCACTAATTTGTTAGTTTTATTTGTAACATTTTTATCAAATATCATTTGTTACACAATTTTCATATTTTTTCCATGCTTACTGTTTGGTATTTTCCTGATCCTCTCACACCCATTTGTAGTTATTATGTAGTGTGCGCCTAACATGGTCCTCTGTTTCTGCTATCAGTTCACAAAAGCATTTTTGAAGAATCAATGATGCAGTATTTGAACTTTGAAATATGCAGTATTGTATGGAGCAGTGCTCACTTGCATATTATTACATCCATCATAAATCACGTTACTTGGCTTTTATTCCTTCATACAAGTCAATAAAACTATTTTCAGTTGGTGTCAATCCGGTGAACTCACCAGAGTAATCAGTCATGGATACTGAGACAGGAGGAGGGGGAAAACCTTCCCTTAATCCACGAATAGTGGTTTTCCTGACAGACTCCATGGCAGCATACGTTCGGGTAGGCTCCGCCTCCTCTCCTACCTCATAGGACCCCACTCCCATAAATCTTTGCTCCCTTTCAGCATCAGTGTTCCTTTTTCGTCCTCCTCATACATATGTCTGATGTTCCTACTATCTGATCCTGTATATCAGTGGCAGACTGAGTTTTGGAGTCTCCGATAAGCCCTGGCTCTTAGCGGGGTATGGAGGGGGCAATGGAAGAGACCCTTAGCTGGAGCTATGTGGTTTGGCGGAGAGAGCCCTGCTGCTGCGGGTGGCCCTTTATTGCCCGAAGGCACAAGCCGGTGTTGCGTCTCCTGGACTCGGTTATGCTATCGGAGGGTGGTAAGCCCTTATATGGGACCATTTCTTTTTCCTCATTGTCTTACTTATCTTTCTTTTATAGTGCTCGTGTCTAGGGTGTTTTTTTATCGGTTATTGCTTAAGTTTTGTCAGTTTTTGCAGCTTAGAACTTACTTGTGTTGCTTCATGGCCGCCGCCACGGTCTTTTGCCGCTACTTCCGGGTTGTCCGGCGCTTCTGGGCATGCGCAGTACGCTCCGAGTATTGGAATTGTCGCGCATGCGCAGTAGCGCGGTCTGTCGTCACGCGCGGTTGCGCAATACGGCACGCCGCGGTCCGGCGGTCTATTTAAACCCAAGATTAGACCGGAGCTGGTGGGAAGGTCGGCATTTCGGTAGCCTCCCCCAGACTCCGGTCCTGTGGTTAAGGTAAGAAGATTCCTTCACCTGGGGGTCTTGTTTTTTGTGGGGTACTGATGGTTATGTCCTCTTCCTATTAGAATACTTATCCCTATCTAGTTCACCATTGAGATTACTCGAGCTATGGACTCATCACCGCCCCCTAGTGGCCAGCCTGCTCTTTCTAGGTATGTGCTGGTTTTGACAGTTTTATGCCCTGTTTCTCTTTCATCTTTCTTATGGCTTGCTGTATATGTCTGTCTCCGCTCTCTTAGGTCTGATCAACAGCCCCGCACACGCAGCGAAGACAGTCATTCAAATACGCAACACCGGCGCTCCTCATCTAAATCTAAGCGCAGCTCCTCCCACGGCAGGGGACGTGAGGGCCAGTCTTCCTCGCACCATGGCAGCTCAGAACGCCCGCAGGGGAAAAAATGCTGGGGTTGCCGTACCCTGATACCAGATGGTTCCTCCTTGTGCAAACCCTGTTATACCCAAGCTACGGGTGAAAGGGAAAAAACGGACCAACATATTGAGGAGGTGGTGCGCAGAGTTTTAAAGGACTCTCTGGCTGAGTTGCATAAGCCAAGCACTTCTGCAGGTCCGTCACGCTCTCCTGACAGAGATTTGTCGGTTCAGGATCCGTTTGAATCTTCCCAACCCAGCCATCCATCTGTTCTCCCGTCAGAGTCCGATTCCGATTCGGATGACTCCGGTACTGGATTTGAGTTTGCCCTAGTGTCTCCGTTAGTTAAAGCAGTGAGAGAGGCCCTTGATTGGGAGGATCCTGCTGTCTCTTCTCCTAAGCAGAAGAAATATTTCAAGCAGTTATGCAAAGAGCGCTTGAATTTCCCATTTCTAGAGGAACTGGGAGATATAATGTCTGAAGAATGGAGCAAAGTGGAAAGGAAAAATTCCATGACCACTAAAGTAGCGAAGCTCTATCCTTTTAAACAGGAAAAGGTGAAGTATTTGGAGTCGTCTCCTAGTGTGGATGCCGCAGTGATGCGTCTGGCGAAACACGTCACTCTCCCAATGGAGGATACAGCATCATTTAGAGATCCTTTGGATCGGAGGATTGACGCTGATCTCAAGCGAGCATACCCATCAGCCGGCATGGCCTGTAAGCCAGCAATGGCTTTGGCTACAATTTCCAAGGCCATGGAAGTTTGGGTTAATGCCCTTGAAGATACTCTGGGAGGAGTTTCGGAGGAAGTGCTCCAAAGTTCTCCTATCCAGGAGCTGAAGATGGTTGCGGGCTTCTTGGGGGAGGCTTCCTTGGACACCATTCGCCTCTTGGCCCGGGTTATGCTGGCCTCCGTTACGGCTAAACGTGCCCTCTGGCTTCGGCCGTGGGTTGCTGATGCTGCCTCTAAACAGGCTTGGTGTAGGATTCCCTTTGAGGGTTCTTCCCTCTTTGGTAATAAACTAGATGCAGCCATAACCCGGGCCACGGGCGGAAAATCTGGGTTCCTTCCCCAGGACAAACGCCCAAGCACTCAGAAGCGCTCTTTCCCAAGGAGGCAAAACGCTAATCGCTCTAGGGAAGCGCGCAGCTACAGACCAGGAAAATCCTATGGGAGAAGCTGGAAGTCAAGACAGACATCCTTTCAGAAAGGCCCCAAGGGCCCTTCGTCCGGTGACCGGGAGGCCACCAAATCCTTTTGAGGTTGGACCCGTCCAGTCTGTTCCGGTAGGGGCCAGGTTGCTCCAATTTCGGGACGTCTGGGCGGCCTCGATCCAGGATCCCTGGGTTCTAAATGTTGTGTCCCAAGGGCACTCTTGGGCGTTAAACAACGTTCCCAAACCCAGGTTCATTGCAACTTCCCTTCCTCCTGCAGCAGAAAAGAAGAAGGTTCTTCTCAGTTATGTGGATACCCTACTGGATCAACGAGCTGTCGTACTAGTTCCCGAAGAGGAAAGGGGTCAAGGAGTATATTCGACTCTCTTCCTTGTCCAGAAAAAGAACGGCACATGGCGCCCGGTAATAGATCTCACTTATCTCAACAGGTCTATCCGTCCAGAGAGGTTCAAGATGGAGTCCCTAATTACAATACAGCATTCGGTTCTCCCAGGAGATTGGTTGGCATCAATAGACCTAAAAGATGCGTACTTCCACGTTCCTGTGGCAAAAGAGTATCATCAGTTCCTCCGATTTGCTGTCAATCATGTCCACATGCAATTTACATGTCTTCCCTTTGGGCTCTCGACTTCATTTCGCACCTTCTCCAAGACGTTATTGGCAATTGTGGCTCTCCTCAGAACCAGAGGTATCAGATTACATCATTACCTGGATGATCTCCTTCTTCTGTCCCAGGACAGGGCCCAGTTACTGATACATCTGGAGCAGGTGATTCGTACTCTTCAAGAGTTCGGGTGGATTCTCAATTTGGAGAAGAGCCATCTGGTGCCCACGCAGTCCCTGGTATTTCTCGGAGCACTGTTCAACATGTTGAATTGCACCATATCTCTACCAGAAGAGAAAATTCCAGTAGTCCAGAGCAGGGTGGCTCTCGCTCTCGCTGCCTCCCATCTCACTGCTTGTCAGTGTCTAAAGGTGGTAGGCACTCTAGTGGCTACCTCGCCCATGGTGAAGTGGGCTCTGTGGAGGCTGAGACCCTTTCAGAAGGGGTTTCTCCACCAGTGGACGACAGAGAACCTGTCACAGATTATTTATCTAACACCATTCATGAAAGGGTGTCTTCCTTGGTGGCTACACCGTGCAAATCTAACCAACTGCCACTCAATTGCTCCAATTTCGTGGGTGACGATAACCTCCGACGCCAGCAGTACCGGCTGGGGAGCTCACTGCCAGTCAGAAGTGGCACAAGGCAGGTGGAATTTCGCCAGTCACGGAGTGGTGTCCAACATCCTAGAGCTACGAGCCGCCTTCAAAGCCCTCCAGGCTTTTCACCATCTGACTCAAGGGACCTCAGTGTTACTCAGGATGGACAACACCACGGCAGTGGCATACGTCAAGAGGCAAGGTGGAACCCGCAGCATGTCTCTACTCCAGGAGACAGATCCAATTATGTCTTGGGCCCAGCAACACCTGGCCAACCTTTCAGCTGTCTTTGTCCCGGGGGTATTGAATACGGAAGCAGACTTCCTGTCCAGATTCCAGTTGGACAACGAGTGGTCCCTCCATCAGGAGGTGTTCAATTGGGTTCTGTCTCTGGGAGTCTCACCGGAGGTGGATCTTTTTGCGAGTCCACACAACAAAAAACTTCGGAAGTATTATACGAGGTTCAGGGATCCTCGAGCCTTCGGAGTGGATGCCCTCACGGACAGATGGAACTTCCAAGTTGCATATGCCTTTCCACCGGTGCCAATAGTACTCCAATTCCTTCGGAGACTGAAGATGGAGGAAGTAGAGGTCATAGCGATAGTTCCCTTCTGGCCCAACAGGCCTTGGTTTCCTCTGCTGTCCCTTCTCAGCTTCAGGGATCCAATCCCTCTGCCTCTCAGGCCAGACCTTCTATCGCAGGGGCCTACTCTACATCCATGCCCTGCGCGTCTACACCTCAAGGTCTGGTTCTTGAGAGGGAGAGGCTGGAGGCCCTCGGATGTCCAGAAGAAGTGATTCCCACTCTTATGGGCTCAAGAAGGGCTAGCACCAACAGAGTGTATGAGAGGATCTGGGCAAGGTTTCTGAGTCATCAAGCCCAGGGTTTGGGTCCAGCAGGGGCGCCTACCATTCAACAAATTTTGAGTTTCCTGCAGTCTGGTTTAGATCTGTCCCTCTCGGTTTCTTCTCTCCGGGTGCAAGTTTCTGCCACCTCAGCTTTCACCGGAATTCAGTGGGCAAGACATCAACTGATCCAACAGTTTTTTAAGGGTGCAGTCAGGCTCAGGCCTCAGAGAAAACCTAGATTCCCGAAATGGGATCTCCCATTGGTCCTGGACTTCTTTGCTTCGAAAGAGGTTGCTTCCATGTCCATCAGGGAGCTTACGCTGAAGACGGTATTTCTGGTGGCTATCACCTCTGCTAAGAGGGTCTCGGAGATACACATTTTGGGCTGCAAGGAGCCTTTTCTGACCTTCTTTCAGGACAGGGTGGTCCTAATCCCTATGCTGGGGTCAAACCCTAAAGTAACATCTGTCTTCCACGAAAATTCTGAGATAGTTCTGCCCACCTTCAGAACAAATGAAGAATCCTTAGTACATCCTTTAGATGTGGGAGACACTCTGAGTCAATACTTAGAGGCCACATCCTCCTTCCGTCAATCGGACTTCCTGTTTGTTCTTCTTCATGGGAATAAGAAAGGAACACGTGCATCTTCAAGAGCGGTGGCTGCATGGATTGTCCAGGCTATACAATGGGCATATAGAGCAAAAGGCTTGGCTCCTCCAGAGGCGATTACGGCTCATTCTACCAGAAGCATTGCTACATCCTGGGCAGTTTCAAAACACGTTGCGCCTGATGTGATCTGCAAAGCAGCCGCTTGGTCATCTGTGAATACCTTTCTTACACATTACTGTGTTGAACCTGCTGCTTTATCTTCAGTTAACTTTGGCGTTCAAGTTTTGTCAGTTGACAGTGCCAATTAAAGTTTTTTCTTTGTTCAGCATCTTCCCACCCGGGAGTGTATAGCGAATTATTTCCCGAACGTATGCCGCCATGGAGTCTGTCAGGAAAACGGAAAATTGATATCAAATACTTACCGTAATTTTCCTTTCCTGATGGACTCCATGGCAGCAGGAGTCCCCTCCCAATTCCTGAGTAGGCTAGTTACAGAACACTGATGCTGAAAGGGAGAAAAGATTTATGGGAGTGGGGTCCTATGAGGTAGGAGAGGAGGCGGAGCCTACCCGAACATATGCTGCCATGGAGTCCATCAGGAAAGGAAAATTACGGTAAGTATTTGTGTCAATTTTCCGTTTTATTGCTACCAGTGAAAAGGAATTTTCATTAACAAGTAGCTATGAAAGTCCAACTTGAGTCACTGCTGAACAGTGGGAAACTTTGTCTGATTTTACTGCTGTGTGTGTTTTCAGTTGGTAAAATTTCCCTTAATTTCCTGTCCTTCTGACACTTCATCAAAACTTTACACTGAGGAAATAATAGAAATCTACCCATCAGGGACAAAGGCAGCAATAAAAATGTAGTTTAGTTCCAATGTCCCCCCCCCCCAGTCTATTAAAATTAGGTTTTTTTTTTTGTGGTGTGTGTACAGTATGTAGACTAGAGAAATCCACCTTCACTTTTTTTAACCACTTTAGGACCGGAGGATTTTCCTGCTTTACGTCCAGGCCACTTTTTGCAACTTGGCACTGTGCGTGCGACTTTAATGGACAATTGCGCGGTCATGCGACGCTGTACCCAAATTAAATTTATGTCCTTTTGATCACCACCTCTCCTCCCCTGGCACGACTCCGCTGTGTCTGAATACAGCGGGAGCGAGCTGCTGGCGGCGCGTGCGCGCCGCCCACAAGGCGAGGAGTCCAGCGACGTAGGTCTACGTCGCTGGACGATAACGAGCCACTTTGCCGCAGTACGCTCCATGTGAGCGGTCGGCAAGTGGTTAAAAGGGACAGGGACAGAAAGTGAAGAGAAAGCCAACTTAAAAGGACATTGTGGACAGGGTTGGACCTTGCGATAAAAATGGATTTTTGTAAAATCTTACCGTAAAATCCTTTTCTCTTAAGCTCATTGACAGACGTAGTCCTCGTTGATTCAACACAACTCGGGTTATGCTGCCCTCTACAGGAGTAGGACTAGACAGGAAAGAAAACATTCTGGCCACACCTTAGGGGCAGTCCCAGAGGGTATATCCTCTCTCTCTCTGCTACAGCAAATCAGTTATGTCCCAAAGCAGTGTTTAGAGAATTTAACCCAACCCAACTCAAAAACAGAGGGGCGGGTACTACGTCTGTCAATGAGCTTAAGAGAAAAGGATTTTACGGTAAGATTTTACAAAAATCCATTTTTCTCTGTCGCTCATTGACAGACGTAGTCCTCGTTGATTCAACACAACTCGGACGTCCCAAAGCAGTACCACAAATGAGGGGTGGGAAAATGGAAATCAAATCCAATCTAGAAGGCCCAACCGGTGCCAACTAGAAGTTTTCAATGCTCATCAATCAAAGATGAGACCCAACAGAAAAAAACCCTCAAGGTAGACCACCGGTCTCCTCAAATTGCGGCCTGCAAAACCTTGCGGCCAAATGAGGCATCCGCCGATGCCATCACATCAATCTTATAAAATTTTGTAAAGGTATGTACCGACGACCAGGTGGCCGCCTCCGTGATCACAAAAAGTGAATCCGTCTTACGGAACGATTCCGTAGCCTTCAGGTATACCCTGATTGCCTGAACCACATCCAAGGAATGCAACGCATGTTCCCGATGATGATTGGGCTGAGGACACAAGGAAGGTAGTACAATATTTTCATTCAGATGAAAGTCTGAAACCACCTTTGGAAGAAAGGATGGCTTCGGATGAAGAACTACCTTATCCCTATGAATCACTAAATATGGGGACTGGCATGACAATGCAGCCAGTTCTGACACCCTGCGTGCAGAAGTGATAGCCACCAAGAAGGCCACCTTCTGGGATAAAGTAAGCAAGGGAATCTCCCTGATATTTTCAAAGGGAGGTTACTGCAGAACCGACAAAACCAAATTAAGATCACAGGGCGGCAAGGGTGCGCGGACTGGTGGAGCCAGGTGCCGCACCCCCTGGATGAAATTCCGCACCAAGGAATGAGTAGCCAAGGACTTCTGAAAGAAGATTGCTAACGCTGAAACCTGACCCTTGATGGTGCTCAAGGCTAGTTTCTGCTCAACCCCCTTTTGCAGAAAGGTCAATATTCGGGTCACCGAATAGGTACGTGGAGGAAATCCTAAAGATTCGCACCACGCGATATACGTCTTCCATGTGCGATAATAGACCTTGCTGGAAGTCGCTTTCCTTGCCTTAATTAGCGTAGGGATAACTGAAGCTGACAACCCTCTGTCCTTCAGTACCTGGGTCTCAATGGCCAGGCCATTGAACCCAGCGACTGTAAAGCACAATGGAAGATCGGTCCTTGAGACCGCAGACACTCCCTGAGAAGAAGTTCCCAAGGAGCGTTCGCGACTAGCATGTCCAAGTCGGCCAGACCGGCTTGACGAGGCTAGCCTAGAATTTCCAGGACAAATGGAGCTGACTGGATCCGAACCAGGCTGCCCTAGAGCTATCTGGCCCCGGCAATCCGACAAAGTCTGATCGTTCTCTGTTCCCACACATTTATCAGACACCTGATTCCTATCAGGAGTGGTGATTTCTCCTGGTTGAACATTAGAGACCGAAGTCACCCGGCTAGAGGCTCCTTGGTCTGTCTGTTCAATCAGATCCGATTCTTGTGGGGAACTGAGGCTAATCTTTGGAAAAGGTAAAGAAAATGATCTGTTCAGGGAACGGTAACTACCGCTCCCTGTAGTACTTAAATGTTGGAAGGGAAGAATCGCACCGGTAGCAGTGGTCGATGCTCAATCTAATGCTCTGAATACCAGTGAAGACGTCCCCCCACCCTCAAGCCGGGTGGGGGCGCACCTGCAGGCTGTGTAATCCTTTGCTTCAGGTTTGGCTGAGTCGGTCTTTTGTTTGTCCGACCAGCCCTTCTTGAACCCTCCTAGAGGGGTTTTGCCCTTCCCGCTTGCTCCAGCAGAGCGAACGAACCCTTTATGGGCGGTAAAGAAAGGTCCCCGCTTGTTACGAGGTCCTTTAGCTTTAGCAGCCTGTGGCAAAAAAGTGCTTTTGCCCCCAGTGGCATCCTTAATGATCTCATCTAGGGTGGACCCAAATAGGCGATTCCCCTGAACGGGGAGATTCGCCAAGGTCTTTTTGGAACCTAGGTCCGCTGACCAGCATTTTAACCACAGCACACGTCTGAGGATTACCGCTGACATAGATGCATGCCCTAATAGGGGGGTAGCATCCAAGGCTGCGTCACAGACAAACTGTAGTCCTTGTATAATCTATTCCATCAAATCAGATGTTGCCTGGGGGATATCCTTCCCCTTCAGGTCCTGGTGCACCAATCTCGCCCATTCCGTTAATGTCTGAGAAACTAGACCAATGACAATTACTGGTCTAAAGGCTGATCCTATCAGGGAAAAGATGCGGTACTCCGCTTCTACCCTCCGATCCACCGAATCCTTAAAGGACGAAGCGTCCTCCACTGGAATAACCGTGGCTTTATTAAGTCTGGAAATAGGTGGATCCACCACTGGTGGTACCGTCCATTTCCTAATGAGGGATTCCTCAAACGGATAGCGTCTAGCAATGCGCTTGGAAATAGTAAAGGTACGCTTAGAATGCTCCCATTCCTCTTTAATCTTATTACCAAAAACACTTGGGTAAAGGAAAAACCTTCACCGTCTTGGTGGGTTTGCTAGTACCAAAGGGAATTTCTATTTCAGTTGCCTCTGCCGGTAAAACCTCAAGTCTTAAGGTTTCCCGAACCGCCACAACTAGTGCGTCCACCAATGCTTCTTCCTGAATTATGGCGGAAGCATGAACGTCCTCCTCACTGTCTGAGGGAACTTTACCTGAGACAACAGCCCCTGCAGAGGGACCTGCAGCTGCAATGACCATCTCAGCATCTGAATCTGAAGTATCAGATGATATAGGGGTAGGCGGGGGTCGCTTTCTTGACCCCCGTTCCTGACAGGCCGTCTCCACCCGAGCCACCAAAGACTCCAAAACTGCTGTAAATGCATCCATACTCTGTGCACTGGCAGGTCCCGCGGCCCCCTCGAGGGAAACCGGTGGGGGTACCTGTGTGGCAGGGTCCATGATAATTCCAGATACTACCCGGAAAAAATCAATTTGTCAAAAAAAATAAAACTTTTTTTTTTTTTTTTTCAGACCCCCAGCGCCACAAAGCCCCTCAGTGTTACCTGCTTTAGGGACCCCTATAGAGCAAGAGAGAGAGATAGACCCCAAGGCTCACCGCTTGATGCTCAGAGTTTCAAATGCAACTTGTCTCAGCACTGTCTAGAACCGACAGGAAGTCTTTTGGCTGGCTTCCCGGGAAACAAGGAGGCGGCTCCGCCCCTCTGCACGCCTTCCGGCGCCTCCCCTAGCTCCACGAGGTGTTTGAGTCACCTCAAACATGGCCGCCCCCATGCTGGAGACACGAGGCTACGCCAAAATGGCGGCCCCGTGCGATCTACCAGACAATGGCGGCGGCCTGTACAGAATAACGGAGTATCTCGACCTCACAAACCTTCACCCTCATGGTGATCAGCGTGGCCGGCGGTACCGGACCCTGGCGGGCCGTATGCGGTCCGTGGCCGTCGGGAGGCATCTGCTTTAGCTGGAGGAATATGATCTGGAATGCAGTATACATGTATAGACATCGCCCTGTGGCTTCTGACAGGTAGGATACCTTATACTATCACAGTAATGTTCTAGTACTGCCACTGCCTACAATCATTTAAACATTTTTGCAATTAGATTGTCAGCTCCCAAACCAAGCCTCCTGGTTTCTTGTTCACAAAAATCACACTCAAATAGGGGGATCTGTGACATGTTATAGGATAGAGGGGAGACCCATCCTTACCATTACAGAGAGGGGCCCGCGTTCACCACAAGACCCGTCAGGGGGAAAGGGGGAACATACTACTCACCCTACCGGAACCAGGCGGGCGCCAACTCCTGACAGTACCCCTCTCCTCCGGGGTGGGAGGGCTGTCGACCAATACGGACGCCGTGACTCATGGTCCTTGGCGTATAAGCGAGACATTCAACTCGCAGGGTCAGTCCCCGTCCAGTGGGACTATGTCGCGGCCGACCCAGCGCGGAGCTATGGCCTGCACGCGCTCGTAGGCTGAACTGGGGTGACCACTGGATCTCAACATCCAGCCCGTCGCCCAGTTCCAGCTTTCTTGCTTGAAGATCTCACAGGAACACTGGAGAAAAAAGCTGTCTAAAAAATCTTTCTAAGAAAAAAAATCCTGCCAGGACCGAAGATCCTAGCAAGGTATCTAGGTCCTTACTCCTAACTAGACAGAAAAAAACTGATTTGCTGTAGCAGAGAGAGAGAGGATATACCCTCTGGGACTGCCCCTAAGGTGTGGCTAGAATGTTTTCTTTCCTGTCGAGTCCTACTCCTGTAGAGGGCAGCATAACCCAAGTTGTGTTGAATCAACGAGGACTACGTCTGTCAATGAGCGACAGAGAAAACTTATTTATTGGTCTCACAAAAGGATAAATGTGGGGTTATCTATAGCAGTGATGGAGAACCTTGGCACCCCAGATGCTTTGGAACTACATTTCCCATGATGCTCATGCACTCTCCAGTGTAGTGGAGCATCGTGGGAAATGTGGTTCCAAAACATCTGGGGTGCCAAGGTTGGCCATCACTGATCTATAGCAATTCCAAGATGAAACACTTGCAACTGTTTCAGGTCAGCAAGCCAAGTTTGTTCTCAGTAATGATCTTTAGGGATATCCAGGTCAATAAAAGCACACCGCTCACAGTACATTTAAGTATGTATTAAATTCATCCCAAAAGTTTTTTTTTATTTAGTTAGTTACTTATTGCTAAACTAGGGAGAGATTAAAAAACTCTTATATCCTTACAGCTTGCTCATTGAAATTTCCCCACCCTTACCTCTGTACCACAAGCATATGAAGTGAGGGAAAACAAAACCGCAATAGACAAACTGGGAGGGTTAAAGTATATGTGAACCCTTATCTTTTAAAATAGCCCAATCAATTTAAAATAGAAATGAGAGGCAAAATGTTTGTGTTTACAATATACAGTATAATATAAAAATTATTTAAAAATAAACCTATTTTTTTTTATAAGAGATCACATAAACGTTGTTCTCAGCTGCATACAGGGCTTGGAGAGGTGGGGGTGGAGAAACAGCAGTACATTGATTTTTTTTTTTCCTGGTGAATGGCTGTGCAGTGGGGAAGGGGGGCGTGTCCGCACAAGTCTGATCATTGGAGGATAGGCAGGCTGTTCCCACAGAATGGCCAGATACTGACCTCACTGAGATAGATGTGCTATCATGCCTATCATGGTCAGTTTAGAATAGGAAAGCAGGGGGGCTGGCAGGTAGACACTTCACACAAAAGAAGCATTACAAAGAGTACAGGATACTTTTTAACATAAGTACATGGTACAACAGACACATATCAGGAATATGAAATGTTGGGGTACCCAATGCTCTAAATTTGTCAGGCTCCTAATGCTGTACACTTAGGGATATTTCTCATTATATCACATCTGAACAATAGGTGACATCAAGACAGAAAGTGAAGAGAAATCTCTCCAACATGTAATTTAATGTGAGTACAATATAGTAAGTCAGCATTTAGTTTACAAGATCTTTAGAGTGGAATTCCAGTCAAGACTTAACTACTCTTAGTGCCGGTTCACACTTCAGCAATGTGAGACGTCACATGTGATTCGCACCGCACTGCTATGCAAATCAAATGCGATGTCTGTGTGATGCAAATTTAACCATTCAGATTGTATGGCTGAATTCACATCGCATTCAGACCAAAATCATGCAGGACCCCTTTTTTGGTCCGTACCAGAATCAGATCTCATGGGTGTTCACACCTATGCGATCCGATTCCTGTCCGAATTGACAGTTCGCACTGCGATATGCAAACTATTCTGGGGGTGTCATTAACTTTGCATTGACATGCCCAGCAGTTCACATATAGCAGTGTGAACTGCCTGCAAGTCGGGTGCGATGCGGGAACCCGCAGTGGATTTGCAGGGTTCAAACATCCTGACACTTAAAGTGTTAGTAAAGACATTTTTTTTAAATTAAAATAATTAACATGTTATATACTCACCTGCTCTGTGCAATAGTATTGCACATATCAGTCATGAACCACTACTTCTGCTGTAGCCTGCCAGTGTTTTTGGCTCCTCCTGTTATCTGCTTGCTGCCATAGCAAGCCACTTGCTATGGGGCCACATGTGCATGCTCGCTCCCGAGCGGTGTGTGTCAATAGAGTCGCACTCCATAGACATACACATAGCGGCTTCACCGCACCCCCGGATTCTTCTTTACAGCATTTGATTAACAGCAGCAGGAGCCAATGGCTTCTGCAGCTGCCCAAGTCCTGTGTTAAAAGGAAGAGAGGGAAGAAGAGATCCAGCCCTGCACAGCGCTGGATGGATTAAAGACTCAGGTATGTATTTAGGGAGGTAAAGGAGGAAAGCAAGCTGCAAAACATTTTTTTACCTCAATGCAGGTAAGATGTATATACTTACCAATTTTAAAGTGGAGTTCCGGCCTCGGGGGGGGGGGGGGGTAAATTTTAGCTAAAAATACCCCCGAAACAGTCAAGGCTAGTACATTCCATAATGGATAGCCTCTGAACTGTCCCGGGTCGCACTTACCTGTAAGAAGAAATACTTACCTTGAAAAGTTCTTCTCCAGCGCTGCCATCTCAGGTGGGGGCAGCTAAAGCTGCAGCGTCCCTTTTCGTGTCCTCTTCCGTGACGTCGGAGTCCCACAATGCACTGCACCGGCCCCGCTCATCACTTCCGGTGCAAGCGCGGCATCCCTGCACAGCTTCTGGGCATGCATGAAGTGACGAGCGGGGCCGGTGCAGGCGCATTGACTCCTGGGAGCGATGACATTCAGCTCCCAGGAGTCATCGCAAACTGGAAGAGACGGTGCGGGCCGTGGCCGCAGAGGGAGGAAGTGAAAGGAAGGGGAGTATATTTTCTTCTATAATAAGGTAAGTGACCAAAAAAAACCTCCCTCCTCTCCCCTACAGCTGTTGGCTGACAGAGGGGAGTCAGATCACATGACCACAGTGGCCAGAAATTAGGTAAGCATGCAGATCTTTCTTACACAGGTTTGTCAGAATAGGTGTTACAAAAAAAAAAAAAAAATGTATTTAGGTATAACTGAATGACCTCAGCACCACATCAGGTTAAACAAAGCAAAATGAGAAAAATGTAATATTGTCTGGGATTTTTTGGGTGCAACCTCAGGAATAAATATAGACCAAATGCAGTTTACAGTTTACAACCTTTTATTAACCACTTAGGCTGCATTCACACTTGAGCGTAGCGTTTTTTACCGCGATTTTACCGCGATTTTTTCAGGCGTTTTTCATTGACATCTATCAAAAACGCTGGTAATCAGCCCAAAAAGAAGCTCATGTACTTTTTTCAGCTACAGGCGTTTTGCAAAACGCTCAGATGTGAACAGGGGCCATTTAAATGAATGGGGTTTTACTTGTTGGGCGTTTTGGAAGCGTTTCTTTTGAGCGTTTTTGGAGCTGAAAACGCCCAGGTGTGAATGGAGCCTTAAGCCCCGGAAGATTTTACCCCCTTCCTGACCAGGGGGTTTTTTGCGATTTTTTACTGCGTGACTTTAACGGACAATTGCGCGGTCGTGCGACGCTGTACCTAAACGAATTTCACGTCCTTTTTTTCCCACAGAGCTTTCTTTTGGTGGTATTTGATCACCTGTGCGATTTTTTTGATCATGCGCTATAAACAAAAAAAGAGCGTAAATTTTGCAAAAATAACTATTTTTCACATTTTTTTATATGAAATTCCCCCCAAAAAAATGTAAAAATCAAAATTTTTTTAACATTTTCGGCTAATTTGTTTTATGCTACTGTTTGGTAAAAAAAAAATTGCAAAAAGCGTATTTTGATTGGTTTGCGCAAAAGTTATCGCGTTCACTAATAAAGGGAAAGATTTTTGTCATTTTTTGGTGTTTTTTTTTTAACGAGTAATGGCGGCGAGCTGCGATTTTTTTTGCGGGACTGCGACATTGTGGCGGACAGATCGGACCCTTGACTGACATTTTTGAAACTTTTGGGGTTACCAGTGACATTACTGCAGTAATCAGTGCTATACATATGCACTGTTACTGCAAAAATGACACTGGCAGGGAAGGGGTTAACTGTATTGGAGAGGGAGGGGTTAAGTGTGTCCTAGGGGCGTGTTTCTAACTGTGATGGGACATGTCTACTATTGTAAAAACAGAGATCAACGGTTCTACATAGTAGAACCGTCTGATCTCCATTTTTACACAGGTGAGAATGACAGGCGGCTTGTTTACATAAGCCGCCCGCCTTTCTCCCTCTCTACCGACGATCGCAGTGTGACCGGCGGACATCGGGTCCGCCGGTCACACGCGGACTCCTCAGTGAACGGGGCGGGTGGGCGCGCGTTCGCCCGCTATTGGCTCACAAGCCGGTCACAGGCTAGTGACGTATATATACGTCACTCTGCCTGGCCGGGGCTGACCGCCGCAGTATATCTACTTGCGGCGGTCGGCAAGTGGTTAAACAACATATCTTTTTAAAAAGGACCAAATATAAAGAGACCTCTACCTATGTCACATCCCAAATATTATTAAAACAAAAAGATGCAAAACCCCATTCTGCCAAAATTGGACTTTAGTGGCACGAGCATGAGACCACTTTAGTATAAAAGTATTATATATTTAATTTTAACATGTAATAATAAAACAAGATGTTAGCATGACATCCAAAAACACAACAAAGATGCAATAAAATCATTGGGACAACACTGAAATATAGGATGAGGCCCTAGTAAAGTACCTCACTAGCTCACACATCTTTGGTGTCAGTTCCCAAAGGGGAGATGTTTAATGTACTGGGTCGCCTCTACTGGTTGACGCATTTCGCTATAATGCGTAGCTTCCTCAAGACCAATTTAGGAGGAAATCCTTTTCTGTTAAACACAATAATTATATGTTACATATAGATACAATTTCATCGGTTCCTTTATATTCAAACATATATTTCATATCAATATTAGTGAGTTGACAATCCCCAAGAACAGAAGACTTACAGCAAGGTCAGCTGGATCCTTAGCGGGTCATAATATGCATGTCTTTTGAGCGGACACAGGGACCATAAAGTATCCCACCTAGGGATGCACCATTGCAAACAGTTAGCTTAAAGTTCCAAAATCACCATAGCCAGTATAGAAGGGACAGAGAAAAAGAAACCTTGAACTGCTATACATTTACCATCTTATATTATCTATTATTATGTTAGGCTCATACCTGTCTCTAAAAACGTGATCTCTGCCCTTCAGGTATCAAATAGAGTGTATACCTTGACCACTAATCCTTTCTGTTGATGGTGCGAGGCAAAGAAATGAGCCAATGCTTAATGCCTTGTATCAGGGCAATGGGGACACATATTCACCCTGTCTTAGTAGAGCCCTCTGGCCGGTGTCCTAGAAAAGGATCCCCCCCAGCTGGAAACAAAAAGTGTCAGAGCCTCAGCTTTATCATTCATCTGTACATCATAGCCCCATTCTTAATCCAGGGCCAATGCAGCTGGGGTATCTTACCTAAATACTACTGCCTCACAGCCAGATCAACTTATGTTCAGACAGAAGGATAGATCTCTTCTGGGGGATCCTTATATGTTCCCACGGCGCCGCACGTCTACCTGGAACTTCCGGGTTGTGACATCACGATACAGTGTGTGTTCAACTCACCGCGCATGCGTAAAATGGTGCTCAGTGCGGCGGAGTCCACGCTTTGTTCCTGTCTTCTGACCGGGAGAAAGCCCCAGCCCATCCAATAAAAGATGATCAACCAGGGGAGGGCAGAGAGAAAATGGAGGAACAAACCAACCAAGGCAGAACAGCCATCCACCAGACACAGTCTAACATATTAATAGATAATATAAGAAGGTCCTCTTACAGAATATTCTCTTATTTTTTTCTGTCCCTTCTTTACTGGCTATGGTGATTTTGGAACTTTAAATTACCTGTTTGCAGTGGTGCATCCATAGATGGGATACTTTGCAGTCCCTGTGTCCGTCCATAAGACATGCATATTATGACCCGCTACGGATCCAGCTGACCTTGCTGTAAGTCTTCTGTTCTTAGGGATTGTCAACTCACGGATATTGATATGAAATATATGTTTGTATATAAAGGAACCAATGAAATTGTATCTATATGTAACATATAATTATTGTGTTTAACAGAAAAGGATTTCCTCCTAAGTTGGTCTTGAGGAAGCTACGCATAAGAGCGAAACACGTCGACCAGTAGAGGCGACCCAGTGCATGAAACACCCCCCCTTTGGGAACTGACACCAAAGATGTGTGAGCTAGGGGAGGTGCTGTACTAGGGCCTCATCCTCTATTTTAATGTTGTCCCAATGATTTTATTGCATCTTTGTTGTTATGTTTTTGGATATCATGCTAACATTCGGTTTTATTATTACATGTTATAATAAAATATTTGATACTTTTATACTATTGGTGTGTTGGTCTCATGCTAATGCCAGTAAAGTCCACCTTTGGCAAAACGGGGTTCTGCACCTTTTTGTTTTATTAAAAAGAATGTAATCCTAATATTAGAACTGATTTCAAAGTAGTTTGCATTTAACACATTTATTAAATACATGTGCACAACAATGCAATGAATAGGATGCATAAGGTGTTAAATGCAAACTACCTTTAAATTGGTTTAAATGTTAGGATTACATCGTTTTTAACAAGATTTCTTTTAATAACATTTTGTAAATTTTAAACTGCATTTTGTCTATATTTATTCCTAAGGTTGGAGAGATAGCACCATTTTTTTTTTCAGAATAGGTGTTCGGAGACAGGAGGGAGCATTTTTAAAGTGATAATAAAGGCCCCTTTTTATTATTTATACCTACAGTAATAGGAAAATGAGTAATAGGAAAAGATCAACTGCAGGGAGACAATGGGCAATATTGGCGATGAGTCCTTTGCCCCGTGCCTGCCTTTTTGATCACAGCTTCCTGAGTACCTCTTTAAGCTGGAGTATTCAAGCTAATGGTAAATGTACACAAATGCTAACACTATGCAGTTTTGTGCATTCCAAGCACATTTAAACCATAGAACATCCCTGTTCTAAAGTTTCTTTCTCGTCCAATATATGAACAAAACATAAAACATGAATATGCATGCATGTAACCTCCTCCCAGGCTGCAATGCTTAGGCCTAAGGGGCCAGTCACCGGGTCTGTCCTCTGCCAACTGATGGAGGAAGAAGTAAACTCCATGTAAGCTCTGACACCATATAACAAAGAGTTCGAATACAACACTCTTAAAAAAGGGAACCTGTCACTTTGCCATGAGTGGGCCAATGGCAAATGTCCTCTTTGCCTTTTTTTTTTTTTTTTTTTTTTTTAGTAAAGTGGCCCTGACATCAAAGCTGAGCATTCTAGCCAATTCCTCTCGATGTGCGCTGAGTGTAAACCTTTCTGGTCCACTTTGTTTTAAGGCTGTCTTTTTTGTTCTCTAGACCTGTTTTTTTCTGTTTACATTTACTGGTAACTGCTCTGTTCTAAAGTGCTGGCATCCTTTTTTAAAGTCTCAGATCTATAATAACTGCATTCTTCATTCAAATTATTGCACGTGTTACATAAATGTAAACAATGTGATAACTATACCTATTTTTTTAGGAGATTTGTATGTCATTATACAATGTGAACATAAGGGTGTCACGTCTCAAGTCCATCAAAATGCGACCAGTGCTGTTTTTGACATGAAAGCAATCTTCTACCGCAGGAGAAAAAACAAGCCAATTGCTGTTCAGGTAGGAGAATGTTCAACAATGCAAAGAAAATGTGAGTGTTTGAATCTCCTATATAGTGGAAAACCCCTTTATATTCAGGGCATATTATAATATTTTCTTTCTCTCAAGATCCAATGTCATTACAATTCTTCTATTTCTTTTATTTTGAAGTCTCGTTTTCAAATATCTGCTTGATAACCTCTATTTGATGGTTGGAGTTTGTCTGGGGGTTAATAGATTTATTTCTAAGGCTACTGTGGCTGCAGAGGCGTGGCATGTGGTCTATTCAGAGTCTATGCTGTCCTAGGCACATGTAAATAGTGGCTTTTCATGAAGCTAATTTTGTATTTCTAAACTTATGTCATAAATATATTAAAGATTTGCTGCTGGAGTCCATGTTTAATTAAATCAGCTTTATGTGCAGCACTTCCACTGAAATTTAATTTGGGAGAATCAGAGACAGTGATCTTAGCTATTTGTCTACTGACATGGGAGATTCCTGTACCTATGCTTTGTTGTCCTTACCAGAAACCCTATTCTTTCAGGTTGTTAGCAGATGTGCTTACAGGAACACAGGGGTACCAATATGTATGAGGAACACGGAGGTACACAGGGGTCCCAGGCAACGCAGGACACAGCCTGGGTGGATAAGGAGTCTAGGACAGGAAATATGCCTTTTGGTACTGATGGTGAAGGACCCAGCCCATATGTACAATGAAGGGCTAAGGGGCATAGACTAAGGAGTCACCTTGTCTTCTCCAGAGCTCCTGAATGTGTAGCTGGGTTGCACTGCAGACTGTTCCCTGGCTGCTGTCCTCTGACTCACTGTGCATGGAAACAGAGGAACTGGAAATGGGTAGTAGTGCACAAAGGCACACATGATCACTAAGAGTCAGTAATATGAATCACTAGGAGCAGGCAGCAGAAGCGCACAGACAGAGAAATTCCCCTATTTTTTTTGGGGGGGGGGGGACTTTTAAGCCACTTGAATTACAAAAATATATATGAGACATGAAATGCGTAAAAACTGAATATATTGGTACATCAACATATAAAAAGAAGAGACATGGCTAACTAGGCTACTCAGTCACAGATCAAGGGCAAAGAAAACCGCTCCGGTGATGCAGTAATCCCAAAAACATCCAAGAACAGGTGCAGGCAAGGATCCGCAATCCAGACAATAGGTGTGTGTAAGGAGAAAAAGCCGCACTCCGAGTTGAAGATGAAGATGAATAAAAATATGTTTATTTGTATCAAAAAAATGATAAAAACATCTCAAAGTACATCCATAATAGTCCGCAACGTTTTCCGTGAAACGCGTCAACCGCTGTGCATCCCCCCTGTGTCTCTGGCTATTATGGATGTACTTTGAGATGTTTTTATCATTTTTTTGATACAAATAAACAGATTTTTATTCATCTTCAACTCAGAGTGCGGCTTTTTCTCCTTACACATAACTAGGTTACTGTTACACCAACTATAAAATGTATAAAAATATGATGAATCTTCCTTCACCGGAAGCGTTTCGGAGAGTTCACGTCTCTTATCAGGGGTATGAGAAGTATCATATAGTCAATCAAGTGTTGTATGTAGGCATGCCATGTTTGTTTAAAAACAAACTTTGAAAGAATCTTTACTCTTGCCCATCATAAAATAGTGTGCAATATCATTATGTTTCAGAGGCATAGAAGAGGAAATAATGCCACCTCTATGGAGGTGGCAGGTAGCACCGAGGCCTTAGAGATCCAAACCCTGGCCTTAATACAAGTCTGGAACATGTAGTCCCCAAAATGGATGATATGGTGGGGCTTTTAGCTAGAGATCCTCATAGGTGATGGTGTTTGTGGTAAATCACCAGTTTTTGAGCATAGAGGATAAATGTCCAGTCCTCAGGTCCAGATTCTAAGTAGGGTATACTCAAGGTGCAATCTAGCTCCGGCTCCCCGGAGCTAGGAACAGAAATACAATAGAAAAGAGAAGAAGAGAATATAATACAATAGAATAAAACAGAACAGAATAGAAAATAAAATATTATAATATATTAGAAGTTAAAGAAATGGAATAGAAAATAATAGTTTGTAAAAAAAAAAAAGAAAAGTAATTCTATTCTTTTCAAATGTTTTCTTGCATCCTGTCACCAGAGCAGCTCAGTGTCACCACAGTGGCACTGTACTACTCTGGGGGGGGGGGGGTGATCAGGGATTTTTTAAAATTTTATTCTGGTATTGCGCTGTCATGTTGGAACAGGAAGAGGCCATCCCCAAACTGTTTTCACAAAATTGAAAGCATGAAATTGTCCAAAATATCTTGCTATGCTCACGCCTTAAGCGTTCCCTTTACTGAAACTAAGGGGGCAAGTCCAATCCCTGAAAAACAACCCCACACCATAATCCCCCCTCCACCAAATTATTTGGACCAATGCAAGGTCCATAAAGACCTGGATGAGCGAGTTTGGGAGTGGAGGAATATGACTGGCCTGCACAGAGTCCTGACCTCATCCCGGTAGAACACCTTTGGGATGAATTTGAGCGGAGACTGCTAGCCAGGACCTCTCATCTAACATCAGTGCCTGACCTCACAAATGCGCTTCTGGAAAAATGGTTAAACATTCCTATAGACACACCCCTAAACCTTGTGGATTTGAATGTAAAAACCCTCACATTAAAGCTGAAAGTCTGCAGTTAAAGCACATCTTGTTCGTTTCATTTCAAATCCATTGTGGTGGTGAATAAAGCCAAAAAGATTAGAATTGTGTCGATGTCCCAATATTTTTGGACCCGACTGTATAAAATGTGTCAAAACACCTGTTGGTCCTGCCAGAAAGCTAGCAGGCTGTTAGCTTCTGGTGCTCTCAGCTTCTGCAGAGTATTGCATTGTCCCCAATTCAAAACCTACCCCGATCTATCCTAGACTACAGGATACCTCCCCCTTATTTTATGGGGTAGAGGGGTGTGTTCTGTAGTGTTGACATACCGGTCCTAACATGGCAATGCTGCTTCTCCATAGATACAGTATGATAAAGCGTGGGACAGAAAATATGTTACGGGTAGGATCATGAGGTTAAAAAAAACAAAAAGCAAACGAATGCAGCCACCACATCTAACTCGTAAGGTGCAATAATTTTACATTTTTTTTGTTCAGATACACTGTCATTTTTTTCTAAAGCAAATTCAAACTTGATGGAGAGTTCTCTTTGGGCCCTCTATATTGGCATCAATCATTGTTTTCTTTTGTGCAGTATTCAAATTATCCATATCATTAATATTAAAACTGTAAGGATTAATGCTATTCGTTAAAAGTATAATATCTGGTACACAGCATCTTTATAGCATGTAGATAGTTCCTTGGGTTGTGAATTTTAGATAGATCCGAACATTCATAGGCTTTGCCTTCTTTATAGTGCATATAGCAAGGGGTTTCCCTGCTTCAATACTTATTGAGTAATGATTTTTGGCTGCAGACAGTAATTTTAAAAAGGTTTATATTAGTATATTTCACCATTTAACAATAAAACTCTGTTGTGCAGTTCCTAGCACAGTTAATTTATATTCAGCAGTAAATAGTTTAAGTTATCCAATTTAAATGATATACAATATTCATTTTGTTTACTGAACACATTTCATGGCATTCTTTGTGCTTTCCTAGAATTGTTTACTGAATCAGCATAGACTGAACACCAGGGGCAATGACTCACTATAATGCTTTGAGACAGTGCTGGCTGCAGTAAGATAACATAAAGCCAACTTTATATTCTTTGACTCTCAGGTCTGGAGGAGCAAGTTCATGTGTGACCAGTTCCTGGGCCAAGTGCTCCTGGCTGCATCGCCTAATGATCCACAAGAAGAACAGACTCTCCAGCTGCATAACAAGGATGGTCGGGAAGCGGAGGAGATGCCAGGACTGGTAAATGTCAAGGTTGTCTCTTCGGATGACCTGCTTGAACTGTGAATGTGAGATCATCCTCCAGCCACAGACAGCGCTGCAAGCTAAAGACAGTCTAGCTTCTCTTCACAGATATTGTCTCTGTTCACATGTATAAGCCCTAGAGTTCTGCATCTGTACTATGCACCAGAAGCATTCATATAACATACCCAACAACAGTATTTGCATTTGTAATTATTCTACAGAACAAGATTAAGCTGACCATACATTGCTAAATTTCAGACCATTCCTAAAGAACTGGCTGAAATTTGATTAGTAAGTGGCCCTCTCGTCCCTATCCTGCTCAACCTCCCTCGATTAAAAAGTCAAAGGAGCTGGGCAGAAAATTGTTTGCCTGGATACATCCAATCAGGCTAGAGCCGGCTGTCAAAATACAATAGCCGCAGTGGAAGAGAACAGAGGAGAAGAGAAATCGGCTAGATTTTCGATGAACGAAAACAGTCTAGAACTATGGATAACTATAGCTTTCACAAAATACGTACAAATATTGCATTTCTCCATGTCATAAAAGAACTAACAGTATACTGTTTATAGAAACCTATGAGAACATGCAATTATGTATATATATATATATATATATATATATATATATATATATATATGTACACTGTCAGGCCTTAAACGTTAGTTATATGCTTCTACACATTTCTGTTTGCTATTGTTAAAGGATCATTTCTAGTGAACACTTGTTGGCTGATTTACTAAGAGCAAGTTGGTTGTTCACTTTACAAGGACATTTTATTTAATTATTATGCAGGATTTACAAGGAAATTTTATTATTATGTAAGATTTATATAGCACCAACAGTTTGCATAGTGCTTTACATTATAGAGGGAGATAGTACATTTACAACACGATTCCATAAAAAAAAAAAAAAAAGGTTAGGATGGCTCTGCTACCAAGAGTTAAGGGAAAGGCAAGTGGAACAAAAGGTAACAACTGTGAGGGATGAACTGATGGGAGAAATAAAAGATCCAGTTGTTAGCTGAAGGCAGGATAGGCTTCCCTCAATAGATGAGTTGTCAGGGATTACCTAAAAGTGGACAAAGGTAAAGAATTCCAGAGGATGGGATAGACTCTGGAGAAGTCCTTGAGCAAGGGAGGAGGAGAAAACAGAGCTAGAGAGTGGGGGTCTTGGGAGGTATAGAGAAAATGGTTTGGGTGATATACTGAGACAGGATCAGTAATGTAGCTTGGGGCAAAGTTGTAAATTGTTTTGTATGTTGTATTTTCAATTGTATTCACTTCGCATTCGGAAGCCAATGGAAGGATTGGCAGAGAGAGGGGTAATGGACACTGAGCAGTTGGTATGGTGAATGAGTCTGGCAGCAGGGCTCATGATTGACTGAAGCAGATAGAGCCTGCATAAAGATAGACCTATAAGGAGGGAGTTGCAATAGTCAAGGAGAGAAATAAAGGAATTACTTGCTTGGTGGTTTAATTTTTTTAAAAAAGGGGGGTATTTTGGAGATATGATGGAGATGAAGTCTACAAGATTTGGGCATTAACTGGATTTGGGATGAAAAGGGCAGATCAGGGTCCAGCATTACACCTAATACCATAAGGGGAGGAATTGATAGCTCAAAATATTCCCCTACGCCTCTGCTGTGACTTCTCCAACAGGATCAGTAATACAGCTATGTTTTGGAAAGATTGCGTTTGAGGAAGTGATGCGACATGCAGTCAGGAGACTGAAGGGTTGAGGTGTGGAGTAGAGAGATTAATTTGGATGTCATCACTATAGAGATGTTATTGGAAGCCGTGGCTATAAGGTGAGGCTCTGCTGATATCCTTCATCTTTTGGGCATTCTTTACAAAGTGGATTTTAACCACCTGTGTAATTTAAGCAATAAATCACACACCATTTTCTTTTGGTGAATATAGTGGCAAAATCCCCTCACTAGATTACCTGGCTGTGCCAGTCTCATACCTGCTGCATTCATATACAAACTGAATGGAAAAAAAAGGGAGATTAAGGCTAATAATAATCCCATCAAGGTGTCAAACAAAGCACCCACACATACAGGATAATAGCCTTTCAATCTGGCCTATGTTTAGATGGATTAAACAATTTGTCGTATTCCTAACACAACAATGTATGTCTTTGATTTTCTGTATACAATGTATTGAGCAGTAGAGACCTGCTTGAAAAAACTGTGTTTTGATATTCTGTACCATATAAACGATTTTTTTCAGTGCAGGCAGTGCAAAAAAACTAAGTATGGTATCCCATAGCAATCATAAATAAACTCTTAACTGAAACGACTGCAGCAATCTAAACTCGGATTGTCTGCTTATGGCAAATGCATTTGACAGTTTTTGAACATTTAACAGAGGTTGTTTAACACAAGTGTTATAACATATTAAATACTTTTAGTGGAGTTTGAAATTTACATTAATTTATCCTTCCATAAAGCAAGGTGTGAATCCAAACTCTATTGCTTGGAATATGGTTTTCCATTAACGTAATGATTTGGCCTTCTGCCCATGCAGAATCTATAGGCCTGAAATATTTCCACTGTGCCTATAGCAAATGGAATGACTAAGTCATTAGCAGGTGGTACCTAATCCCGAGTGGGTGTGCACTATAATGGCTGGGGTGACGTTTGTGGTGCTGCCCTATAATGACATACTGTAAGCTGATCAAGGGTCCTCTGTACAGTGGTGACAAGGAAATGACAGCATTCACTTAACATTTTTATACGCAGCATGTTATTTTATATGTCACATTTGTCCATGTTTAACCATAAACAATTGTTTGCAAATAAATATGTTGTGCAGTTTCTCCTTTATTCAGAAACACTTAGCTGCTTAAGTATGTCCTTTAGTTATTCCATGAATTAACAACCCCAAACAATGGTATTTCTAACTTTTATTCACAATACTGCAGGTCCAGATTCAAACTGCAATATATTTTTTTTTCTTTTTTACACTCAAGACACAGTCATGCACAATCCATATTTCAATTTCTCTATTGCTTCAACCACAATTTAAATTAAACCTCCCAAAATAAAATGCAAAGATTTTTTGTTTAAAAAAAAAATAAAAAGTAGTCACTGAGGTATTCAGATCATACTGTATTCTCAGTGCTTATCCAACATAAATAACTTAATTTCAATTTTAAAAAAGAAAAACTTTCCTTCAAAAAAGTTACAGAATGATATCACTACACATTTTGTATTTTACAGATAACACGCCCTAAAAAAGAGGAATGTACAGCAAATGTGTTACAGTTTAGAGAGACAATGGAAATATATCATATTAATAACACCAGATTTCCCCCCGAAATTTCCTTGGTTTTTTTTTGTTCTTGAAAGTTTGCAAAAATGACAAATCATCTAATCACAGTACTGGAAAATAAGACAATAGGAGGTACCCTGTGAAATATATTTCATCGATTTTGTTCCTAGTCAAAGAAAGTTTGAGATGTGTCAGTTACAAAACTAAAATTCTGGGTATTGATTTTTTTCTGTGATATAATGGCCACACATACACAAGCTATATTTTTTTTTATTGTATAATGCAATGCATGACACATGATCAAAGGACAGTGAATAGAGATAGACATTTTTATATAAGTTTTATTTCCTGTTTTTTTTTCACTCCACTTAAAAAAAATTGAGAAAGGTTGCATGTACCATAAATCAGAACTTGTGTATCTACAGTAAATTTTATAAACAGCAGGTTTCCAATATGGAGTGAAAAAAAAAATTGCTATTTATTTATAGCTGATGTTAGTCAATTTTGGCTCGTATCAATGTTTGCTACATAGACATTTATTTACCTTTTAAAAAAAATTTTTTTCCTCTGCAAAGAGCAGCCGTGACAGAATGTACCTATGGTCTGTTTTATTACAAGTGGTGGGTAATAAATAAATAAATTAAAATCTCAGTAAGATTGTTTAACAACATGAAATTCTATAATCCAATCAAAGAGCAGTGCACGGATTCCTTAGATTAGGTATATACATTATGTTATAGGCTGTATATGATAAACTCCTTCAATCCATCTAAAATACTGCCTGAAATAAACGCCTGAAATAAACACCAGTATCTGCAAAAGTAAAAGAAAAGTGATTAAAAATATTTTTTTTTCCTTAAATAGTGGCAAAAAATTGTATTTTAGAAAACTCAGTAGGTATATAGGTTACATTGCAGGTGTAACATCACAGCAAACTTTGTGCCTCTCTTAACATACATCTGTGAACCTTTTTTTCCCTCAAATTTCTGGGCACTTAAAGATCATCTGAGCATAGATACAGACAGAGCCAGACAGTCATGAGATCTGTGTGCAGCACTCCTTATATTGAATCAATTCATATTAAGTTTGGATACAAGTATCAGTTTCTTAATTAATAACTGCTATCAACAATTCTTTGCATAAATACAACAAATTGCTTTGTTTATTACATGAAGTCAACCATTACCTAATGTAAGGTGCAGGGAACGCAAAAGCAGCACACCAAATGATTGGGGGACCAAGAATATAAACACATCTAAATTCTAAGATTGTGTCTCGTTTTGTACAAAAGCCTTTTCGCACTTCTGTGTTAAGAAAAACATTTTTGAGTTTGGAAAAAAAATGTACATGTCATTGCTCCTCCTTGTAACCTTGTGTATAATATATGGGTTTCTGAACCATTCATCAAAAATGTGTAAAGCCTGAACAAGAGATGTAAGCTAACCAAAAAGCTTGCATCCTTATAAACTTAGGTTAGTTAATAAAAAAACTCCAAACTTTCTGCATTAATTCATGGCTAACATAATACAGAACTCTACTACAGCATAGACTTCCAAACAGAAGGTTGTGGTTCTCCTTCATCAGGGGTTATACTGCTAATTTGAATAAAATGTTGGACTTGTGTGGGCTAGCAGAGGGTTTTATTCAACTCAGGAAAACCATGGCTTTTTAAATCCAAAATATTGTTAAAACAGCCCTCCTATAAAACCAGCTGCTAAAGCATCATTTTAGATTTAGATTTAAAGAGCCAGTTTATTCCTGAGTTGAATTAACCCTCAAGTAACTCACACTAGTCTAGCATTCTATTCAAAATAGCAGTTTAAGCCCTTAACCTCCTTGGCGGTCTTCCTGAGTGTGGCTAGGGGTTAATTTTCAGTACCAAAAGCGGTAACCCCGAGCCACACTCGGGATTACCCCACAATGTTACTCACCTTCCCTGCGATCCCCGGCCGTCCTTCCACTCTCTCCCCGCTCTGTGCACGGCCGATTGCCGGCACTTGCCCTCCGGTTCTCTTCCCTGCAAGCGTTGCGACGCAGGGGGGAGGAACCGGCGGCAAATTCAAAAGTGTAAATACACAAATGACATGATACAAAGCTCTGATCCTAACGGAAGTGCTTTGTGCCTGGAAAATTTTGAACGACCATGGCGTCCAAAAAGCGTTTCTTTTGCGCAAAAGCGCTTTTAGACGAACTGGAACAACAGCGACAGCGAAACGGAGTTACTTGAAGAACTGAACAATAGCGATTCATGGGAAAATTTGTCATCAGATACGGAAAGTGACGACAGTGACGATTCTGATGTCTCTTTCTGGCACATAGCTTGTGGAATTTGGGAAGTACATCAAATGATTCTTCACAATTTCCAACAGAGCTATGAGCCAGAAAGAGACATCAGAATCGTCACCGTCGTCACTTTCCGTACCGGATGACAAATTTTCCTACGAATCGCTATCGTTCAGTTCTTCAAGTAACTCCGTTTCGCTGTCGCTGTTTTCCAGTTCGTCTAAAAAGCGCTTTTGCACAAAAAGAATCATGGTCGTTCTCAATTTTCCAGGCACAAAGAACTGGAAAAGAACAGGCAGAGCACTGAAAAAGTCACCAGGTGAAATCCTGTGGTGAAATGGCATGATACAGTGTAATCCGTTAGGATCACAACTTTGTATCATGTCATTTGTGCATTTACATTCTTGAAATTGCCTCCGGTTCCACCCCCCTGCATCGCAACACTCACAGGGAAGGGAACCGGAAGACAGGTGCCAGCATCTGCCGAGCAGAAAGCGGGAGGACGGCGGGGGATCGCAGGGGAAGGTGAGTTTTAAAATGTACAGAACAGATTTCCATGCAAAATAATGGTACCGCTTTCAGCACCTAAAATCTGAAACAATCATACCGCCAGGGAGGTTAAAGCCCCCCCAAAAATGTTTGGCTTCTTAACTTTGGACTTCTACGATGAAAAAAATACTCTTGGTCTCTTAAACCTTTGGTGTGCATGCATGTTTTCCATTCACCCGCCAGTGTTCACCTGAGACCTTTTTTGTGTTTCAGCTACCTAACCGAGTCATTGTAAAATACAATATGGACTTAAACTTATATTAAGTAAAACAGTTTCAGAGATGGCACCTCCCACCTACATCTTTCAAATATGGATTTCTGCAGACTAACAATTTGATAGACAATATTTAATAAGTAAAACCCATCTCTGAAAACAATGTAGGCTCCCATAGTTGGATCTTTTGAAAATGCTAGATGCCTGTCAGGCTCTGACCTTGATGCTTGTAAAGTCAAAGACCTAATAAAATGTATGCAGCCAGAGAAGTCAGAACTAATCTTTATACCTCCATTTGATCAGGGACTACGTACTAAAGTCATCATATAGGCATGAGGCTTGGCAACAAACAATTTCAGAAGGAAACTTCAATTTTGGCAGTCTGCATATTGCTCTAGAAGTACAAATTCCCTTTAAACTTGCGTACCGCTTTATGCAAGAACATTTTGGAAAACTATGTCAAGATTTTAAAGCTTACCAAAAAATAAATGTGAAAAACCTAAATCAGAAATATTTTCTAGCACACTGCTGTCTTCTTGCTCAGTTGTCCTATAGAAAAAAAATCTGTGAACCATCAGTGTTAAGCTGGATACACACTATACAATTTTCTTTAGATTTTTTCCTTTAGACTTTCCAAAACCATATAATATGAGGTCAGACCTAAACACTTTTCATTTATATGCAATCTGGCCCGCCCTTGCACTAACTACATAGTTGATGGTAAATCCAAAGGAAATCTACCAACAAAAGTTGTATAGTGTGTATCCAGCTTTAGGCTCTATTTTAATGGGTTTTGGGCTTTTAATAATGGCATCAATTTAAGAGGCGTCTGAGAATGTTCAGAATTGACTGACAGATGACTTTGACCTTCAGTTGACCTCCTCCTGCATTCCTATAACTTGTTGCAAATGAAACACTATCAACCCAAGCCCTGATCCAATTTTAACCTTAAATGGTTAATAACATAGAACAATACACAGCGGAAAAATATATAGCTGCCAAGTAGCACTACCTCATTTTGTGTAGATATATGGCAATACCAATCTGTATATGTTTTAAGCAGTTCTTTTAAATAAATTACCTTTTTTGGAGGGCTGAAAAAAGCCTATTCTGTAAACGTTCTTGTTAGGGTTTTTTTATGCATTTTGTGATTTTAGGCATACATGAAGTGTCCTCTCCAGGCTACTATGTGTTCCCATTAAGTGCAATTTGAGATTTGAGAGGGTGTTATTGCTGTCTTTATTCGCATTTATCAGGATTTGCAGTTCCAGTCATGGTGCCCACCATGATACGAAGTGGGAATCTCTCCAACAAGGCACAAACAAAAACACTTCTGTAGTACATTGGTTAAAAGGGCTAGAAACTCGGTTGAGGTTTTTATTATTGTATGGGGACAGCGGTCATTGGTATTAGAGGTTAGGGTAAATCTACCTAAAAAGGAGATGGAAATAGAAACCTTAAGAGTCATTTTAACCCTTCCCTACTCTATCCACAACGAAGAAGAAACTGTTTCAGTTGGAATTATCCTTTTAACTGTTTGCATTATTGTACAAGACTTTCCAAATTCACAGTATTTTCCCTTTACATATCTCTTTATGGATATATATATATATTTTTTTTTTTTTTTTAAAAGCAGAACTTTCCATTTTGGGTGAAGTTCTGCATTAAGAGGGCTCCTGAGGTAACAGAATTACAGATCATAAAAGAGAAAAGTTGAAATATACTGTAGGTTGACAGCTTATTCTGTCAACTACCTTTAGCAGGTTAGTTTTCATTAATTTAAGTTTCCTACTGGTTCACTTTAAACATACATTTAATAACATTGAAAAAAAAATGTATAGCGGGACTAAGCACTGTTTTAATATTTGTGCCTGGAGTTCTGCTGTAAGGACAATTTCTACGTAACAATGAAAAGACCTTTGCTTTCTTTTTAACAGTGATGGATGTCACAGATATCTAACAGGCTATTGATACAGCCAATCACAACTCCAAAACAGAAGTGAAGATCTAAAGCATGAACTACAATGAATTGCAACTGTTTCAGTGGAAAAATAAATGAAAGCAATTGAGATTGGATTATAGTAAAAAAAAAAAAAAAAAGAAGAAAGAAAGAAAAACCTTCCATTTCGGGGGTAAACTACCCCTGTTCCAGCCCCTGTCAAATTTAAATTGGTCTCTTATCACATTCCATTTAATCCATTATACAAATATGTACGACCCTTTCCATCAAGCAGTCAGGATAAAAAAAAATGTCTAACTTTTAATATTAATTGGTTTAATGCAAGAGCCTTTACTGGGAAATTAGGCTATTACTTTTGACTGTTGAATGGCAATTGTGCAATGTGGCTTCAGGAAAGGCAATGGCTTCGTGCTGACTGGTCTAGAATATGAGGCTCTGTATATAGTGTGCTTCCAGGAATAAGGAGCTTCCAGATACATTGGAAATTATTAGAGGCTTTTATATTTTATATAATCCCATGTGACAAAATGAAGAGCTGCACCAATGACCATAAATTGCTACCCATTTAGACCATCTATGTATTTCACATTAAACATAGCATTTAGAGGTTCAAGATCCTTCAGCCAATATTGTGACTTACTTTTTATTCAATCACTTTGTAAAGTTGTGCAAAGAGCAATAATAATGTTAAATGTATGGCATTAAACAAAGGAATTCATGGGGGAAAAAAACAGAACACAATTAGATGATTCTCTTGTATACTGGTTGGCAAGGGGAATTTTTGGAGATGCTTAAGACCTCCCCATGGGTTTCATATTTACATTTTTTTTGGCTCTTAGGCAATATTAGCAAGCTTCCCAGGGGTCTGACCTCCTTTACTATATGCTTCCTTTGAACGAATATGGCTTTACCACTATTACCCTAGATGTGTCAGTCTACATCCCCTCTGAGTCTTTGCTAGTCCCATTTGGTCTAATATCTTCTAATATTTGGCTACATCATTTTCACCTGTGGACTGGTTCTCCTGAGGTGAAAGTATGGGTAGCCTTTGTACCATACCAAATTTACACCTTGAGGTTCTCCTTGGAAATGCACTCATCCTATTTCATCCTAGGTTATAAAATAATAATAATATTATTTCCACCCATGAAGACTCATACTTTCTACAGTTGAAAGGTGTTGGAGCCCACTCTTATAAGATAGACATACTTCATGTGTTAAAGATGCTCTGTGTGGCAGTTCTCAATACATTGATTGCTTGTTTTGTGCATGCAAGTTTTTATTAAAACTACTGGACCTTTTGGTCCCTTTTTAATGGTGTATATTAATAAAAAAAAAACAAAAAAAACTTTGCTGTATATTTATAATCATTGTACTTAAGTTTGGTGCCTTTGAAGCCCCATTCCATATGTTGTCCAAACTTTAAATCATTAGGGATTTGCACCTTCAATACCCTTTGGTCTAATAGAGGCAAGGATTTATTAAGAACAAAATGGGACTCTAGTTATACCTGGCCCCATGCTGTTCCTTTTTTTTTTTTGCCCCATGGGGTTTTTTGTTTTGTGTTTAATTATTGGGGATGATACCTACCAGTGTTATTCCTTTTTATTTGAAGCACTAAACCGTTTCATGCTTAAATACTTCAATATATGGCGACACCTTAAAAATCTTCTCCAATGATCCGCTAGAATAAGCTTTGATTGGTTGTTATAGGTTGAAGTGCTTTTCATATCACCTCTCTTTGCACTGCCTTACTGTATAAATCCAGCTCATGTTATAGCTTAATAACTTATCCCATCATAGTAAGAACCCAATCAAATCATGCATAACTAAAAGGATCACGGCACTAACAAATCCCTACTTAAGGCCACTTACGTCATCCAGGCATGTCATGGTTATAAACTTTAGACACAGCCACTTAGCTGAAGCTAAAGACTTGACAATGGTAAAACATTTAACATTTTAAAACTTGCCCTAGTTGCAAAAGCCCATTCAATAGACTGCCAGTGTCTTTGGCTTTCAAGCATAAATCCATTCCAGTGCTACATAGCAATATCAGATCAAAAACTGCCCCAAAGAGATTAAGAACTTTGTTTCATAACTCACTGCAAAGATTAAGGTTGACTAGCAATCCATAGCAACCAATCATAAACAGCTTTTACAAGTCAAATTTCATAAAGCTGCTAAGAGATGATCTTTAAAGGTAGCCTTCCCTAAAGCCTAAAAATGCATTTCAACCTTAATCACTACCGTTTGTTTTTGTTTTTCATCCAGGCATAGTACTTGTATAAAGATAAATTGCTGCTTTGAAACGGCCTTGTTGCCAGTAATCTGTTGTCCTGGGAACACCTACTGCTATGACATTAGAATACGAAGGGCAGGAAATCTCAATCGTACCCACTATTAAAACCGGACTGCCTCTAAAACATAGAGAAGAGAAGTTGTCCAGTACTTAATCACACAACCTGAGGAAGTACACCCACCAAGAAGCACATTTGAGGAGCTTCCTGGAATGTAGCAGCATTAGATCACTTGACATTTAAATGAAGGTAAATAAAGTTGACTTTCTGACGTTAGCATAATTACAATATTCCTGAACAGCATTAGGATTTCAATGATTCGTTTTGTTTCTTGCATTTTACTTACATATGAGTGCTCTTTGCAGACTAAAGAGATATATATTGCAATTCCAACTTCAGTATACCTTTTTTTTTTCTAAACACAACTCTCAGTGGTGAATGGTAGAGTGAATTTGTCATGTCAATGTCTGAAGCAGAGCTAAAAAAAAAAAGCATTAGGGGATGGTTGCATAAACCTGGAAGAGGCAGCCAGCCCCTGATCCTGAGCAGGGCCAACATGGGGGTGGGGGTCCCGAGCTGTGGCAGCTGAGCAAGTCTTCGCAGCAGGACAAAGCTGGATCCCCTTCACAGGTTAGTATGTGAATCATGGACAACCCACCATAACAAAAAGAGGTGTTAAAAGAGCAGGGGGGGAATGAAGTTCCTCTTTAAAATGACTATCCAAGAAAATAATGATTCAGTAATGGGACTCATTCATTGTGAAGGTTTTAGAGCCAAGGAAAGAAAAGGTGTTTTGTGTATACACTCCAATAAGGGGTGTATAATATTTATATCTATTGTTTGTACATGGGAAATAGACCATTTTGCTTTATTGGCACTTTTAACCCCATTATATACAAAAATTAACATAACGTAGCAAGCTTGTTCAATATCAAAGTACAAGGAGTAAGAATAATGTGTAAAGAGAAATAAACCAAACAACCAAGTACTTTTTAATTTTCTGTAGCTGGATCAGTTCAGAGGAATTTGATTGGTTGCTATAGTTTGTGACACTTTTCACAATATTGTTTCTATCTGCACTACTTTACTGCCTAAGCCACATAATCGTAAGAACAATTTTATGGATTGAACCAGTGTGTAACATATCACTATGCTCCTTCATTACACATACATTTACGAGTGGCTGAATTGAACAACACACATTCTTCCATATGATGCCCAAATCGACTCATGAATTGAAAGTTATCCATTTTAAAATATTGATTCAGGCCTTAAAATGGCTTTGACTGTGCAGCACAGAACCAAAGAACATTGTTTTTTAGCCAACAAGGCTTATATGACTGTTGTGCTGATGGGATTAACCTGGTCAACCAATGGAAAAATTACATATCACTATGCTATGTAAGAAACTAAATGCCACAATCCTTGTATGCTAACCACTTTGGTGCAAAGGCATACTACATCCTCTTTGTACCCTATTGTTTTGGGCGATGTAACTTTAATTTTTATGGCTCTCTTGCATCAAGGTGTACCTTCCCCTGTAGAGTGGTTACTCTCACATGCAAAATCGTACCGTAAGTAAACCGACCCTGTGCTGCAAACAGGGAAATAAGACTATCAGAGTAAATGGATGGTAAGGTCTATACAGACCAACAGACTTGTCAACGCTGCTGCATATTTGAAAATGCAGTGTGATTTTTCTTTTTTTTTTTTTTCAGTTTTTTGTTTCTTTCAATAGAAAGCAAAAGAAAAAAAAAGGCAGATGTTAAATTATTTGTTCCTTATGAAAGTACAACCCATCTATGGAAAATCTCTGCAGGGGATCAACGTGCGGACGTGCAGCACCAATTTCCAACGTGCCGAGTTGAATGTTGTAGTCCTGTTCCTACTTACAAAACAAAGGAAAAAAAGTTTACGGAATCCATAAGGGCAGGTAGAAGACACGAGTAGGTGCATCATGGTGGGTCATGTCTCCCCACGACAGTAGCTGGTTAGCTTGTTAATCCTGCTGTGTGAGGGGATGAGGTTTTCCGATTCTGCGAGTTCTGTGTTCTAATGCAGAGGCTACAGCTTTGTGTCCACCGTAGCTAGCGGCTGCTGTTCTTAATGGCTTCCTTTGCTGCTATGATCAGTGGAGTCAGGCTAGAAAGAGGCTTGGCTAGTTTTAAAAATGAATGCTGAAAGAAAAAGATGAATCCATTGAACATCATCCTAACATCCTGGTATGGAAATATGAATACATTCAAAAAGACTTATATGCTGCAGTAAGAATGCATTCACATCTACAGTGGAAAAATAATTTTTTGATCACTTGAAAATTGTGTAAGTTTACACACTTACAAAAAATCTGTAATTGTATCATAGGTGTATTTTAAATGATTGAGACAGAATATTAACCAAAAATCCAGAAAAAACACGATACAAATTTTATAATTTGAGTCTTAGTTCAGTTCAGTGAGTAAAATAGGTATTTGATCTCCAAGCAAAACTTGACTTAGTGGCAGCTTTTCCAAATTGTAGAAGGTATGGGGTTAGTTTGGCTTCTCCTGATTTGGCCCCAGCTAATTTAGTAATGGACAGGTTATTTTTGTGAAAAAGGTTATCACAAAAATGGATATATTTAATTTAGCTGGTAAAGCAGGTATACTTGCTTTGTTATGGTGACCTTAGTGTTTCGGTTGTGCATGACCCTACATACTGCTTAAAAGTGTGCTTAAAGCATTCCCGTGATGTGAACTACAATACTGGTATGCTGAATTGATATCCAATGTGAACTACATGTACTTTTAATGTCTGGTTGTACAAATTTGTGACATCTCAATAAACCTTTATCTGATTAAAAGAAAGAAAGAAAAAAAACTTGACTTCTTTACAGATCTTCTCTAAACCCTTAAGGTATCTTGCTTGGCTCTCTCTTGGCAGCTTGAAGTTTCAGCTCCCTCCATAAAGTTTCTATAGGATTAAAGCCTGGAGAATGGCTAGGGCACTCCATGACCTTAAAGTGCTTCTTCTTGAGCCACCCTTTTGCTGCATTGGTGGTATGTTTTGCGTCATTGTCATGCTGGAACACATATCCACGACCCATCTTCAGTGTTCTGGCTGAGGGATGAATGAATGTTCTCATCTAAGATTTTACATACATGGCCCTGTCAGTGGGCCCTCAATGCGGCAAAGTCGGCCTATACCTTTAGCAGAGAAACAGCCCCAAAACATAATGTTACCACCTCTGTGCTTGACTGTAGGGATGGTGCTCTTAGGCTCATAGTCAGCATTTTCCTTCCTCCAAACACGGCGAGTCAAGTTAATGCCAAAGAGCTCAATTTTGGTATTATCTGACCACAGCACTTTCTCCCAGTCCTTCTCTGAATCATTTAGATGTTCACTGGAAAACTTCAGATTGGCCAGTATATGTGCCTTCTTGAGGGGGACCTTGCGAGCGCTGCAGGGATTTCAATCCATGGCGGCGTATCGGGTTACCAATGGTTTGTTTGGTGACTGTGGTCCCAACTGCCTTTAGATCATACACAAGCTCCTCCAGTGTAGTTCTGGACTGATCCCACACTTTTCTCATGGTCATCCTTACCCCATGAGGCAAAATCTTGCATGGAGCTCCAGACCAAGGGCAATTGAGAGTTATTTTGTATTTCTTCCATTTGCTATTAATTGCTCTAACAGTTGTCTCCTTCTCACTAAGCTTCTTGCTGATGGTCTTGTATCTTGTAGCCCATGCCAGCTCTTTGGTCTTGCCTATGATGGTGAGGTTTTAATTGAAGAAAGATTCTGTGGACAGGTGTATTTTATACATATAACAAGTTGTTGTTAGGAGCATCTTGTTATATAGACAGGACTAATCTGTGTCCCACATGAGCACATACTGTAGCCAGTCTGTGTGAGCCTGAATTATTGTTGGTTGGTAGAGGATCAAATACTTATTTTACTTACTGAACTGCAACTCAATGTATAACATTTGTATCATGTGTTTTTTTCTGGATTTTTGGTTGATATTCTATCTCTATCAAAAATACACCTATCATAATTATAGACCCTTCGTTTCTCTGTAAGGGGGCAAACAATTATTTTCCCCACTGTATGTGTGATAGAGAGTGCGTTATACATTTTCATGCACCAGCGCTTGCTGCTCACATGAATTGTGCATATGTTTTAACAGTCTGCCCACAAGCCCTTCAATGCATTACTCAACTGCCACACATGACCATAAAGCAACACATTGAAACTTGTGCTGCAATAAGGAAAAAAAAATGCACATGGATTTTGTGTAGCGATGAGAACCCATAGAAAATTGAATGGTGCACAGAAAAAAAAAAGGTACAGTGCTTAGCATAAATGCGTACACTCCTTTTGAAAAGTAAGATTTTAATAAATATCTCAGTGAACACAAAGACAATTTTCAAAATTTTTACAAAACTGAGCTTTATAGAACATTTGTTTGGCTCATTACATGAAAATAAGTGTAATAATAAAACTTTGATTGCAAAAACTTCAGGTTTACTCAAATTAGTTGATGCAAAAATGAATACACCTCACAATAAAAACTACTACATCTAATTTTGTATGACTTCCGTGATTTGTAAGGACAGCACCATGTATTCTAGGCATGGAATGAATATGTTGGCAACCTTTAGCAATATCTATCTTTTTCCATTCTTCAAGAACGACCTCTTTTAGACCGTGGATGCGTGGAGAGTGATGCTCAACTTGTCTCTTCAGAATTCTCCATAGGTGTTCGATTGGGTTCAGATCAGGAGACATTCTTCTCCACTGAATCGCTTTCACCCTGTTTTTCAAGAATGGAACAATGGCCTTAGATGTGCATTTTGGATCATTATTTTGGAAAAGTGCATGATGACCAAGGGCCCCGAGTGATGGTAGCATCTTCTCTTTCATTATAGAGCAATACATCTGTGATTCATGATGCTATCAATAAAATGCAGCTCTCCGACACCAGCAGCACTCATGGAGCCCACAAAAGGACACTGACACCACCATGTTTCACTGTAGGCACCATGCAATTTTTTGTGTACTCCTCACCTTTGTGACGCCATACAGTTTTGAAGCCATCAGCTCCAAAACCATTTATCTTGGTCGCATCCCTCCAGAGAGCAGAGTCCCAGTAGTCTTCATTTTAAGCATGGGCCATGCCAAATTGTAGGCAGACTTTTTTGTGCATGGGCTTTAGGAGAAGCTTCCTTCGTGGATGACACCCATGCATGCCATTCCTCTGCAGTTTACGCCATATTCCATCACGGGAAACAATCACTCTAGTTTGGTTTCTACTTCTTTAGCTAACTGCAATAAACCTGCATGCTGATTTTCTCCAACCCTTCTTATCAGAAGACACTCCTGTCGAGGTGTTAACTTCCATGGATGGCCTGGACGTCTCTCAGATGGTTGCAGTTCCATCTTTTTTTAATTTTTGTATCACTTTTGGCTACAGTATTCTGATTGATTAGTAAAGCTTTGCTGTTTTTCTTGTAGCTTTCACCTTTCTTGTGTAAATAAATTATTTTCTTTCTTAGGTCTTGTGACATTTCTCTTTCATGTGGTGCCATTGCTGACAGCATGAAATTGGATGGGGTTTTCTTTAAGTAATGCCCTTTTATAATCAACTGTGTGCTGGACACCAGTTTAATGAAAAATTAGACTTACCTGTAGTTGAATTCTTGTTAATTAGGATTTTTTTGTTGTTTACTTCAAAGACTTTCATTGGGTGTATTCATTTTTGCAACATGATCTTGAATGATATGGTTAGGTAAAAAATACTTTGTGTGTGCAAATTAACAAATCTTGGTTGCAATCAATGGCCCACATTAGTGGGAGTATTTTGTAGTATAGTGTCCCATAGAAAGTGTTGATTCTGAAAGTAAAGTAAAGGTTTTCTGGCAAATCTGCTGGGGTGTACTCATTTATGCTGAACACTGTATATACAACCCCAATTCCAAAAATGTTTGGACACTGTGTAAGTTCTACATATAAACATAATGCAATGATTTGCAAAACTCATAAACCCATATTTTATTCACAATTTAAAACACATCAAATGTTAAAACTGAGAAAATGTATCAGTCTAAGATTAAAGAAAGGTAATTTTGAAACTGATGGCAGCAACACGTCTCAAAAACGTTGGGAAAGGGGGCCATGATTACCACGGTGTTACATAATGGCCTTTTCTTTTAACAACACTCTGTAAACATCTGGGAACTGATGAGATCATCATGTTTTCGGAGAGCAATGTTGTCCCAATCTTGCCTAATATAGGTTACTAACTGCTCAACAGTCCTGGGTCTTCTTTGACATATTTTTTGTTTTTAAGATGCATCAAATATTTTCATATTATGAAAAGTCTGGACTGCAGGCTATCCAGTTAAGTGCCTAAACTCTTCTACTATGAAGCCATGCTGTTGTAAGTTTTAGCAACACAATGCTAAACCGCATACTGCATCTATGACAAGGCCTTTCCTGAAAAAAGACATTGCCTGGATGGGAATATCTGCTTCTCTAAAACCTAGATATATCTTTCAGCACTGATGGTGCCTTTGCAGATGTACAAACTGCCCATTTCATTCACACTAATGCCCACCTATACTATCAGAGATGCAGGCTGTTAAACTGAGCACTGATAACAATCCAGAAGATCCCTTTCCTCTTTAGTCCAGAGGGCGCTGCATCCATGGTTGCCAAAAGAATGTCAAATTTAGATTTGTCTGACCACAGAATAGGTTTCTAAGTTGCAACAGATCATTTTAAATGAGCTTTGGCCTAGAGAAGACGGCCATGTTCAGATATGGCTTCTTCTTTGCATGACAGAGCTTTACCTTGTATTTTTGGATGGCGTGGCGAACTTTCGTCACGTACAGTGATTTCTGGAGGTATTCCTGAGCCCATGTCCCTCACAGAATCATATTCAAGTAGTAAAACAAAACCTCCTGCACTCGAGTGCTGTCTGATGGAGTAAAAAGAGGTGCACTACAAACTCAGATGTAGAAAGAGCTATTGGTCTTGCTGCCCCCTTCAGGATCAAGGGTATCCAGAACCAACTAGTAGAAAAGACAAAAAAGAAAAAGAGGGGCACACCGACCTAGTGCATTACCATAAAACCATTTATTTAAAATATTAAAAAGTGTACAAAGTACTCACAAGACTGGTGTGATACAACACACATCAACATTGCATATACAGTCTCCAAGGTGGCCAGGTCCCAAATGTGACGAATGGACATGCAGATGGTCGCATGGGGCTACTGTGGCTAGGCTGATGCGTTTCAGGGGCGAACCCCCTTCCTCAGAGCCAGAAAAAGTGCTGCTAGATCACAAGCCGGATGGCCGAAGACTAAATGGGAGCTGGCCGCACCTCTTCCTGATCCGCCCCAAACCCAAGGGTGGGACAAAGGGGAGGGGGGGAAAGAAGAAAAGGGAAGAGGAGGGGAAAGGGGAAGGGAGAAAAATGGGAATCATAGAATAGAAAAGGCAGCAAGAGGGAAAGGGAGGGGAGGGAAGAGTGGGGGTACTGGGACAGGGAAGGTCTTCGGCCGTCCAGCTTGTGATCTAGCAGCACTTTTTCTGGCTTTGAGGAAGGGGGTTTGCCCCTGAAACGCATCAGCCTAGCCACAGTAGCCCCATGCGACCATCTGCATGTCCATTCATCACATTTGGGACCTGGCCACCTTGGAGACTGTATATGCAATGTTGATGTGTGTTGTATCACACCAGTCTTGTGAGTACTTTGTACACTTTTTAATATTTTAAATAAATGGTTTTATGGTAATGCACTAGGTCGGTGCGCCACTCTTTTTCTTTTTTGTCCTCACAGAATCATGCCTGTTTTTATTGGAGTGCATCTGAGGGCCGAAGATCACCGGCATCCAATATTGCATTTCGGCCATGACTCTTGCGCACAGATTTCTCTCGAAATTCTCAAACTCTTTTGATATTATGTACGGCAGATGATGATATTTTTAAAGGCTTTGCAATTTTACATTGAGGAACATTATTCTGAAATTGTTCGACAATTTTTAGAAGTAGCTTTTCACAGATTGGTGAACCTCTGCCTATTTTATCTCTGAGACTCTTAACTCTTTAGGGTGTCCTTTTTATACCTAATCATGTTACTGACCTGTTGCCAATTAACCTAATTGCAAAATGTTCTTCTAGCTCTTCCTTGTTAGTTGCACTAATGGGTCATACACACTATAAGATTTTCTGAAGACTTTTTCCTTTAGATTTACCAAAACCATATAATATGAGGTCAAACCTAAACACTTTCAATTTGTATGCAATCTGGCAGGCCTTTGCACTACATAGAAAAGATAAATCTGAAGGAAAAAGTCTTCAGAAAATCTTATAGTGTGTATGGCCCTTTACTTTGCAAGCTTTTTGTTGCCATGTCCCAACTTTTTTGAGACGTGTTGCTTCCAACAATGTAAAAATGACCTTATTCTTTTTTTCTTAAATCAATACATTTTCTCAATTTAAACATTTGATAGGTTTTCTATTGTAACTAAAACATGGGTTTAGAAGATTTGCAAATCAATGCATTCTGTATTTATGTAGATTTTACACAGTGTCTCAACTTTTTTGGAATTGGGGTTGTACACCAAAGAGCATTGGTTCGTAAAGATGCACTATCTTGTCAAAAGTATTTGGACACCTGCCTTTACACGCACATGAAATTTAATGGCATCCCAGTCTTAGCCCATAGGGTTCAATATTGAGCTGGTCCATCCTTTGCAGCTATAACAACTTCAACTCTTCTGGGAAGGCTGTCCACAAGGCTTAGGAGTGTGTATGGGAATGTTTGACCATTCTTCCAGAAGCGCATTAGTGAGATCAGGCCCTGACGTTGGACGAGAAGGCCTGGCTTGCAGTCTCCGCCCAAAGTCATCCCAAAGGTGTTCTTTCGGGTTGAGGTCTGGACTCTGTGCAGTCCAGTCAAGTTCCTTCACCCCAAACTCGCACATCTATGCCTTTACTGACCTTGATTGTGTACTGGTTAGCAGTCATGTTGGAACAGGAAGGGGCCATCCTCAAACTGTTCCCACAAAGTTTTGAGCATGAAATTGTCCAAAATGTCTTGGTATTCTGAAGAGTTCCCTTCACTGGAACTAAGGGCTCTTTCACACAGCCCGTCCGTCGGACGGACTCCGTTTATCTCAGCGGGGGGATCGATCCGCCGATCCCCCGCTGAGCAGGAGGATGACAGCTGTTCTCTGCACTGTGTTCGGAAACACAGCTGTCAGTTCCCCATACATCTCCATGGGGGAATCGGATGGGAATGACCGCTGGACGGTTGGAAAATAGATGTCAGCGGAGACATGCGATAGATGGATCGCATGTCTCCGCTGACATCCGATGCCCCATAGGGATGCATGGGGGGACCGTTCAGATCCGCTATAAAAACGGACAGGCGGATCTGAACGGTCCGCCTGTGTGAAAAGGGCCTAAGGGGCCAGGCCAATCCCCTGAAAAACAACCCCACACCACAATTCCCCCTTTACCAAATGATTTGGGGCAAATTTGGGGTGGAGGAACTTGACCGGCCTGCACCGAGTCCTGACCTCAACCCGATAGAACACTTTTGGGATGAATTAGAGTGGAGACTGTGAGCCAGGCCTTCTCGTCCAACATCAGTGCCTGACCTCCCAAATGCGCTTCTGGAAGAATGGTCAAACATTCCCATAGACACACTTCTAAATCTTGTGGACAGCCTTCCCAGAAGAGATGAAGTTGTTGTAGCTGCAAAGGGGTGGCCAACTCAATATTGAACCCTACGGACTAGGACGCCAATAAAGTTCATGTGGCTGTGAAGGCAGGGGTCCCAATACTTTTATTTTTTCTATTACACTAATTTCGCCAATATGTATTTAGCTAACACTAAGAGAACCCTTTTTGTTTAGGTTAATCAGATTTTTTTTTTTTCTGTGCATTTATAATTTTTACTATGTATATGAAAAACATTTACTTTAAAAAAAAAAAAAAAAACATTTTATACAAAAAACATACATGACATGGGGGGTCACAAATTGGTTTTCTTAAGAGAAAGCACAGCAGTAGTAATTTGCTTTTAGACTGTCACTATCTATAATTGAATGTTTGCACATAGCTAACAAAGTGAGAGTGGGCAGTGAGATGGGATGAGTCACTATTTTGACTTCAGATAGATGTATTTAACACTAGAGCCTAAGCAGTAAAATGGACTGTATTGCTATAAAATAATTAGACAATTGTGTCACATAATCATAAATTGTAAAAGGACAGTCCAGCGCTGTTTGTGAGACCCCATCTACCTCTGGTCATTCAGCAATATTAGCCTCAGAGTTAGCCCCCGTTCACATTGGAGCAACTTGTCATGCGTTTTGACCAGTCAAATGGCATGACAAGTCACAGCCTATTTCTGTCAATTGCGCTGTTGAAATCGGTGGGGCGCTGACTTTGCGGTGCTGCAATGATTTGAAAAAGTATTTCTTGTACTATTTTTGTTGATTTGGGGTGAGACTTGCATAGACATCTGTGCATGAAGCCGCACAGATGTATTCCAAGTCATACTGACATGCGGCTTTGAAATCGTGCGATGTCAGATAAGGTTGAATGATTTCAAAGCTGCAGTCAATGTGTACAGGGGCTAAAGGAAGTTGTTAGATGCCTCTACTTAGTATATGTGCCACCCTTGGCCAAGCACATCTCATACAATTTTTTATTCCCATAAATACAACTATAGGAAACTTCATCATTCCGCAGTATTGGGATAGGTGTTTTGGAGCAATCACACTATCCTAGCAATTTCGGATTGACAGGTTTAATCATTTTCTTATACTTATGTGGCTATTCCTTGGCTCTGGGGTAGATTGCACAATAGCAGTTTTGTTTGAGTTTTCTCCTTCTGTTTGTATAGCTACGGTTTTAACATGTAAAGCTATATAAACAGAATGGGTATACAGTGGATATATAAAGTCTACACACCCCTGTTAAAATGTCAGGTTTCTGTGATGTAAAATAATGAAATAAAGATAAATAATTTCATAACTTTTTCCACCTTTACTGTGACCTATAAACTGTACAACTCAATTGAAAAACAAACAGAAATCTTTTAGGAGGGAGTAAAACTAAAAAACTAAAATGGTGTTGCAGAAGTGTGCACACCCTCTTATAACTGGGGATGTAGCTGTGTTCAGAATTCCCCCCATCGGACGTCCGTTTGTTTAATTGTTTGTATTATTATTGTGTGTATGTTAACCATGCATAACATTATTTGCATGTCACCCCCACTGGGTCACATTCACTATTAATAACTTTATTACTATTGTGTTTAATGTATCACATAGGTTACCGCTCACCGCCATTACTCAATGTAAAGCACCACATACCTCTGCACTTCACTGTCTGAACCTTAATTGTTACTTGCATTTATTTATAACCAGAATAAATACAATTTATTTTGAACAAACTGCCCTGCGGTTTCATTCTATCCATCCCTCAAAGGCTCTCTTTTCTGTCCACTGGCCTTTTCCAGTACACTTTATATGCATATGGTTCTAGAGCCAAGGGAAGGACCACCGTACTTAGGTTGATCACTGTGGCACTTTATCAAAAATTCTCAAGTTAGACCTACCCCTGTTTTTTTTTTTTTTTTTTTAAATAGGAGTCAGTACAATCTATCGATCATTTAAAGGGCCTCTGATTAACCACAAATAAAAGTTTAGCTGTTCTAGTTTTCTTAGTCACATTCCAAAGCATTAGAGTGATCTTTTTGTTGAAAGGTATCAGTCAGGAAAAGTGTACAAAAGAATTTCCAAGGCATTAGATATACCATGAAACACAGCGAAGACAGTAATAATTAAGAGGAGAAAATATGGCACAATAGTGACATTACCAATAACTGGAGGTTCCTCCAAAATCGATAAAAAGATGAAAAGTATACTGGTCAGGGAAGTTGCCAAGAGGCCTACAGCAACATTAAAGAAACTGCAGAAATATCTGACAAGTACTGGCTGTGTGGTACATGTGACGAAAATCTCCCATATTCTTCATATGTCTGGGGTTGAGGGGCAAGTATGGGGTTGAGGGGCAAGACGGGTATGTATGGGGTTGAGGGGCAAGACAGAAGCCTTTTACTGAAAAGAAAAGCATCCAAGCCCAGCTAAATTTTGCAAAAACACATCTGAAGTCTCCCAAAAGCATTTGGGAAAATGTGTTGTGGTCTGGTGAAACCAAGGATGAACTTTTTGACCATAATTCCAAAAGATATGTTTAGCGCAAATACAACACTGCACACCACAAAAAGAACACCATACCCACAGTGAAGCATGGTGGTGGCAGCATCATGCTTTGGGGCTGTTTTTCTTCAGCTGAACAGCGGCCTTAGTCAAGGTAGAGGGAATTATGAACAGTTCCAAATACCAGTCAATATTGGCACAAAATCTTCAGGCTTCTGATAGAAAGCTGAACATGAAGAGGGACTCTATCGTTCAGCCTTGACAGCGACCCAAAGCATACATCCAAATCAACAAAGGAATGGCTTCACCATAAAAAGATTAAAGTTTTGGAATGGCCCAGCCAGAGCCCAGACTCTTCTTTGGAAAGAAGAGTGGGCAAATATTGCCAAGTCAAGATGTGCCATGCTGATAGACTCATACCCAAAAAGACTGAGTGCTGTAAAAAAGAAAAAACAAAACAAAAGGTGCTTCAACAAAGTATTAGTTTAAGGGTGTGCACACTTATACAACAACATTTTTTAGTCTTTGATTCTTACTTCCCTCCACCTAAAGGATTTCAGTTTGTTGTTAAATTGAGTTTTTGAGAATTTTAAACCAGCCTCAGTTGAGTTGTACAGTTTATAGGTCACATTAAAAGGTGGAAAGAGTTCTGAAATTATTTATCTTTGTCTCATTATTTTACATCACAGAAACTTGACATTTAAACAGGGGTGTGTAGACTTTTTATATCCACTGTACCTACTGAATTATAAAAAAGACTCACTGTCACATTTAAGTATTGTTACCTACTTGAAAATAACCTGCTCTAATGCATCCAAGCTAATGTTTTCTTTAATATGTTGAAAGTGCTGTGCTGATGGTAAAGTAATATTCATGTACCAATACATTCATTTATAGAACACTGACCTGTAGAAGCTCCTTGGCAGAGCCTCTCCTGTCCACATCCATCTCTAGGCATCGATTAAGGAAGTCTCTGAACACAGATGACAACCTTTCTGGGTTCTGTAACTCTGGAGTTCCATTGGTAGCTATCAGGTACAGTGCCTTTACAACAAACAGAAACATTAACTAGTAAAATGTTTCTCTCTAGCAGACAACTCAGATACACATACACATTTCCATCACATCAGGCATAGATTCAATAACGGCAACTAGTTGTGTGGTGAACTCCTACCCTTAAAGTAGTCCAAACCTTGACTCAAGGACATTTAATTTAGTAGAGCACAGTGCAGCATAAACTAATGCCATTGCTTTCATTAAAGTACTTGCTTTCACCTTATTTTTTATCTTGTGTTAAATCTCAGTGCTGTTAATCTTCTGCATGCACTTCAGCAAGGTCTATACGGCATTCCTCAAAAGGTGGAGGTGACATCAGTGGACCATGCCTATTTAGCATATGTTAACCGGTTGCAGACCGTCACAAGTACATATACTGCGGTGGTCAGCCCCGGCCAGGCAAAGTGACGTACCGGTACGTCACTAGCCTGGGAGCCAATAGCGGGCGAGCGCGCCCACTTCGGCTCGTTCACGGACACCTCTGTGCGTGTGACCGGCGGACCCGATGTTCGCCGGTCACTCACGATCGTCCGCTGTGAAGGGAGAAAGGCAGGCGGCTAATGTAAACAAAGCCGTCTGTCATTCTCCCCTGTGTAAAAGCACTGATCTAACGGTCCTGCTATGTAGGACCGTTGATCTGTGCTGTTACACACACAGACACATCCCTGCACAGTAAGAAGCACGCCCCTAGGGACACACATAGTCACTGCATCTCTAATAAAGTTAACCCCTTCCCTGCCAGTGTCATTTTTACAGTAACAGTGCATATGTATAGCACTGATTACTGTAGTAATGTCACTGGTACCCCCAAAAGTGTCAAAAATGTCAGTCAAGGGTCCGATCTGTCCGCCGCAATGTGGCAGTCCCGCAAAAAAAAAAAAAATCGCAGATCGCCGCCATTACTCGTTAAAAAAAAAAAAACACCAAAAATGACAGAAATCTTTCCCTTAGTTAGTAAACGCAATAACTTTTGCGCAAACCAATCAAAATACGCTTATTGTGATTTTTTTTACCAAACATAGGTAGCAGTAAACAAATTGACCAAAAATTTAAAAAGATTTTGATTTTTTACATTTTTTTTTTGGGAATTTCAATTAAAAAAAAAACGTGAAAAATATCGTTATTTTTGCAAAATTGTCGCTCTTTTTTTGATTATAGCGCATGATCAAAAAATTGCACAGGTGATCAAATACCACCAAAAGAAAGCTCTGTTTGTGGGAAAAAAAGGACCTCAAATTCGTTTAGGTACAGCGTCGCACGACCGCAAAATTGTGCGTTAAAGTCACGCAGTGCCGAATCGCAAAATACCCCCTGGTCAGAAAGGGGGTAAAATCTTCCGGGGCTTAAGTGGTTAAAACAGCCACTAGTAGTTTCCATCTGAAGCTTGTGTGATAAGGTAATGGAGGAGCACAAGTGGGAAACAGGGACACAGTATTTTTATTTTATATCAGGAGGTGCCTTTACAAGAACCTTCATGGCAAGATCAGCAACTGTTTTTTAATGAAAGCTGCCAATTTAAAAATATATATATATCAAAAAAAAAAAAAAAAAAACTCTTTAATCTACTTTAACATGTTAGAATTTTATGGATTATGTCTAAAAATTAATTTAAACTTTGGCACTCAGTTTGAATTTAAAAAAAAAAAAAAAAAAAGCAGCACATAGGTGCGCGCTTCCTTTAAAATGTGAAATATTATTAGTAATGGTGACTAAAAAAAAATATATATATCAGAAATTCAATGAATGCAAAAAATTCCTCCGGCACAGTGTGACGTGACAAATTGCACTTCAATCCAGTGTTCCCAAGCCATCATGTGCACAATGTAGATGACCTCAAGGTTATAAGAGTTCTGCAGCATTTATGGTAATAAATGTCACCGATTGTCTGGCAAACTAAATCAGCACCATTCCACAGGAAAACTCACAATATTCCCAGATCTATCCTCAGAACAACCAGCATAAAGAGGGGAACAAACAGACCACAACTTGTAATACTGCTTAAAATAAATCAAATTTCTTCAGTGGTAAGACTAAAGTGATCACTGGATTAAAGTGCAATTAGTCACATCACACTATGAAGGAGATTTCTGATATTTATTTTTTCACCATTGTTTATAAGATTTCACTTTTAAAGGGATAGCACACCTAATATATTTTATATTAAAAGGTATTGATTTGGTATATATATTTTTTATTTGTGTGACTTACTCTGAGAGGGTTCTCGTTAAGGTAAGGTGGTTCTCCTTCAACCATTTCAATGGCCATGATTCCTAAAGACCAAATATCAACTTTGGGTCCATAGGCTTTTCTTGTTACCACTTCTGGTGCCATCCAGTAAGGTGTTCCCACCATCGTACTCCGTTTACTCTGTTCAGGTGTAATCTGAGCGCAAAAACCAAAGTCCGCTGAAAAATCATGAAAAAACATTCATGAAATATGTATTTTTTTTTTTCAAAATCTTGAATTTACAGTCTCTGTGCAGTTGTGTCTATTACAGTCTATGAATGTGTGGTAACAAATTCCACATTCTTTGGAATGGAATTCTTTGGAATGTAGCTAAGCAATTAGCCCAATTAAGAAGAAGGATGAATTATATCTATTCAAAACAATTTGTTTACAAATAACAGTTTTAGGGCTCTTTCACACTGGCAGACTGTCAGTGGATCCGCCTGCTCAGGGGGAATCCATGGAGACATGGGGGATCAGCTGATGCAGAGTGACACAGACATAGCGCGCTATGGGCAGTCAGATGGAAACGGACCGCCTGTCCGTTTACATCCAACTGTCATTTGACCTTCCAGATGGATAGGGAGAGAATCCCCCATCAGTCTGTTTTTAGCATATAGGTTTAGATCAGATGATGGTGGGTGTCAATGGGCACATGTCTGTTGACACCAGTCGCTCCATAGAGGGCATTGGATGGTTAGATCGGGCCCGCCTAAAAAAACTTGCAGATGGACCAAGTCAGTCCACCTGTGTAGGGACTCCTCGAATCGGACCATCAACTTCCCATTAACACCTGCCGACATCCGATCCAATCCTGTCTGCTAAAACCGGATCGGATGACAGATGTAAATGAACAAGTGGTCCATTTACATCCACCGCCCATTCAGGAAAGCTGACTGTGCCCGCTCTGCATATGCTGCGCAGACCTGGACCTGTCATTTGCCTGTTCAGTGGAGAGATCTCCCACTGAGCTGGTGGATCTGCTTGTTTAGAGTGCCAGTGTGAAAGGGGCCTAAAGTGGAAGTTTAACCAGTTATAGTTGAAAAGTTATGTTCCGGAAAACAACAGGCATGGCAGCATAATATTAAATACAAATAAAACATTACTATAGAATAGTTACGGTATTTATGTGGAGTGCAAGAAGCCTAAATAGATATAGGCACATCAAACTGTAGTACTTACTAAGTTTTACTGATCCATCCATCCCAAGCAGGATATTGTCACTTTTAATATCTCTGTGTATCACTTGGTTTGAATGCAAGAAGTCCAGGGCTTGTAGGCACTAAAAACAAGGACATATTGAAGAAAACACTAAACAAAAAAACAATGCAACACACCCTTATTTTAAATTTAAACTGTGTGATTTGATTTGTGATCTTGGGAAAAGCAAAATGAGGAGGTTTGTAAAGCCTATCCAATCTCTGCTGTCCCCTACCCCCTTTCAGAAGTAAGAAGTGCTGGAAGCTGTATGTTCTCTTCTTCTACTTCCATCCAGATAAACATTCACACATGGGTGAGCCAAGCTTACAGATTTCAGGAATGTTTAACTGGCCACCTTTTAAAGAAATTAACTTTGATTTTATATTATTATAAAACAAAAAAAAAACAAATAGTGAGGCATCAAAGTAAAAAGAATAATCATAAAATAATCATTTAACCACAGAATCATTAATAAAAGTGTACAAAATAGCAGAAAATACATAAAAAATATGAGCTATTTACTAGAATAAAGTTGCAGATTGCACTAATGCATAGGGAAATTTGCTAATTGTAGCAGCTCCAAACAAGAAAAACCTGTCTTGTGCTTAGCATTTGCTAAGTGTTTTAAGCTGGATAAGACAGCATTAATGCTTGCAATCTTATACTGTATGCGAAGGTGTGGGTTCCTAATGAAGAGGAGTTAGGTGACCCTGCATGACCTAAAAGTGGAGACTGACAGAGTCCCACCCTCCTCTATGGGCAGATCGGATGAAAATGGACATATCTGATCCAATCCGCCAGATGGATGGAAAATAGGACTACCATCTGTCTGGATTTTGCAGACAGGTTTGGATCGAATAGCGATGGGTGTCACGGACATATCACGGCTGACATCCGCAGCTCCATAGGAGTGAATGGAGGGTCTGACCAGGTCTGCCTGAAAAACTGACAGGCGGACCTGATCGGACAGCCCATGTGAAATCGCCCTATATGTGCATACTTGCTGAATGAAAACTTGCTTCCAGTGTGTCACCAGAGACTCAGTTACCCCTATTGGGTGCAATTATCTTGCCTCTCAAAGCACAGGTGAATGTAAGGCCAGACCATTATTCATAACCCCTAAACTGGCTTTAAGCTAGCTTGACATGGATTAAAATTGACCAGCTGAATTTGGATCCATGTGTGGCCACATCGACTTCTGCTCAACAGCCCTGTCTGTATATAATTTAGCTCCATCAGAGCAGAGAGCAATAGGCTGCAGCGCTGATCTGTGCATTCTGGCGGTGGGGGAAATTTCCCTGTTGTCAGAATACAATGAGGCTCCATTAAACGCGTGAGCGTATCGTTTTTAGGTATTTTTAAGGGTCTTTCTTTAGGCGTTTTTTGGGCCTATTTTCAGGTATTTTTTTGGAGGTATCAGGGGGCAGTCATTGACATCTAACAAAAACGCTGGTAATCTGCCAAAAAAGAAGCTGATGTACGTTTTTGAGCTTCAGGCGTTTTGCTTCAGGCAACAAAATGCTCAGATGTTAACAGGGGCCATCGAAATTAATTTTGCTTGTTTTGAGACTTCAGAGATGAGCGTTTTATGAGCTGAAATACGCTGAAGTGTGAACAGGCAGGGCCTTACACAGCGGGGAGGATTCCTGCATCCACATTGAGGCTGGGTTCACACTAGTGCGAGTTGGATGCGGGCTTCCCTACATTCAATTTGCATGACAGGAGAGTATGCCCGACTCTCAATGGAGCCAGTTCATACATCTCTGTGGCGGCTGCGGAGCGGATTGCACAGGGGTCCTTTGCATCTTTGGCTCAGTTTCAGGTTCAAATTCAGGCAAAAAATCCAGCCTGATTCATCCCCAAAATGGTGAACAGGGACGCACAAGGAACCCTGTTGTGAGCAACATCCGATTTAAGTGTGAACCCAGCCTGAATGTGTGGATGGGGGAATCCAGTCAGTTTTTTTTTTTCCCTTCAACCTGCTGGCTGAACAAAAATAAAAAGGGACCCATTTATGGCCAGCTTTAACGTCAAAGTCACCTCAGCATTTCCTGTGACAATTATGTGTCACTGTTGTCTGCTGACAAGCATAAATCAACAATCAGGGGGGAGTGGTTGGGACTTCTGACAAAAAGATGAAATTTGCAGATCTGTAACGTGTTTTTTAGTTGCCTTAAGCTGGCCATAAATAGATTAAAATTACACCAGTTCAGCAAGGTTTGGATGAATTTCAATCCATCTATCGGCACCCTAGACTGCAATTTACTGACACAACACCCAAAATTTACTGGCGCATCCAAAGTTTTACTGGCATTTCCAAAAGTTACAAAAATTACAGTTTTAAATGCAAATTTCAGTATTTAGGCTAAAAACAAGTACAATCTGCAATTAGCAATGTGATTTAATGCAAAAAACATTATTCTAATTTTATTTTCAATATAGTAAGTATCTCAGGGACAGGACTCAGGAGGGCAGGAAATTAGAATGGGCAGGCACACACACATGAAATTCACTCTCACAATGACAGTTACAGCAGTGTGTAGTAACACAGAGGATGGTAACATCTCACCAACTTGACATATCCACTCCTGAGTAACAGTGACAGTCTCTCTTCACACCAGGTGGTCTCATCAGGCCACTCCAGTCCAAACAGCACTGACAGTCCCGCTCCCAGCTTGCCTTGCTCCTATCCTGCAGACCCACACACGAGGCATTGGCCGCTCGGCTCCCTCGCACCACAACATCACATCACAGCTTAAGGCACCGGCTCCACCAGACCCGCCACCCAAACACACTGACGCAGGCACCGGCTGGCTCCAGACTGGAACTGCGCATGCATGAGCCGAGTGGCACAGCCTTTTTTGTTTTTATTACCAACCTTTTCCTGTCACTGGCATTTACTGGCAGTGGAAAAGTGCCCATTTTTTGTAAATATACTAATAAATAAGTTAAATAAAAATACTAATAGTTGGCAACACTGCAATTGGCTTGTGTACAACCAGCCGGTCAGGTTTTTCCCGAAGGATTAATGCTGCCGGTTATAGCCAGCGACACTAATAACTGTGTTCTGCTGGCAGGAAGGCTCACCAAACTCCCTGATGGCAAAACACAAAAGCGCTGCAGGAGGGATTCTGTAGTGAAAGGAAAGAAAGTTGCATAATCTATGGCCTGCTTTAGGGAAAGAAGGGACTGTAAAACATCTGTTGGAGCAGATAATTTACTTTAAAATTATAAACTCACCTCTCGACAGACAGCGGCAATTTGTCCTTCATCCATACAAGTTTCTGTTACAACATCAGTCAAAGAACCTCCAGCTAGGTACTCCATCACTACCCAGAGTTCATCCCCCACCAGATAACTGCAGGGTACAATAAAGTGTATTCAATTATTGTAAGACCCTATTTAAAGTAGTAAAAAAATTGACTGAAAAAGAAAAAACACAAAATGTGGCAGAAAACCATTGGTGTTCCATACTAAGGTTTAATGCAGCCCTGTGATCCCTAAAAGCCAATAAGCACAATAAGATGAGGACTCCATTGAAGAAATTAGTTGGAAACAGGCAAGGAAGTTGGTTTTGTGTTTCAGACTACAATGTAAATCCTATTTGACAACAGTTGGATAATCAACTGGTACTAAATCGATGCTATCCTTCTATAATTAAAACATTTTTTTTAACTGCAAAACCAATGTAAATTGAGGATATTCAAAACATATTTTAACTAAAGTCAACTCCTTTGTGGATAACAGATAAAAATAGAAATGAATCAAAATGTATAAGTTTGATTTAATAGTCCTATTATTTTGAAAGCTAAAATACCTGAAACAGATCTGGTTATAAAAGTAAGATGTGAATTTTCATTTGCAATAATAAAGGAAAATTTATGATGCTCCTGAATCTGTGAAGGAATGGGTTTGGATCAAAAATCAGGTTTAAAATAACAAATATTGATATTGGTTTTATAATATATGTATTACACATTAGTTAATACAAAACACCCATGCATTTCAGATCAAAACAAGATAAAACCTACGGAATCATTCAAATGCTGATTCTGTTTAGTTGAAAACTGGAAGTTGATATGCATTACAAAAAAAATACAAATAATTCCACACACTTTTTAAACAGTTCATGTCAAAGAATAGCATTTGGGTGTTGGCATTCATCATACCAGTTGCACTATTCTTCATGTTTTCATGAAGATTGAAGATAAACAGGGAGCATCGTGTTAAACAGCCTGCCCACTACTTACTGCATACATTTGTTTTACAAACAAATTAGGCAGTAAATATGCAGGCAGCTACGGTAGATAAGTGGCTCTCTGTGGTCATCTGCTGACCATAACCACTTTCAGCTCTTAAATACCTTCAATGGAAATAATGGAAGTGGTTACCAAGTGGTCCTCTGATTACACAAGCTATAAGCCTGAATGTGCAGTTAAAACCAGTGTTAACAAAACAAAACCAAAAGAAAACAGCTAGTCAAAAAAGCCTCCATGCAGATACACTTGCTACTATCCCTATTCTTCATCGTACCCATAATCCTATCGCAGCCTTTATCAATTTTTTTACTCTGCCTTAAAATTATTTTTAGACCTCAGGAAACACCTGCTGAAATTTTTATTTTAAGTCTTCAGCTCAAGGTACATTAGTGTGATCACTAAGTTGCAAAAAGGAAATAAAGAATGTGGCAAATTCAGCTGATCTATTTTTTTACCACTTTACTATACATACCAAATTTTCACGTAGTAATAATCATGAAATGAAACAAATTATAACATTGGACAGCAAATACATATTGTGGTGTTCCCTTACACTAGTGGGCATTTCTGTATTGACTACCAGTGTAGGGAAACACAAAAATGTTCATTATCTGTGTTTATTTTCTGTCTAAGATTATACATTTATTTAATTTCATGATTTTTGCTGAAAAATTATTTTGTCATGTAGTGCAGGAGGTTGTTAAAAATGATTTGCTGTAGGAGTTAAATACTCTACATTTGTGATGTTAGGTCAGTGGAGAACTGCCTCCTTAAATTAGGGATTGGTGGAAAAGCTTCTTGTTACATTGGTGGTCATTGTAGTACAGCTGCTGGTCAGTGTAGAAATAACCCCTTATATTCAACAGTGAATGCCAAAGAACAATTCTGCCCCTAGAAGTGAAGGCGGGAGATCAAATCGATCACTGCTCAAAGAACCCCTAGTAACCTGTGGAGGCACCCTAGGGTTCCACAGAACTCATGTTGAATAAAGGATGTCCTATAGGATGGGATATTTAGACTAACTGCGTGTTTTATTACCATATTTCAAACATTCAGAATGCTTTCTCTATGGAGCTTTATCCCGCAACTGATGCCTAAAAGTCTAAAAAAAAAAGACCTAAATAATACTATAGATGTTTGTCAAGCATTTACATGTACCACCTGTAAGTATTTAAGTGTAAACTAAATATGTTACAACCCTTGGCAATAAAGACATATAAACAACAATATGCATAAAAACAGACTACCTTCCTTCAAAAGTAAAAGTAAGTAGTAAAGCCCCAGGAAAGGCTAGTAGAGGCCCTCATGTATGACAAGTGTGTGTTAGAAGACTGTTTCTTCATAATGTTGAGGGCTTTAGTACTTTAATTTATAGCAGGAGGGAGACGAAGATCCCTGCTAAAACAATCTAGGCAGCACTATTTATCCTAATGGTTATAATTTGCATGAATAAACTTTGTATGTTTTAAAGTATACTGTGTAAGGCCTTGTTCACAAATACTGCAGTTTACTGCACTGGAAGAACGCAGCTCACACTGCAAGTAAACATAGAAACCTATTGTAGTCTACATGTCTTGTTCACACCACAACGCTGGTGTCATGTACATTGTCTTGCATTAAAATGCTACATTTTACATTTTTATGACAACGCAGTGCACATAAATGCATGTATATGCGTATTGATGTAATGTAAATCTATTAAGAAAAAAAAGCTTTTATTTTTTAAAAATGTGTGTTAACACACAAAAAATGCATGCCTATGGAAGCAAATTTACATTCATTTTTCACACATTTTCTTGCACTTTAATGAACGTTTATGTGCGAGCAAGCTCCAATTCCTGGGCACCTTCAGAGTCCATTTCCAAACAATGTTTTTTTTTTTTATTAGGACGTGGTACTCTTGTATAACAGTCCACAAATTTTGTTAAATATTTCCATTTGTGATTTTTTTGGGATCCCCAAACAGTTGTACTTATGATCGCTCTGATTACACTACCAAGCAAACAGTGTGACTTCTGCGTGGAGAACCATGCTCAACTTCTAGGTTGTCTGAACCTTTTCATAAGTGTTTAGCAACCTTTCAGATGTTAGAACAATCCTTTATTTTCTTGACTCATCTATAACATGGTATGGTATGGTATGTTATTTTTCTCAATTACTACACTAGAAGGATCTCAACTGTGGCTTTTTTTTTTCTCTCTTTTTTCCTTCTCCCACCTATTGGGAGTCTTTCGAGTTCCTTGAAAAGTGCTTGCAAAAACGATAATTTCTGTAAGAATCAAGCTTGGTCTCACCTTATTATCTTTAATAAAATCGAGGACTTGACTAAAAGGCAATATAGTTGCTATGGGTTACTGTACATTTTAACTTTTTTTTTTTTAAATAAATCTGATAGTGCTGTGTCCTGGGTAAAATATATTAAAATACCATGAAACTGAATAGTTGCAAGCCTATCAAAACAAATTACTGTGTGAAAATCATCTATTGCTGGAAGCTGCTATCAATTACTAAAATGTTTGTATTTTATTCATCAGTTACGTGTGCATTTACAAAAAAATTTGCCTTAACGAATCCTTAGCAGATAAATTGCAACACAGCACAGATACCTTTGCAACAGTGCTTGCTGTTCAGAAATGATTGGGACAGCTGTCAAAACTTTGGGTGTAAATAGTAACGCATACCTGAACAATAATGCACAATCAACCACAAAGTGTATGCAAATGATCTCATGTAAAAATGCCACTCACCTGTCTAAATAATTCACAATGTTAGGATTTTTATTTTCCCTCATGACCAGGATCTCATTAATAATTAATTCTTTTTTGGGTTGCTGCTGCAGGTTCATTTGCTTTATTGCTACCTGAAAAGAGAATGATACAAAATAGAGGAATTCCAAATAGGAAGCAAAATAAATCAGTGAAAACTTAATGTTATCCAGGAAACACTGCTACAATTGTTAAATGGGCAATAGTAATTAAAGAGGAGCTCCAGGCCCCCCCCCCAAAAAAAATTTTAAGTTTTAATGTTGGGACACTCAGCTGTCCAGGGATCCAGCGAGGTCCTCACTCGAGCAAAATCTTCAATCGTCTTCAGGTGCAGGCGCCTGCATCTCCAGTAAGGGAAATAGGAGGTGAAGCTTTGCGGCTCCACAGCCAGTTTCCTATTGCGCATGCAAGCCGTGCCTTGTGAATGGTCCTGTAGTTTTCTGGGACACGAGATGTGTCCCAGAAGACAGGGGGGACCGGAGGGGGCTCTCCAGGTACCCCCCCCCAAAAAAAAAATGTGTTTGGGGGTTGCAAACAAACAAAACCTCCCTTTTTGGATGAAGTTCTGCTTTGAGGACCTAAAGTACAGTATAAATAAAAAGCAAAACTTTGTTTTTTTTTTGTTTTGTTTTGGATAGATTGGAGAATGAGCAGAACACCTGATATTTCTGCCCATGTTAAGGAGATTCACCCTCTCTCTGTATTTCTCCTTTTTACTATTACAGTCAAAAAGTAAAAGAAAATCCTACATTTTGGGTTGTGCCAAGAAAAGTAAGAGGGAATATTTTCCAATGGGAAAACATGGGGGGCGGGGGGATTTATTCTCACTTCCTGTTGTGGCTATGGGACAGAAAGTGAAGGTAAAATCGCCCCAACGCAGATGACAGAAAAAAAAAAAGAAAAAAAAACTGGCAGGGGTTATAACCCTTCTTTACACTATCCAAAAAAAAAAAAACAACACTATTTTTTATTGTATTTACAGAAACTAGTGCCAAATGTGAAGTCACCTTATAAGCAACTTAACAGTGCACAATAAGTGTACAAAAACTCTACTCACATATGTCTGAAGACCAAGCAATTTCCTTGCTAGGTGCCAACATATTGTAGAGAGGGTGAAGCCAGGTTATCGCTTGCATTCAAAATGCTAAAGGCAACTCTGCTCTTTCTGCGGCTGCTCTCTGCATTTATCAGTGGCCAGAGTGAGTGAATGGAAATGAAGGTGACTGTTTAGGCTTCTGACTTTTAGGATTCTCTCTCGGGCCCATAGTGTACATTAAAATGCACTAAAAATGCATATGCTGTAACGTGAAATTATATGGGCATTGCGATGCATTTATATGTATTAATATGTGTTGCTGTGTGAATGAGGTACATAGAAAACTACTGTTTGCTATGTGCCCATGCCAAAATCGTCATTTATCCAGTGCAGAAACAAAAATGGATTTTTGTCTTACCGTAAAATCTATTTCTCTGATGTTCATTGACGGACACAGCTCCTGATCTTCCTAACCATTGAGTTATACTGCCCTCTACAGGAGTAGGACACTAGGCAGAAAAAACCTTGACTATGCCTATGGGCAGTCCCAGGGGGTATACTCCCACTCTCAGCTATAGGCACTCAGTTTTGTTACAAGGGTGAACGACAAAGCAACTCCGTCAGCGCCGACACCCTGCACGCAGAAGTGATTGCCACCCAAAAGGCCACCTTCTGGAATAACATAAGCAGGGGAATCTCCCTAAGATTTTCAAAAGGAGGTTTCTGGAGGACTGAAAGCACCAAATTGAGGTCCTAAGGCGGCAATGGAGACCGTACCAGAGGAGCCAAGCATCGAACTCCCAGGAAAAAAAAAAGTATGCACCAATGAAAGTGTGGCCAATGGTCATTGAAAAAAGACCACCAAGACTGAGACCTGGCCCTTGATAGTACTCAAGGCAGGGAAGGCGCTGCTCAACCCCCCATTGCAGGAAGGTCCCACTCCGAGCCACGGAAAAGGAGTATGCACCCCAAGAGACTCACACCACGCAATGTACGACTTCCATGTACATTGGTAGATCTTCCTAGAGGTAGATTTTCTAGCTTTAGCACTGAATCAGACAAACCTCTATCTTTACATCACCTGGCTTTCAACAGCTAAGCCGTTAAAGCCAGGGACTGTGTAAAGCAGGATGGAAGATTGGCCCTTGGGACAGTAGATCTTCCCTTAGGGGAAGTCTTCAAGGAACATCGGCGACCAGCTGTACCAGATCGGCGTACCAAGACCGGCGAGGACAGTCTGGAGCCACTAAAATGACCGGAATCCCTTCTGCCTTGATCCCTCGCAGAAGTCTTGGCAGAAGCTTGAGAGGTGGAAAGGCGTAAATCAGACGATACTGACCCCCACAGGGCCACCAGTGCGTCTGTGGCATCCACCAGAGGGTCCCAAGACCATGCCACAAACCTCTGCACCTTACAGTTAAGCTGAGAAGCCAACAAGTCAACCTTGGGAGTACCCCACGAGAGGCACAACTGATGAAACACCTCTGGATGAAGTCACCCTTCTCCCTGTCCAACGCCTGTTGACTGAGGTAATCCACCTGCCAATTTTCCACCCCTGGAATGCGTTCTGCCCTCCTTATAATGCTGGCTACTTCTCAAGCCTCCAGGACACTTCTTGTGCCCCCTTGATGATTGACATAGGCCACAGCCGTGGCACTGTCCGATTGACTTCATTGATCCAGACAATGTCTGATTGCTTGGAGCTCCAGTACATTGATCGGCAGCCCGGTCTCTTCCAGTGTCCAGACCCCCTGAGCAGAATCTTTTCCGAGGAGTCATCCCCACCTGCACAAGCTGGCATCCTTGGTGACCACCGTCCAATACCGGGGAAGAAAGGATTTGCCCTGGCAAAGAGCTGGAGAATGAAGCCACCAGATCAGGATACCCAGCAAGGAACTTATTCCTTACTCCTGATGAGGCAGAAAAAAAAAAAAAACAGAGTGCCTATAGCTGAGAGTGGGAGTATACCCAGTGGGACTGCCCATAGACGTAGTCAAGCTTTTTTTCTGCCTAGTGTCCTAGTCCTGTAGGGGGCAGTATAACTTAATGGTGAAGACGACTAGGAGCTGTGTCCGTCAATGAACAATAGAGGTAGATTACTGGACAAGGTGTGAAAAAGAAGTGTGCATATCTGTAACAGCATGATTTAAGGCGTATTAATGAAGCATTTATAAAGTGTTAGCTGGGCACTGTGTGAGAGGCATTGGAGGTTCCTGTATCCTAGAATGCACTGGGGAAAAAACAGAGAACTAGAACAGAGCAGCTCCAGTCAATTTCTGGTTGTACAGAGCAACTGTGTGTTAACATTTGTTTCTAATGTGCCGGCAAAAGCATCAACCAGCCAGCAATACTGACAGTACCATGCAAGAGCAGACGCATTAAAGCGGAGTTCCAGCTAAAACAAAAAAAAATACATAAAAATACCCCCGGGACAGTCAGGGCTAGTGCATTCCACAATGGATAGCCTCTGAACTGTCCCAGGTTGCACTTACCTTTTAGAAGAAATACTTACCTTGAAAATGTATTGTCCAGCGCTGCCATCTCAGGTGTAGGCAGCTGAAGCCAGCACGATCCTCTTCTGTGTCCTCTTCCATCCTACGATGCACTGCACCGGCCCGCCGTCACTTCCGGGGCTGCAGCGTCATCCCTGCACAGCTTCTGGGCATGCCAAGAAGCCATTTAGCAAGGTATGACGCGCCTGCACCGGAACTGACGTCGGGGCCGGTGCAGGCTCATTGATTCCTGGGAGCGATGACGTTCAGCTCCCAGGAATCATTGCAAGCCAGGAAGTGACGACTCGCCGTGGCTGCCGAGGGAGGAAGGAGGAAGTAAGGTAAGTATATTATCTTCTAAAACAAGGTAAGTAAAAAAAAAAAAAAAAAAAATTGCGATTATCCATTTGTTTTTCAGGTGACCCGGAGCAAGAAGATGGACCGAAGTTACATTTTAGGGTGGAACTCCGCTTTAACGGAGATCCTCTATCGATTATAGGGTTCTCAATCGCATTACTGTTAAGAATGCTTATCCGATTCCATTGATAACAGAATTATCTGCTTATCATATCCGTATATCAGCACCTAGTTCCTATACATTTTAACATCCGCCAGATAGGCTAATATCTCACCTAATAGAATTTAGGACAATTTTATTTCGTGACCCTCATAACTTACTCCACATTACACTATGTTTTAATTTTATATATTTATAATAATTTATTCTAGTGTATATTAGTTCACATGTATCATATTGGATTTTATATGTTTGTATTAAATTTTACAGTATGATTTTAGTTTATCAAACATTTATATGTCAAATTTTAACACTTCAGGATCGGGTAATTTAACAGGATCGGGTAATTTAATTTAATTTTAATATATTAAACTGCTTATTTATATATTTTTTAATATAATATAGATCCCGGTTTCCTATACAAGTATATTGTTATAGGGGATACTTGTAGCTATATTGCTGCAATCCCCTTGTAATTTTGCCCCTGTGCCATTCTTAGAACACGATAATACATTATACAGTGTAAAGAACTCAGTGTCATTTAGACAGACCTGATGTTTACCTTCCGGGTCATTTTGTGTACACAGGAAGTGATCCGGACAGGAAGTAAGCATCACTTCCGGGTCCTGAGTTTACCTTCCGGGTCATTTGTGTACACAGGAAGTGATCCGGACAGGAAGTAAGCATCACTTCCGGGTCCCGAGTTCACGAAACAGGAAGTGTTCAGATTTGGCAATATAAATACAGGCAAAGTGATGGCGTGGTCCCCATCTCCATTCCCAGTTGATGCCTCATCAGGGGAAACGCGTGGGGGGGGAGCCCGCGCCATCACCACGCGTGGTCCGCGCTGCATAGCGGCCACGTTTGAATTTGCATTCGCCTATTAACTCAACTTAACTGTAAGTGTTCTACCTTTTTTAATAAAGTCGTTTAAGAGGTAATACACTATTGCCTGTTCCATTCTTTTTTGGGCACTATCTGTCACTGAGTTTGAGGGTATAGGAGAGAGACCAACCCCCACACAGCAACAGGAGTCAGAACAAGATTTACAAAAAAATTCACTGCCTGCTAGTCTGGATAATTTGCCTGATGATTTGGAGAACATTATCACTCACCATCTGACCTGTGAAATACTTCCCTTTGGTAAGAGTTTTGATATACCACATATCGGGTGGAAGAGTGAAAGGTCAGGACTTTATATCTATTACACTGGCTGGTGTCATCTTCTCAAGTGTTTTAATATGTTGAGTTGGTAAGGGTATTACCTCTCTTTTCTTTACACGTGGGTGCCAAGAGGGATTTGGTGTTTGCACGTCCTCTTCTTCACCTTTATTCACCATCAAGAAGATTTCAGCCTTTTTTTCATTTTGGACTTGTTTTGGACTGCTCATATTTCTATAGCACATTTTTGTTGACATTGTGCACCATTTATATTATCTGTGTATATTTATATATTGGGTATTTTGTTCATTGTGTTTTCCCTTTTAGTTCAACACACATTGTTCACATCTAGCGCACCCATTTTTTGCACATCACAAGTTTTCTTTATCAAGGTTAAAGTTTCGGTTGCTGCTGGAGATTAATTTTTTGTTTGCGCACCTCATTCTTCAACAGAATTATTTGACCGCCTCAAGGGAGCAACGATTTTCACTAAACTCGATTTGAGACACAGTGCAGCACAGTGCTCCTGCAGAATACCTGCACTTAGACATAGACTTCCATTATATCCTGTGGGTTTGGTGTGCTTTCAGAAAGTGCACCACACCTACAAGATATGAAAGAAGTCTTTGGCAAAGCGCATCTAACCCACTGGAAAGCCACAGGTGCACTGCGCTGCATCCACAGTGCAGGTAAACTGCAGCAATCAGTGTTACTGCAGCCTTGGGTGCCTTTTACACTATAGGTCTGATCAGGTTTGTCTGTTCGGGGTTTGTCTGTTCGTTTGTCAGGTGGAACCGATCAGACCCTCCATTCGCTTCTATGGAGTGGTAGATGTAAACAAACTTGTGTCCGTTTACACCTGCCTACCTCAAATCCGATCCACTAAAAAAACGGTAAATGATCTATACCCCTCCGTCTGGGAGACTCAGAGGACCCATAGAGCAGAGCGGGCTGTGTTTGTGCCTGCTCTGCATATGCGGAGTGGACACGGACCTGTCATCTGCCCGTTCCGCTCAGCAGGGGATCAGCAGACAGATCCCCCACTGAGCAAGCGTATTCAGCCCTGAGTGAAAGGGACCACATAAGGGGGTCCGGACAACAATATGAGCTCATTTACATTGGCTAACAAGTCACTTAAGTGATCCTCGCGCTTTGAAAAGGTTGAGCTCCCCTGCTCCTAAACATACGAAACGTGTTGAATCACATTAAACAGAATTGTGAATGTCAAAACTTTGACCTGTTTGTATAGAATAAAGGAATGCAATAAAGACTGGAGGATCATATGGTCAATATATAAACCACAAAAATGTATAAAGAACAACAATGCACAGCATATGTGGGTTAAATAAAATGATGGTTAGAGAAGTCTATAATTATAGCAAAATTCACATCCAGCCTACCTCCTGGCCTGTAGCAATGTCTATAGCTGTGTACACTGTACCAGATGCTCTGTAAAACACAAAGGTCAAAACAGATGTTTAGCATAGCAAAAACAAAAATGCAAAGTCTTTAAAAAATAAAATCGCTAACATTTATGGCATCTATGGAAAAAAAAAATTCTGGTTCATCTGAAGACATTAGTGATTAAGCATCTGAACCCATGCAAAGCATAGAGATTATTGTGTTGTGCTCTGACATTATTCCTTCACTGGTTTGGTTGTATTTGGTACATAGTTATGACCTGGGGGCTTTTAAAGTTCAGGGTGTTTGAAACATCCTACCTGCCAATTGATAAAATAAACTAATAACACTTCTATCTCTGAAGGCATTCTTAATATACAGCATTTTTTCAAACCTGCCTAAAACTTTTGCCGAAATAGATATCTATATGTATATGTATGTATGTATGTGTGTTTATGCATTTTTTGCGGGAAATGTAATTGCTTTAACTCCTTGACAAAATTCTTTTAATAATGCTTGCAAATTTTTCTAGTAAAATTCACAGTACTGTTGGCATCAAACAAGGCACAAAGACCCAACCCTTTCCTGCACAAAGATAGGTCCACCATGACACTCCACATCAAAAAAGATTAGGAAAAGTATCTTCCATTATTGACAATAATGAGCTGCCCCCTCAACCTTCCTGGGAAAGCTTCTACACAGATCTATATGGAGTCTGTAAAACGGTCATGAGTGATATTTGTCTGGTCAGTTACTGCAGGTGGTCAAAATCAACATGGTGGCCGGGTGATACCTTTGTAGAAAGAATCTAAAATCCAGGATGATATTAATCCAAAGTTTTTTTGTTTTTTTTTTAGTCTTAGTTTTATTGCTGTTCTGCAAAACTTAAAATCATTTACTGTACTTGTTACATTGTTAACTGACAACAAAGGCAAAAATGAATAGACTAGGCATTTATTACAAGCGAGCACAGGGTGTTTCCTTGTTTTATTCCATGTAGCTTTTTGAATTACGACACCCCCATCTCCACTAGGAGGCAGTATATAACCATGGGTAATGTGTTTGTACTATGAATTGAATGTTAAAACTCATGTATGAAATACATCAGTTCAGAAGCCACAAGATTACTATAATTCTTTTGTCAGCACTAAAGAGGTCATCAATCTTAGTGCCGGGTCACACTTGTGCGATGCGGGAAGGCTGCGGATTCGCAGCCTGTTCCCGCATCGCAAACGCACATCTGGCAGTTCACACTGCCATATGCGATACGCTGGGGGTGTCAATGAAATGTTAACGACACCCCCAGTTTGATCGCATATCGCAGTGCGATCTGACAGTTCGCACAGGATCGGATCGCACAAGTGTGAGCCACTGTGTGATCCGATCCTGATGCGGCTGAAAAAATGCCTCATGTGCGACTTTTGTGTGGGTGCAATGCGAATTTAGCCATACAAAGTGTATGGCTGAATTCGCACTGCACATTCGATCGCATGTAATGAAGGAGCAGTGTGCTCTGATATTACATGCGATCGCCGCACACGCGGAAGTGTGAACCGGCACTTAAAATGACAAAGATGGAAAACGCTTATCAACAGAGTATGCAGAGGAAGCCTTTCACCTCTCCCAGATTCCAAAAGTACTGAACATTCAGAAATACCTGAACTGAATGTGCAACAAAAGGCTTTTAAATACTTCTTTTAGACAATAGGTATTGTCATTAGGGATAGACCGATTATCGGCAAGGCCGATATGCACTTTCCCTGATATATCGGTATCGGCCCAGGAACTGGACGATATTGCTGATAATTTTGCGACGTCATTCTGCCTTCTTAGGCCGCCTCCCTCACCTTGGACAGCCTCGTCTGGAGTCGAGACTAGTCACGCGGGAGTGTATCACAGCCATACACCCACCCACAGCAGCCCGGTGCCAGCCAGCCACCCACATCCACAGGCCCTGTACCAGCCAGCCACAGGCACTGCACCAGCGAGCCAGCCAGCCACAGGCCCTGTACCAGCCAGCCACAGGCCCTGTACCAGCAAGCCAGCCAGCCACCCTCAGGCCCTGTACCAGCGAGCCACCCACAAGCCCTGTACCAGCGAGCCACCCACAGGCCCTGTACCAGCGAGCCACCCACAGGCCCTGTACCAGCCAGCCACCCACAGGCCCTGTACCAGCCAGCCACCCACAGGCCCTGTACCAGCCAGCCACCCACAGGCACTGCACCAGCGAGCCAGCCACCCACAGGCACTGCACCAGCGAGCCAGCCAGCCACAGGCCCTGTACCAGCCAGCCACAGGCCCTGTACCAGCCAGCCACAGGCCCTGTACCAGCAAGCCAGCCAGCCACCCACAAGCCCTGTACCAGCCAGCCACCCACAGGCCCTGTGCCAGCCAGCCACCCACAGGCCCTGTGCCAGCCAGCCACCCACAGGCCCTGTACCAGCCAGCCACCCACAGGCCCTGTACCAGCCAGCCACCCACAGGCCCTGTACCAGCCACCCACAGGCCCTGTACCAGCCAGCCATCCACAGCCCCTTTGCCATCCACCCACCACAGGGTGCCAGACAGCCACCCACAGACAGGGTGCCAGATAGCCAGCCACCCACCACAGGGTGCCAGACAGCCAACCACCCACAGGCAGGGTGCCAGACAGCCAGCTGCCCACAGGCCCTGTACCAGCCAGCCATCCACAGCCCCTGTGCCAGACACTCACCTGCCACAGGATGCCAGCCAACCAGCCAGCCACCCACCACAGGGTGCCAGCAAGCCAGCCACCCACCACAGGGTGCCAGCAAGCCAGCCACCCACCACAGGGTGCCAGCAAGCCAGCCACCCACCACAGGGTGCCAGCCAGCCAAACATTAAGCATTAAACAAAAATTAACCTGTCCAGTACCAAATTTGTGTCAAAAATTGTCTTTATTGGGGCGGGACCGGAAGCCGCGGAAGACGGACGCTTTGGAAAAGAGCTCCGCCGAAGTCAATTATAATCGGTGTCCATCCACCTCTATAAATCCACCAATTGCCCCCAAAATCGGTGGAGGCACCCTTCGGGATCCACTTCACAACCCTGGAAAGTTTGGGGAAAAACGGACCAAGATTTCCGTGATCCGGATTTGAGGCCTACATTACAGCCGAAGCCGCGGACTTTCCTGCGGGATCCCGCGATCGGGCGGCCAGCACTCCGGTAAGCGGCGGTGTTCTGCCTTAGAGGAGAAGTGCACATTACCCCCTGCAACCAGGCCACAACACCCTCCGACCTCTCCCATCACATAAACTAGTATTACATCCTCAGGCAACTGGGCAATAACCGCCATATTGCCCCCATGTGCGGTGGGCACCCTCAACCAATACATACAGCTCCAGTTAGGAAGGTGGTGACTGGGAAATGACCACTTAACACTGTAACTCCTTACCGCCTGAGGGGACCGTGACATCTGCCGCACAAATCAACCGCAGCTTCACATCACTGACAGGATCACAAAGACACTGGGCCATAAACAAACATGGGCAGAAGAAGGAGAGATCCTCCAGAGCTCAGCAAATTGAGCAAAACTGGGCTTCATCTCAGCCCCGGATCTTTCCAAAATAGCAGCTCTACACAGCAGATCAGAGGCAGCTCTTCTCAACACTGTAATCCGGCTCAATCCATCCATCCAATCTACCAGATAGGCAATCCAGATAGTGAGGGATCCTCTGGCTCAGCCTCTCCTATCTCCCCATCCTCCAAGAGTCCTGCCAAAGCTAAACAGAGAATCAACTCTCCAGCTAAACAGTGGCATGGCATGGACAGTAACCCCTTGCAACAGACAGGCCTCAATACTAACCAAATACCTCATACTCAGGATCCCTTTGAATCCTTCCCCACTGGTGGTCAACCTGCTTCAGAGACTACTTTGAAGAATATGTTATATACACTCAAAGCCTCGATGCATGCGGATATGATGTCTTGTATGCACCAGATTAGACAGGAAATGTCCAGTATGGGGAACAGAATCCATATAGTCGAAGAATCTTTGGGGAATCATGCTCTATCCTTCAATACTATGGTGGACGCTCACAACCACCACTCTGATGATATTGCCTGGTTGAAGGATAAAGTGGCTGACTTGGAGGATAGGTCGAGACGCAACAACGTCAAACTGCGGGGTATACCAGAAACAATACAAGCCCCTGACCTAATGCAGTATGTGACTCGTCTATTTACCACCCTAGTCCCCTCACTGTCTGCTGCAGATCTGGCCATTGACAGAATTCACCGTCTACCAAAACCTGCATTCCTAGCAGCAAAAATCCCCAGAGACGTCCTGCTGCGAATACACTTTTTTCAAACTAAAGAAAAAGTCATGTCAGCTTCCCGCCAAATCAATGACCTGTCAGGAGAGTTTGCAGGCCTGCAAATCTTGCCGGACCTATCACGGCACACTCTACAGAAACGACGCAACCTATCGACCATTACTAAAGCGCTTAGAAACCACAAGATTCCACACAAGTGGAAGTACCCCGCTTCCCTGGTCATCACCTATAATGGGAACTCTACCACAGTCACAGCGCTTGAAGAAGGGATTGCCCTGCTTCAAAAATGGGGGATACTATTACCAGCGGAGATAACCAACCCCCACAGGGGGCCTGGCCCTTCTCATTTACCCGAGGAATGGAATGTTGTGTCCAAAAAGAAATCGGGAAAACAAAACAACAAATCCCACGCGGATGGTTTTCCCACTACTCATCCTCAAAATCACGGTCCCCAGGCCCATGGATCTTCCTAAATCCATATGGCCCCTCACCCAGAACTGTTATTAACTGTTTCGGTTAATCACGGACCTATACTACGGTCCCTTTTTTTACTAGTTCATACCCTTCTTCCTTGTTCGTTTTTGTTTTGTTCTTCCAATGCACATCTTGTACACACTGGTTATACCTTCATTCCTCTCTCTCATGAAGCCCACCAAGCCATTAACCGGGCTATCAATTATACTAGCGCCACATCGCCAATAAATGAATCAAAATACCCACCGTAATGCCTTTCAAGTGTCTCTCAATCAATGCTAACGGTCTAAACCACCCGGTTAAGAGATTCGCAATGTGGAAAGAAGTGAAATCCTCAAACGCCGACATCCTTTCAGTCCAGGAGACACACTTCCAAACCGCAAACCATCCCAAGTGTTCACACAGAGACTTTCCCAACATTTTCCTAGCAACATCCCCAGCTAAGAAGAAAGGAATCCTTTTTGCCATAAAAAACACTATCACCTTTCAATTGAAGGAAGAGATTGCTGACCCAGAAGGCCGCTACCTGATCATTACAGGAGACTTTAATAATCTACAAATGACCTTTGTCACAATCTATGCGCCAAATACACATCAGCTCAGATTCCTGCGTAAACTTTTTAAGCTCATTGCCAAGAAGAAATATGGAAACCTGGTCATCTGTGGAGACTTCAACCTCACAGAAGATCCGGACATAGACACCTCTGCCTCCCCAAAAGGTCGTAGGATTTCTCTGCTCCACTTACTCAATAGTGAACATCTCTACGACGCATGGAGGTGCCTTCATGCATCAGAAAGAGATTTCACCTTCTATTCAGCACGACATAAATCGTATTCTAGGATTGACCTCTTTCTGGTGGACTGGCACCTCCTGGGAAGAACTACCTCTGCAGAGATTAAAAACATTACATGGTCCGACCATGCAGCAATAGAAATGACTGTGAATGAAGGAATCCCGAGATCTGCAGGGCAAGTATGGAGATGTAACATCAGAAACCTTCAGAATGAACAGGTTGGTAAGTGTGTATCCCAGCACCTGCAGGAATTCTTTAGTTTAAACGAAAACTCGGTCTCTAATCCATGGTCCTTATGGGGTGCCCATAAGGCATTCATAAGAGGCATATGCATCCAACAAAATTCTATAATGAAAAAATTATACAACCAAAAACTCTCTAACCTTCTGTCCCAAATCAACACCCTAGAACAAAAACACAAAGCTGTACCTGACTCATCCTTAGGCAATACCCTTCATGACCTGAGACATGACCTACGTCAACTTTTGCTTACACAACATGACAAAATATTCCGTAAACTCAAAACGACATACTATGCTCACGCTAACAAACCTGGAAAAACACTGGCTAATAGAATCAAAGCCAAACAGACTAAATCCAAAATCTCCCACATGACTAACACTCAGACGAATACCAAATATACCCATCCTAAAGACATAGCAAATGAATTTGCAACCTATTATCAATCACTATACAATCTTGACCAGGACAATACCATCCACACCCCGACTACAGCTGAAATATCTGCCTTTTTGGACAAATTAGACCTACCGACCCTTACCGAACAACAATTGTCTATACTCAATGCGCCATTTACGCATGACGAAATTAGGAAAACTATAAACTCACTTCCCAACGGTAAATCCCCGGGACCCGACGGGTTCCCAAGTGAATATTATAAATTATACAGCGATACTCTAATACCACATCTACTGAATGTTTATACTAAAGCTGCAACCGAGACGAGTTTTCCTGCAGATATGCTCGGAGCATACATTGTTACCATTCCAAAAGCAGGGAAGGACCCATCTCTCCCGGGCAACTACCGCCCTATATCTCTGTTGAATACAGACATTAAAATTTATGCCAAAATGCTTGCAGGGCGCCTACAGGAGATGATTCCCTCCCTCATAGGTAAAGATCAAATGGGATTCATACCAGGTCGCCAAACTTCGGACGCTACTAGACGTATAGTAAATGTGCTACACATGGCTGAAAAAGGTCAAACGCCTTCTCTCCTCCTTTCCCTGGATGCGGAGAAGGCGTTTGACAGAGTCAACTGGAGCTACATGACGGCCGCCCTACACAAATTCGGCCTTCGAGGTAATATATTTTCTGCCATTATGGCACTTTATTCACAACCTTCTGCCAGAGTCTTCGCCTCAGGGGCACTGTCCAAATCGATCACCATATCCAATGGTACCAGACAGGGATGCCCCTTATCCCCTACGGTCTTTAATTTAATTATAGAACCACTTGCTGCAGCCCTACGCTCTAACGGACATGTTCATGGCTTTAAAATTGATGGTTATGACCATAAAATAAATTTATTTGCAGATGACATTATATTAATGATGACGAAACCCGAAATCTCTCTACCCGCTGCATACCAAACCTTGACTAAATTTAGTGAAATTTCATTTTACAAAATTAATACCACGAAATCGATAATCCTTGACCTAGGAGTATCTCCTGAAACTAAACAAACCTTAATCAACACCTGTCCCTTTCCCTGGACTACAGACAAGATTTCGTACCTGGGGATTTATATTACCTCCAAAACCACAGATCTTGTTAAAAATAATTTAGGCCCCCTTAGACAAAAGCTAACATCTGAATTAGAAAGGATAGCTTCCCTAAACTTATCCTGGGGGGCTAGAATCTCTGCTATTAAGATGAATATCTTACCACAAATCCTCTACCTATTCCGAGCCCTCCCTGTCCCTTTCACCAAAACACAATTACACACTCTTGTAGCCACACTGAGGAAATTCCTATGGCTGGGTAAAAAAGCAAGAGTTGCATATGATATACTCACAAATCATAAACACCGAGGAGGAGCGGGACTACCCGATATTTCCGCTTATTACTGGGCCACTAGACTTGACCAGCTTAAACACTGGACCCCCCGTGACGATACCCCCCTTTGGTCAGATATCGAAAAATACCTAGTACCTACCTCTAACCTTAATCTAATGCTGCTAAGAGACCTTTGGATCCCATGGAACTTAGCCAAACTGCCACCTACGGTTAAGGCTTCTCTCCAAGCCTGGAGAACAGTAAACAAAATAGAACCAAGAGCCATACCTACTGACATTCACAACCTACCACTTTCTATCCTCACGACTATGTACAGTAATCTGAATGTCTCCAAATTAAAAACCCTAGGACTAACGCAAATCTCACAACTCTGGTCACCCCTAGGTCTCAAAAACAGAGAAGACATAATGTCAGAATTTAAGTTACCGCCCGAAACATCCTTGACCCTATCAAGGATACTTTTTCTACTAGGGAAACACTCCCTTACCTCCACCCATGTTAATCTAACCACATGGAAATTCCTGGTATCAAACCCCCCAGCCAATAAAGGTATAACTACCTTCTATAATATCCTAACAAGCGATACAACCTCCGAGAAAACGGTAAATATGCTTAAATGGGAGAAAGATCTGAAGCTAAATCTTACCTTCAAACAGTGGCATACAGCACTGTGCTCTATATATAAATTTTCCAAATGCACTAATCACTGGGAAACTACAATTAAAATTATCAACAGATGGTATTACACACCATACAGGCTGGCCAAGATGGCCCCGTCAATACCCTCACTCTGCTGGAGGGAATGTGGCAAAACAGGTACCCTGCATCACATCCTGTGGGGCTGCACATCCCTCACGAGTTTTTGGCATAAAATATTCCAGTGTATTTCCTCATGCACAGGAGTATTTTCCCCCCCAAATCCAGAACTGGCAATATTAAATATTAACATTGACATATACCCTCACAGCCATAGACAAATGGTAACTCACATACTGTTAGCAGCCAGGACCCTTATTCTCCGCAATTGGAGATCTACTACCACTCCCAATCTACCTGAAGTAATATCTCTGGTTAATGACAATTATCTCCTAGAGAAATCTCTAGCAATCAATTCCCTGTCATATAAAAAATTCCAAAAGTCCTGGGAAAGCTGGCCCTATCTAAATCAGGCATTAAGACTCTCTTGAAATAATAATACCTGCCTAATAGCCATAAGGATAGTGGTGGTGCTCCCCCCGACCGGACCTAGTGACAATGCTCCTTAGGGTTCTGGGCCCGGAACGGTGGAGATTCTCACTCCTATTCTACTCCCCTTTTTTTTTTTCTTTTTTACTACCACTTTTCCACTTGCCATACCTCTTTATAACCTGTAATGCTTTGGTTATACCTGATTCCTCTATGTTATAGTTCATTTATCTGTGTACATGCATTGGAACCTGTTGAAAATCTGTAATTCCTGTTATATTTGTTCTAATATTTGCTTATGTAAAAACTCAATAAAAACTTATTGAATGGAAAAAATTGTCTTTATTTTTCAAAACTTTAAATGTACAAAATATTGGCCCATATCGGCCGATACCGATATGTTGTGACCAAAATATTGGTATTGGCCCTGAAAATAACATAATCGGTCTATTCCTAATTGTCATAGTAGCATGTACTCCAAAATTGTATCTATGGGTTTATCGGTCAGGGGCAAGGGGTGACTAACTATTTAAAACCCTTTCATTCGACTCCGGGTATCTGACCGAACGCTTAGTGTTATGAAACTCTCTTTCTAACTATACTGCTATGTACCTATATCCAAGAACTATATTTTTGATATCCTTGTTGTTAATTTGATATCAAACTCCCATATTTAATGGAGACAACCTGAAATTACGTAAGAAGGTTATATTTCTATTTACTCTACGTGATACCATTATTTGTCCTATTAATGTACCAATTCTCTTTGTACCACCATCTTCTGTTTTCTTTCAATAAAAGTTTGTATGCAATAAGTTCTAACACTCTTTTTCTCTCTATATATAAATATACAGTATATATATATATATATATATATATATATATATATATATACACACACACACACACACACACACACACACACACACACAATCAGTCATAACTTTAGGACTACCCACCGAATATTGAGTAGGTCCCCCTTTTGCTACCAAAACAGCCCTGACCTGTGGATAGATCTCTAAAGGTGTGTTGTGTTATCTGGCACCAAGCCACCAGCAGCAGTTCCTCAAGTCATGCAAGTTGTGAGATAGGGTCTAAATGGATCGGACTTGCTTTTCTAGCACATCCCACAGATGCTCAATGGATTGAGATCTGGAGAATTTTAAGGCCAACCCAACAGCTGAAAATCGATGTTCCTCAAACATTTCTTGCATTGTAGCAGGGAGCATTTTCTCGCTGATAGAGGCAACTTCTATCAGGACACCTGCCTTTACACAGACAAACTTTAATGGCATCCCGGTCTTAGGCCATAGGGTTCAATATTGAGTTGACCCACCCTTTGCAGTTATCAGCAGCTTCAACTCTTCTGGGAAGGCTGTCCACAAGGTTTAGAAGTGTGTCAATGGGAATGTTTGATCATTCTTCCAGAAGCCCATTTGTGAGGTCAGGCACTGATGTGGACGGGAAGGCCTGGCTCGCAGTCTCCGCTCTAATTCATCCCAAAGGTGTTCTATTGGGTTGAGGTCAGGACTCACATCTTATGTCTTTATGGAACTTGCTTTGTGCACTGATCCAAATCATGGATGAGTTTGGGGTGGAGGAACTTGACTGGCCTGCACAGAGTCCTGACCTCAACCCGATAGAACACCTTTGAGACGAATTAGAGAAGAGACGGCAAGCCAGGCCTTCCCGTCCAACATCAGGGCCTGACCTCACAAATGTGCTTCTGGAAAAATGGTCAAATACTCCCATAGACACACTCCTAAACATTATATATATATATATATATATATATATATATATATATACACACACAATCTCACAAAAGTGAGTACACCCCTCATATTTTTGTAAATATTTATTATATCTTTTCATGTGACAACACTTAAGAAATGACACTTTTCTACAATGTAAAGTAGTGAGTGTACAACTTGTATAACAGTGTAAATTTGCTGTCCCCTCAAAATACTTCAACACACAGCCATTAATGTCTAAACCGCTGTCAACAAAAAAGTTAGTACATCCCCGAGTGCAAATGTCCAAATTGGGCCCAATTAGCCATTTTCCCTCCCCGGTGTCATGTGACTCGTTAGTGTTACAAGGTCTCAGGTGTGAATGGGGAGCAGGTGTGTTAAAGTTGGTGTTATCGCTCTCGCTCTCTCATACTGGTCACTGGAAGTTCAACATGGCACCTCATGGCAAAGAACTCTGAGGATCTCAAAAAAAGAATTGTTGCGCTACATAAAGATGTGTGTGTGTGTGTGTGTGTATATATATATATATATATATATATATATATATATATATATATATATAAAATTGCAGCGCTGTTAATAAAAGTCTTAGCTGAGCAGTACTCACACCCTAATTCAAGGGAAGTCTGCACATAGTCCAAGGTATATACGACTGACCAAATAGAGTGTCCACAGAAATAATTCCGGTGTCAACATGTGAATACAAAAAAACAAAATCCACAATAGTGTGATAATGCGATGAGCAGATATAATGAACAGGGGACCAGGTCACACCAGTGATGGAAGTCCTAGAGTAACACCACGTGCATAGCTCATTCTTCCCCACATGTAGTGCAAACTCACCAGATTAAAATCCAAAAAGGCATATCCAGTATATCATAATCCCCGTCATCATGGCTCCATCTCTGACACTCCACACGAATATTCACACGTGTATTCAATAGAGAAGACACCAGTATTAACATAAAAGCAAATCCCATTTTTTGGTTAAAATAAAATTACAAAAAAACATGGTAACTCACATGCGTCACGCCGCTGCAAACATCACAGCGGCGCAACTAGGAATAGCCACCACACCCAACGCGTTTCCAGCAAGTGTTGATCATCAGGGATCAACACTTGTTGGAATTTGGAAAATGGGATTTGCTTTTATGTTAATACTGGTGTCTTCTCTATTGAATACACGTGTGAATATTTGTGTGGAGTGTCAGAGATGGAGCCATGATGACTGGGATTATGATATACCGGATATGCCTTTTTGGATTTTAATCTGGTGAGTTTGCATTACATGTGGGGAAGAATGAGCTATGCACGTGGTGTTACTCTAGGACTTCCATCACTGGTGTAACCTGGTCCCCTGTTCATTATATTTGCTCATCGCATTATCACACTATTGTGGATTTTGTTGTTTTTTTTATTCACATGTTGACACCGGAATTATTTCTGTGGACTCTCTATTTGGTCAGTCATATATACCTTGGACTATGTGCAGACTGCCCTTGAATTAGGGTGTGAGTACTGCTCAGCTAAGACTTTTATTAACAGCGCTGCAATTATATATATAATTTTTTTTTTTTATAGATGGGTGTTGACTTTATCATTGCTAGCTGCTTTTTTTTATTAGTGTGCGAGGATTCTTCATTTTCCTATACATAAAGATGGCCTAGACTATAAGAAGATTGCCAAGACCCTGAAACTGAGCTGCAGCACGGCGGACAAGACCATACAGCGGTTTAACAGGACAGTTTGCACTCAGAACCGGCCTCGCCATGGTCGACCAAAGAAGTTGAGTGCACGTGCTCAGCATCCTATCTAGAGGATGTCTTTGGGAAATAGACGTATGAGTGCTGTCAGCATTGCTGCAGAGGTTAAAGGGGTGGGGGGGGGGGGTCAGCCTGTCAGTGCTCAGATCATCCGAAGCACACTGCATCAAATCGGTCTGCATGGCTGTCTTCCCAGAAGGAAACCTCTTCTAAAGGTGATACACAAGAAAGCCAGCAAACTGTTTGCTGAAGACAAGCAGACTAATGACAGGAATACTGGAACCATGTCCTGTGGTCTGATGAGACCAAGATAAACTTATTTGGTTCAGATGGTGTCAAGTACAAAGACAAGTGTGTCTTGCCTCTAGTCAAGCATGGTGGTGGCAGTGTCATGGTCTGGGGCTGCATGAGTGCTGCTGGCAGCTACAGTTAATTGAGGGAACCATGAATGCCAACATTTACTGTGACATACTGAAGCAGAGCATGATCCCCTCTCATCGGAGACTGGGCCGCAGGACAGTATTCCAACATAACGACCCCAAACTCACTTTTAAGACTGCCACTGCCTTGCTAAAGGAGATGAGGGTAAAAGTGATCTGTGCAGGAACCAACATAGATGTCTGTGAAATCGTCCCCGAAGTCTGACTGAAAATGCTGGGTTGAAATCGTGCAAATTCAGCTGAACTCACAAATTTTAAATCAGCCTCAGTTGAGTTGTAGAGTTTATAGGTCACATTAAAAAGGTGGAAAAAGTTCTGAAAGGATTTATCTTGGTCTCATTTTTTTTTACATCACAGAAACCTGATATTTTAACAGGGGTGTGTAGATTTTTATATCCACTGTACATACATATTGTATATAAATATTTTTATATTTGACTGGAATGTGAATCTTACATCACCATCAGCTTAGATCTCATGTTTATAGATGAACACTAAAGTATGTCTTGGCTTTCTCGCAAAACCCATTACTTGTTCTACCCTGCCAAGAAACACTTCACAAGGAAAGATACAATGAGTTTGTCTGCTGTCCAATGAAGCAGCACATAAGGCTGGACAGGAGACATTAAGGCTCCATTCACACCTGGGCGTTTTCAGCTCCAAAAACGCTCAAAAGAAACGCTTCCAAAACGCCCAACAAGTAAAAACCCATTCATTTAAATGGCCCCTGTTCACAACTGAGCGTTTTGCAAAACGCCTGTAGCTGAAAAAAGTACATGAGCTTCTTTTTGGGCTGATTACCAGCGTTTTTGATAGATGTCAATGAAAAACGCCTGAAAAAATCACGGTAAAATCGCGGTAAAAAACGCTACGCTCAAGTGTGAATGCAGCCTAAGGGACAGAATGTGAGACACAAAAGGGTTTATTTACTAAAGCTGGAGAGTGCAAAATCAGACTCACTTCTGCATAGAAAGCAATCAGCTTTTAATCTCAGGTTGTTCAATGAAGCTTTAGCAATAAAACATGGAAGCTGATTGGTTTCTATGCAGAAGTGAGCCTTATTTTGCATTCTCCAGCTTTAGTAAATATAGCCCATAGTGATTCATGCAGAATAATAATCACTGGACATCCACAGCAAGAATGATACTGAAATCATATTATGCATGCAAATATAACGAGCTCTGCTCTTGATACTCACTTTGGAAACGGCATGTCAAAAAACTAGACTAACATTTGCAAAAATTTGCTACTTTTCACATGTTTGTTTTCAATTTTTTTCTAGTTACAGGTTACTGCAAATTTTTTATGGAGAGTGGTGAAACAAACTGGCATTATTTAAACCAATTATGTGCTTCTGATGCATCCATTACTCGGTTTAGAGTTCTGCCCGAAGCAGTTATGAGTTATTTCAGAACCTACAGATTCAAACCCACAGAATCCTATAGGAAACACATAGGCAGAGAAAGCTGCACACCAGCTATTAGTATATACTCGAGTATAAGCCGACCCGAGTATAAGCCGAGGCCCCTACTTTTACCACAAGATGGGAAAAATCATTGACTCGAGTATAAGCCTAGGGTGAGAATGCAGGGTGGCGGGCATGGTACAGGAGAATGCAGGGTACTGGCATGGTGCAGGAGAATTCAGGGTGACTGGCATGGTGCAGGAGAATGCAGGGTACTGGCATGGTGCAGGAGAATGCAGGGTACTGGCATGGTGCAGGAGAATGCAGGGTACTGGCATGGTGCAGGAGAATGCAGGGTACTGGCATGGTGCAGGAGAATGCAGGGTGACTGGCATGGTGCAGGAGAATGCAGGGTACTGGCATGGTGCAGGAGAATGCAGGGTACTGGCATGGTGCAGGAGAATGCAGGGTACTGGCATGGTGCAGGAGAATGCAGGGTACTGGCATGGTACAAGAGGATCCGGGGTTGTGGGCATACTACAGGAGATGCAGTGCTGTGGGCATGGTACAGGTGGACCATGCCCGCAGCACTGCATCCCTTGTAGTGTGCCCGCAGCCCTGCATAATGGCAGGTAGTGAAGCTGTTTCACTTACCTGTTCCAGAGGCGCCTTCATTTTAAAAATGACTAAATTTCAGTAATTCAGCTATATTTTTTCCTTTCTTTGCCCAGGCCACAAATAGATTTATATGATTTAAGAGATAAACAAAAAAAAAAACATTTTTAGTTCTGGCATACTCACCCTTGGCCGATCTTTTCAAATCGCGTGTATTTCTTTTTAGGATCACCTACGCTTACAATGCTTCCTGCAAGGTAAAGAGTTAAGAGTATTTATAAAGGTAAAATATCAGAAATATCTTAAAGGCTTGGGCACATAGATTTATAATTTTTTTGTAAAGACCTAGAAACCAAAACAGTGGAAGAACTTCACCTCACATGTTACACCTTGGTAAACATAGTTTGGATGGATTTAAATGTAATTTACTGTTTTTAACTGCCGTTTGCAATATGGTACCCACTTACTTCTCAATTACATGTTAAAGTGTTTGTTACCAACATTTCAAATTCCTGATATGTGCCTGCTGTACCATGTACTTGCATGAAAAAGTATCCTGTTCTCTTTGTATTGCTTCCTTTGTGTGAAATCCCTGGTGTTCCTGCCAGTCCCTCTGCTATCCTTTTAAATACTGACCACACTAAGCAGAAGAACACACAGTGGTCAGTTCTCTAGCTGTGCTGGGAACTCCTTGTGCTCTCCTCCAATGATCAGACCTGTCCTGACACGCCCCTGCTGCACAGCCATTCACTGGGAAGCTCAGAATTATGCTGCTTCTCCTCCCCCAGCTCTTATGCAGCTGAGATGAAAGGGAATGTGATCACTTCAAAAAATACATTATACATAACTTTTTTTCCTTTTTCTTTTTATTATCTATAGAAAAATGTTTTGCCTTTCATTTCAATTTTTAACTGAATGGGTTGTTTTACAAGATGATCGTTTACAATCACTTTAAGCATACAAAACTAAAAAATAGAACTATCTATTCAATATAACTTTTACCAAAGTGCCTGCTCCGCACTTTCCAGCTAAGATTGTGGAGCACGGTCTCTGTTCCCTCTAACCGAGGAGCAGACACTTTCTTGTACAAGTCAGAAGCTGGGTATTTTAACCAAACCTAGGTGAACATATACTTCTAATGGCAGCATTCTTAAAGTCCAACTCCACATGAAATATTTTATATAGTTTTGAATAGAGTAGGGAAGGGTTAAAGGCTCTGTCAGTTTTTTTTATTGCCATCTGTATCCCTATTGAGAAAATTTTCTCTCACTTCCTGTCAGGAAAAAAAGTGATGGGAACTCTCGAAAAGGTGACAAAAGCAAAACAGAGGGTCAGGTGTTAAGACAACAGCAGCTGTATGACCTCCTTCACACGGGTGGTCATCTGCATATAGTGGATTCTATCAGCAAGAATCAGAAGATTCTTGTAGCTGGGATCACGCGTGTATGTTAACAGCTGCAGCTGCTAAGTTTGTACAAAGAAGTGACAGGCTTTGATGAGCAGTCACTGTTCAGATGTATCCACGCACATAGCAGTTACCTGCAATTAGGAACAATGTCTGACCCTGGATGCATCTGTGTGCATCCAGGGTCACTCATCCATTCTGAACTGCAAGTAACCAATGGAATGCAAATACATGCAAAAAAAAGACTGCTCCTCTCAGCCTATCATTTGTTTGTACAATGGGCAGAGCTGTTTGCACACACATAATTGCGGCCACAAGAATCCGCTGTTTTCTGCCACTGGAATCCACTGTATGCAGATAATTGCCCGTGTGAGAGAGACCCTACAGCTGCTGTTGTCAAAAACTCAGCAGTTCCCTGCAATTAGGGATGGATAAGTGACCTTGGATGCAGACAGATGCACCTGGCTACAAACATCCATTCCTAACCTCAGATAACTGCCGCGCATGCTGATACATGCCAACAGTGACTGTTCGTCCCAGCTTGTCATTGATTTCTGTACAGGTTGAGCACCTACATACACCTATGAATCCACAGATTTTTCACTGGAATCCACTGTATGCAGATAATCGCCTTGGTGAAGTAGACTTAGGGGCAAATTCACACTGACACTGTGTGAAGTTGCAGAACAGTGGAAGCAATTCACTGCTCCGGGAACTCTGCGTTGCCAGCTGATGTGGTGCACTAGGCTGTGTTGCAGTGTGAATGGAAAACATAGGAAACAATTGTTTCCTGTGTGTCCCTGAGGTGACAGACGTTTTACAATGTGGTAAAAGGACGTTCATCGCATGTAGTGTGAAATAGTCCTTAGGCAGGCCATAGATTATGCAATTTTCTTTCCTTCCACAATGGGCAACTCAAATGACAGCCTGGAATTGTTGGCAAGTGTAATCGGTGAGAGCACGGCAGAAGGGGAGACTGAGCTTCACGCTCAATGTGAAGTTTTATTTTTTTGTACGTGTATCACACCAAATGTCCTCAACTGGTTAAAGATCCTCACAGGTCACAACAAAGACACGGAAGTCCTGTTAAAGTCAACTTCTAACAGATTTCAAGTACCTATTTTGTGGTACTTACATTTAATGTAAAGTGTCCTTTATGCTGGTGGCTGCTCTCTTAGTTGAAATCAATTGTCCTCTGCTCATACAACTTGCCCTGCCCCCCACAAATACGCCCACAGATGTAATCTTCCAGTGCTACAAAGGTAATGCGAGCCGAGGGACACTCCTCATTCAAAATACCATTCCTTGTGCACTTTAAGGTATTTCGATTCCAAAGGAAATAACTGGATTTTAGTCTTACAGTAAAATCCTTTTCTCTGAGGGTCACTGACGGACACAGCTCCATGTCTTCTAGACCCTTGGGCTTATGCTTCTCTCTCTTCAGGAGTAGGACTAGGAGGAAACAATTTTGGTTATGCCCCTGAGGCAGTCCCAGGGGGTATACCATCACTTCCTGCTGTAGGACTTCAGTTTGTAACAAGCAGTCTCAGAAGAATACATAACTTAACCCATCAGAGGGGCGGGTGCTGTGTCTGTCAGTGAACCTCAGAGAAAAGGATTTTATGGCAAGACAAAAATCCAGTTTTCTCTTTCGTTCACTGACAGATACAGCTCCATGTCTTCTAGACCCTCGGGATGTCCCAAAGCAGTATCAACATGAGGGGTGGGAAATAACACAGCAATACATATAATTCCCAACAAGGCTAAACATAGCCAACCAGGTAAAACATGTGCTCCACCAGGAAAAAAAATATCCCCCAAGAGGGGGGAGCCTCTGCAACCGCAGCCTGCAAAACTTTGCGGCCAAAAGCAGCATCCGAAGATTCAAGTACATCCACCTTATAAAACCTTGTGAGTGTGTGTACAGATGACCACAGGCCTTGCACACCTGCTCCACTGATGCTTGATGACGGAAGGCCCAGGGAAAGGAGGAACCTGACCATTGATAGAATAGGCCTGCACCACCGTCTGCCTGATCGATCTGGAAATGGTCGCAGCGGATGGGGCCTGCCCCTTATGAGGTTCATCCTTAAGAACAAAGAATCAGATTTCTGAATCGACTCAGTCACCGCCAGGTACACCCCTGAATTGCCCTAACTACATCCAAGGAATGTAGAGAAATCTATTTAGGATGTTTCGGTTTAGGACATAAGGACGGCAACACAATATCTTCATTCAAACGAAACCCCGAGACAACCTTAGGAAGGAACGCCTGACAGGGTCTTAACACCACTTTATCCCTGTGAACCACCAGGTAAGGTGACCAACAGGACAACACAGCCAACTCCAACACCCTATGTGCAGAAGTAATAGCAACCAAAAGGGCCACCTTCTGCGACAGAGTGAGCAAAGGAAGTTCACAAATGTTTTTAAAAGGAGGCTTTTGAAGCACCGACAGTACCAAACTTAGATCCCACGGAGGTACCAGGGATCCCACCAGAGGAGCCAGATGGCCAACTTCCTGCAGAAAAGTGTGAACCAAGGAAATCTGGCCCTTGATGATGCCCAGAGCCAAATTTGATCTACACCTAGTTGTAGAAATGCCAACAGGCGAGACACAGAAAAGGAACAGGGAGAAACCCCCTGGGACTCACACCAAGTAATGTACACCTTCCAAACTCGATGATGAACTTTCCTGGAAGTAGATTTCCTAGCTTTCAACAGCATAGGAATCCCAGACTCCGACAGCCCTCTGTCCTTCAACACCTGGCTTTCAATAGCTAAGCCGTTAAAGTCAGCGACTGTAAAGTAGGATGGAAGATTGGTCCCCGAGACAGAAAATCTTCCCTGAGAGGAAGTTTCCATGGAACGTCTGCTACCAGCCTTACCAGGCCTGCATACCAAGACCGGCGAGGCCAGTCTGGAGCCACCAGAATGACAGGAATCCCTTCTACCTTGATTCGGTGTAACAGTCTCGACAGAAGTTATATTGGAGAAACTGCAAAAATCAGACGATACTGACCCCAATGGGGCCACCAGGGCATCTGCAGCGTTGGCCAGAGGATACTGGGACCTTGACACGAATCTCTGCACCTTCCTGTTGAGACGGGAGGCCAACAGATCCACACTGGGAGTCCCCCACCGGAGCCACAGTTGATGAAACACCTGAAGGAACCATTCTCCCTGATCCAACGTCTGCAGACAGATAATCCGCTTGCCAATTCTCTACTCCCAGAATGTGCACAGCAGAGCAGGATCAGAACATCCAGCGACTGCGGATCCTTGTTCCATTTGGTAAGAATCTCTCTTTGCAGAGGTCTGGTATGAAACGGAGCAAACGGAACCGCCTCGACAGTGGAGACCATCAGACCCAGGACTTGCATGCAAGTCCTGAGCGACATCTGACAGTTGGACAACAGAAGCCGAATTGCATCCTGGAACTTCAGAGTCAAATCCGATTTTTGAAAATTCAGTGTCCATCCGATCTCCTGAAGAGTTTGCACAGTAATGTCCAAGTTGGTTTCTAGAGCCGAAGAAGACTCTGCATGCAGAAGCAGATCGTCCAGGTAACCCAGTACCGCGATCCACTTCTGCCGTAGCAAGGCCAGCACTGGGGCCAAAACCTTTGTGAACACCCGAGGAGGGGAGGTGAAACCAAAAGGTAAAGCCACAAATTTATAGTGCTCCTCACCCATGGCAAAACTAACAAAACGCTGATGTCCGACATATATTGGAATATGAAGGTAAGTGTCCTTGAGATCGATAGAGGCCAGAAGATCCCCTTGATGAAGGAAAGCTACTACTGTGTGGATGGACTCCATTTAAAATTTCTGAACCCACACAAAGTGGTTCAGAGCCTTGAGGTCCAAGATCGGGCGAACCTTGCCTTCCCTCCCGGGAACTTTAAACAGATCTGAATAGAAACCTTGAAAACGTTCCGATTCTTGAACCGGCACAATGACTCCTTGTGCTAACAGGTCCTGCATTGCCCCAAAGAGGCCCTGTAGCCGAACGGGAGACTGGTGCAAGCTGGAAGGAAAGAACCTTGCCGGGGGCAAGGACCGAAACTCGATCTTGTAACCAAACCAAATCAACTTGTGGACCCATTTGTCCTGAATGAGTAAGGTCCTCAGGTCCAGTAAAAGCCAAAGACATTCCCCCACCCCAGATACAGGTGAGCGTGCCCCTTCAGGCTGGGGAAGACTTGTCTGCAGAACTGGTAGTGCCCGCTTTCGACTTACCATTCCAGGGTCTCTTGGAGCCTCCCATGAAGTTACGGGTGGATCTCGAACCCTTTTCCTGCGATCCAGTGAGCCGAGAAAAAAGGACCAGGTTTACGACAAGGTTCCTCGCCCCTAGCAACCTGCGGAAGTAATGTACTCCTACCTCCCACAAGGCCCCTAATAATCTCTTCCATAGAGGCACCAAAAAAAAACGGTCACCTACAAAAGGTAGATCAGTCAGCACCTTTTTAGAAGCCTGGTCGGCCCACAAGTGCTTCAACCAAATCATGCGGCGAAGAATCACCGCTGTCACAGATACCCTGCCAGCCATGGGGGCCACATCCAAAGATGCATCACAAAATGTAATGTAGCCCCTGGACCAACTCATCCGCCAGCTCAGGACGGTATTGACCGCCTTCCAGATCCTGGCGTAAAATTTTTGCCCATTCCGTTAAAGTCTGGGATACCAAGGTGATAGCAAACACAGGCATCAACATTGAACCTGCCACTGTGAAAAAGGTAACAGACTAGTCTCAGCTCTCTTGTCCACAGGATCCTTAAAAGGATGGAGAGTCCTCCACCAGGAAATGTGTGGCCTTATTAGCCTGGAAACCTGAGAGTCCACCGATGGTGGAACAGTTAGTTTCTTCAGGAGAGACTCCACAAAAGGATATCTCCAGCAAAACGCTTAGGTATTTCAATCATGCGTTTCAGGGAACCCCACTGACTAGTGACAATCTCTTCAAATAGGCAGGAAAAGGGAACACCTCATCTTGTAAGATTTGCGGGTGCCAAACTGCATTGACGCTGCCGACTCAGCATAAGCTGAGTCCTCCAACTTTAAAGTTTAAAGCCTCCACCAGCGCTTTTTCATGCGTGGCTGCAGTGGAGGAGGAGGATTCATCCTCACCGTTAGAGCACTCAGGGTGCGTGGACGCAGACTGACTCTCGTCCGCGGCGGCCAAATCCACCTAAGACTCTGAGGAGGCAGAGGATACAGGTGAAGGTGTGGGGCTCTTTTTGGTAGACCGCCTTTGCAGGGCCATATCAACCTTTGATACAAGTGATTGCAGGGCCGCCGTCATGGCTGCCAGGGCAGATTGATACCCAAAGGGTCCTGCGGCTTCAAGGAGTTGGGTCAGGTGGTGATGCACACTCCAGAGGCTCCATGGTTAAATCGGAGCCGCAATGTGCACAAAAAGAAAGAAAAGAAACCCCCCCGCACACAGCTTGGAGCACCACAATAATCAGCGCGCCCGCGGCGCTGTAAATGACAGAAGGATCGTACACCCACTAGAACTCACCACCCCAAAGCTGGAGAGGACTAAACCTCCTGCCACACTGCGATCAAAGAGGAAGCGCTGACACTTGAGGCCCCCGCACCACATCACCGCACCTACAAGAAAATGGCTGCCGCTATTTTCAACGGGAAACCCAAAACATGGCCTCTAGACTACACAAACATGGCGGCCGAAGCCAGAGAACAAAATGGCGGCTCCATGCAGCACTGAGTGGCACCCAGGACCCTACTGGACCCCAGAGAAATAAGAATCCACCAGGAGGGAACCCCCCTCCCCGCAGCACCAAAGGTACAGGCACCCCCCAAAAGGGGGCCATCCCTGACATACACCCACCGCCCTCTAGCCCAGCACCAGTGAAGCCTCGCCCACCCCAAAAAACACCCATGCCCCCAAAAGGGGGCTGGGGGGGACCAATGCAGGGGAACCCCGCTAGGGGGAAAACCTGAGGGGAGGAGGGACACAGAGGGGGGCCTACAATCCCCAGGGAGGGCCCGCGACCACCCAAGCAATTCCCAGAGAAAGGAGGGGGGACATTACTCACCACACTTTGGTACTAGGCAGGCACCACTCCCAGCAGTCCATCGCACCGTCTTGGAATGGGGGTGCTGCGGACTGAGGTACGCTGCGACTCTGATCACGACCGCTGTCATGACCAGGGCTACGCGACCTCGCAAAGTGTTTCACTCGCAGGCCAGCCCCCATCCAGTGGGGCTAAGTCGCACCCAACCTAGTGCAGAGCTAATAGTTGGGTCGTGCTCGCAGGCCAGACTGGGAAGACCATAAGGATCTAGGATATCCAGTGCGTTGTCCAGTCCGGCTGTTGACTGTGGTTCACACAGGAACAAAAATAAGAAAGAAAAGGAAAAAAACTCCATTTAAAAAGGAAAGTATATACAAGGAAAAAAAACCCCTTGGGCGGGACTGTAACGGGTACTGACTCAGATATATGTAAAAAAGAAGAGTATTTATTTAAATGAACATAGTGTACAAAAATTGGCAAATGGGCAGGATATTACACAATTGCACAATTGAAAAAAATGGGTTAAAAGACATAAACGACTCTTGTACATTGTCAGATAAAGAGTGACTGATCCAACATGGAGGAACCTGAGGTATGGTGCTGGAGACCCTACGCGTTTCAATGTGAATCTTCCTCAGGGGTCTTTTTGACTGAGGTTCCAATTTTTTATTATTTATTTTTAAATATTCTAAGAATGGATAAGAACAAAAAATTAGTTTGCATTGTAATATACATTATGTTAAATATCATCTGTTTTCATCAAGTATCATTTTAAGTATAACCATACACATACACATACCATGTATTCAGTCACTGGATCTGAAAGAGTCGCCTTACTTAAAAAGTTGATCGTTCGGCACCACCGAGAGTAGCAAATCAGGAGATGTCTCAGAGAGCCAAATTGAGCGTCCTGATCCCTCCTACTAGCCCTTGGGGGGTAGTGGGTGTTGGTAAATGCTGGGTGTGGAGCTGGGGGAGGGAACGAATGGAAAGGGCGGACCGTCACAGCATCACACGGGGTCCATATTCAAAATGCATCATCACTCAATTTGCAATTCTGAAAAAGTTAATTTGAAATATGTATATGTATCTATTTGTACCATTATGGACATAAATCAGCAAAATATATCAGAAAGAAAGGGGAAAAGGGATAAAAAAATATATATATTCATAAATGAGCTTTTAGGGGGATTTTGAATTCCATATATTCAATTATGTTTATATTATTCCAAAGCATGTATCACATACATAGATGTGGGTATTTAATATTAATTGTATTGTAGATCATAGAGACTGTTTGTGTTTTCTATGAATTCAGGTGCATAAAGAATTCTTATCGTACCCACCTCTAATAGCTATATTTTTGGAAGGAGAAGGAAGGGAGGAACGGGGAAGGGGAAATGGACACACTTGCGGTTTGACTGTCCAAATGGTATGGTGCTTCATACAGAATAAAACATCTGTCTGAAATATAAAAAGAAATTGTATATATAAATATATATTTACAGGGAGGTTATTAACCATCATCCCAACATGCCAAAAAGGTAGGATGGGGTTGCATCTGATGCCATTGGCAGTCTGCTATTATGTTATTTACCTCCTTTAGACCGTCAAAAAGTTCCCAAGTGTGTTCCTGTCCTTCCCGGTGGAGAGCCTCTATGCTACTGAGGAATCTGAACCTATTTATGTGCCTGTTGTGAATTGCAAACCGCCCACTCAGGGGGCCCTCCAAACTTGCAGCTGATTCAACTTTGCAATTCACAACAGGCACATAAATAGGTTCAGATTCCTCAGTAGCATAGAGGCTCTCCACCGGGATGGACAGGAACACACTTGGGAACTTTTTGACGGTCTAAAGGAGGTAAATAACATAATAGCAGACTGCCAATGTTATCAGATGCAACCCCATCCTACCTTTTTGGCATGTTGGGATGATGGTTAATAACCTCCCTGTAAATATATATTTATATATACAATTTCTTTTTATATTTCAGACAGATGTTTTATTCTGTATGAAGCACCATAAGCACCATACCATTTGGACAGTCAAACCGCAAGTGTGTCCATTTCCCCTTCCCTCCCTTCCAAAAATATAGCTATTAGAGGTGGGTACGATAAGAATTCTTTATGCACCTGAATTCATAGAAAACACAAACGGTCTCTATGTTCTACAATACAATTAATATTAAATACCCACATCTATGTATGTGATACATGCTTTGGAATAATATAAACATAATTGAATATATGGAATTCAAAATCCCCCTAAAAGCTCATTTATGAATATATATATTTTTTTATCCCTTTCTTTCTGATATATTTTGCTGATTTATGTCCATAATGGTACAAATAGATACATATACATATTTCGAATTAACTTTTTCAGAATTGAAAATTGAGTGATGATGCATTTTGAATATGGACCCCGTGTGATGCTGTGACGGTCCGCCCTTTCCATTCGTTCCCTCCCCCAGCTCCACACCCAGCATTTACCAACACCCACTACCCCCCAAGGGCTAGTAGGAGGGATCAGGACACTCAATTTGGCTCTCTGAGACATCTCCTGATTTGCTACTCTCGGTGGTGCCTAATGATCAACTTTTTAATAAGGCGACTCTTTCAGATCCAGTGACTGAATACATGGTATGTGTATGTGTATAGAAACATAGAAACATAGAATGTGTCGGCAGATAAGAACCATTTGGCCCATCTAGTCTGCCCAATATATCTGAATCCTATGAATAGTCCCTGGCCCTATCTTATATGAAGGATAGCCTTATGCCTATCCCATGCATGCTTAAACTCCTTCACTGTATTTGCAGCTACCACTTCTGCAGGAAGGTTATTCCATGCATCCACTACTCTCTCAGTAAAGTAATACTTCCTCATATTACTTTTAAACCTTTGCCCCTCTAATTTAAAACTGTGTCCTCTTGTGGTAGTTTTTCTTCTTTTAAATATTCTCTCCTCCTTTACCGAGTTGATTCCCTTTATGTATTTAAAAGTTTCTATCATATCCCCTCTGTCTCTTCTTTCTTCCAAGCTATACATGTTAAGGTCCTTTAACCTTTCCTGGTAAGTTTTTTTCCTGCAATCCATGTACTAGTTTAGTAGCTCTTCTCTGAACTCTCTCTAGAGTATCTATATCCTTCTGGAGATATGGCCTCCAGTACTGCGCACAATACTCCAAGTGAGGTCTCACCAGTGTTCTGTAAAGCGGCATAAGCACTTCTCTCTTTCTACTGCTTATACCTCTCCCTATACATCCAAGCATTCTGCTGGCATTTCGTGCTGCTCTATTACATTGTCTTCCCACCTTTAAGTCTTCTGAAATAATTACTCCTAAATCCCTTTTCCTCATGGAACGAAAGTGAACGTATGGTTATACTTAAAATGATACTTGATGAAAACAGATGATATTTAACATAATGTATATTACAATGTAAACTAATTTTTTATTCTTATCCATTCTTAGAATATTTAAAAATAAATAATAAAAAATTGGAACCTCGGTCAAAAAGACCCCTGAGGAAGATTCACATTGAAACGCGTAGGGTCTCCAGCACCATACCTCAGGTTCCTCCATGTTGGATCAGTCACTCTTTATCTGACAATGTACAAGAGTCGTTTATGTCTTTTAACCCATTTTTTTTCAATTGTGCAATATCCTGCCCATTTGCCAATTTTTGTACACTGTTTATTTAAATACTCTTCTTTTTTACATATATCTAAGTCAGTACCCGTTACAGTCCCGCCCAAGGGGGTTTTTAACTTGTATATGCTTTCCACTAGCTAAGGGATGAGGGATAAACTAACTCAGCACCTTCTTCCACATATCCAACCTCCAAACCCCTTTTGCACATTTAAAAAGGAAAAAATGCCAGGATCGCAGATCCCAGCAGGGAGTCAGGTCCTTACTCCTGACTAGGCAGAAAAAACTGAAGTCCTATAGCAGGAAGTGATGGTATACTCCCTAGGAGTGCCTCAGGGGCGTAGCCAAAATTGTTTCCGCCTAGTCCTACTCCTAAAGAGAGAGCAGCATAAGCCCAAGGGTCTAGAAGACATGGAGCTGTGTTCGTCAGTGAACGAAAGAGAAAATTATTTTTTTAAATAACTAACATATTAAACTTACCTGCTTTTCTGCAATGGTTTTGCAAAGAGCAGCCCCAAACCTCTTATTTTTGGGTCCCGACCTGGCAGTCCTGATTCCTGACTGCCCCTTCCCCCCCACCAAGTGCCACCAATAGTAAGCCTCTTGCTGTGGGGTACTCGAGCAGGCTCTCTCCCCGAGCTGCACTCTGTGTATCCATTCACACACAGAGCGTGACTTGGCCCAGCCCCCACTCTCTTCTCTCACTCTCATTGGCTCACTGAAGCTGCTGTGTGAGCCAATGAGGAGAAAGAGACCCAGGAGAGCCTCTGCTCTCATGTACATCACTGGATCAAGATGGGCTCAGGTAAATATAAGGGGGCCTGACGGAGCTGCACCCAGGTGATCATTTACCTTTAGCCTTTGGAACCACTTTAAAAGGTAAAAAAAACATTTTCACATTTCTTGTAGCCCTTCACCCACCCCCCTCTAAACACTTACATTCTAAACACTACCAGTCCTGTAGTGATTCAGACTTCCAGACTTGTGCCTGTCTTCTCTCCTCTCTCCCATTTCTCACATGCTTGGCCGAGAGCTATTTGCTCCTGCTGCTGTCAGTCAAATCCTGTAAGCAGAGAGTGAGGGGGGGAGAGGCTCAGCCACACTGCGTGTGTCAATGAATGCACACAATCTGGCTCGAGATCAAGGCCATAAGTTAGCACTTGCTATGGGGGCAGACACCGAGGAGAATCAGCCAAGATTACCAGCAAGGGACAAGAGGAGGTTCGGGGTTGCTCTGCAGAATACCATTGCACTGAGCAGGTGAATATAACAGGTTTATTATTTTCAGAAAGTAAAAACTATTAAAATTGCTTTACACCTGCCAAAACAGCAGGCTTCATTATCTCATGTTCAAAGAAAGAAAGGAAGCATACTGAGTTTCTCAAGGATTTCTTCATCTGTCATCTTTGATTTTTTGCGTTGCCGGTCAGTATTCCTGTACAAAGTGCTCGTGCTTGAGTTATCAGGCTGAGTTGTCACTGGGGAAGTGGAGGCCTCTTTGGCTGGAGCAGGAACAGCCACAGGTTCAATGACAGAACGAGTATATATCTGCATAAACAGGACAATAAACAGGAAATATTTAGGAAATGAACTGCTAGGTATAAAAGGACCAAATCTGTTTTTTATTTTGGTAATGAGGACTAATGCATTTAAAATCATTAAAAACATACATTTAAAAAACAAAAATTTTCATAAATATTCCCCAAACAACATTCCAAGATTTATGTACAAAAGTGTATCAGAAAGTGTTATTTCACAGCAGCAATTCAGTTGTGCCCCCTAAAAAATACAGTTGCAATCTGAAAACTTTAGCTCAATTCTGGGCTGAACAAAAAGTTACTGCTGCAGTGGGGGTCCCCTCTGCACTACAAGAGTTAAATTCTCATTCTGTCTAGTTGATAATTAAGAATTACCTTATGTCTTGCTTGTTATAAGTTGCTCCTCTTTGCTGCCTGACCAATCACAGCTCTCGAACAGAACGGTGTTAAATGCAGGACCAGTGGTCCTGCATTGTATGTTGGGTGAGAAACCCATCCACATCTTGAGAGCAACTAAGTGCACTGGCTGCCGGGAAAGTGAGCAAAAAGATAAGTATCTCAATTTACTTCTCCTTCCCTTCAAAAGGGATTTCCCTTCACTTCCTGCCCCATAGCTAAAATAGGAGTTGAGAGAAAATTCCTTCAAAGTGAGGGAATCCTGTTGTGCCATCAGGATTTTGCTTTACTTTCACTTTCGATGAGAAGGTTAAACAGGACAAAGAGTGAATCTTCTTAATGGGGCCACAGACAGCAATGGAAACTGACACTCTATCCAAAACCATAAAGTTACATTTTAACACCAGAAACTGGTATAAGATGAAGCTACAACATCCACATGGTGGAAGTTAGAAAATACGTGAACAGAAGACTGGGTGGCAGCCTTGCAAATCTGGGAAGCAGTAGCTTGATGGTGAAAAGCCCAAAAAACACTCACAGATATAATGCACTTTGACAGAAAATGGTGGATTGTCGAGACCATAAGCTTGAATGATGCTGAGCCACCTAGAGATACAGGAGGAACGAGAAGCTGGTGCACCCTTATCTGGACAATTCAGGATGACAAAAAGCGAATCAGTCTTTCTGAAAAAGATGCAACTACTAAGATATAGACTAGGGAAATTAGATTTTGGTGAACTGGCACCAGACACACAGATGGAAGAAAGATGTCCTGACTGAGGTGAAAGGCAGAAACTACCTTAGGCAATAAAATGTCCTGGGCCTTAACACCACCTTGTCCGGACGTAAAACGAAATAAGATCCTTGCAGGATAAGGCCTCCAGTTTACAATCACTGTGGTGAGGTAATGGCTACAAGGAACATCACCTTGTGGGTGAGAGCAGAGAGGAAAGCCTCTAATGGGTTAAAACAGCAGTTTCTGAAGTATTGAGAGAACCCGATTCAGATCCCATGGGGTCGCACAGGAAGAACAGCGGAAGCTATTTGGGACTCTCCCCCTAAAAAGGTCTTCAACAAGGAGTGAGAGGCCAACTTTGCCGAAACAAATGTCAGAAACCTGACTTTAGTGCTGAGAGCCAAAAGCTGGTCCAGACCCAGCTGTAGGGAGGAGAAGATTCATCCCACATAGAAAGTCCTAGTGTGGAATCCCCAAGACTCACATCAAGTGAAGTAAGGCTTCCATGTTCAGTGACAGACCATGCGTTAAATAGACTTTGTAGCTTTTAGGATTTTGAGTAAGTCTGCCTGCCAATTGTCCATGCTTGGGATGTTCATGGAAAGTAAAACTGGAGCATGAGGTTCTGCCCAGAAAAGGATGCTATCTACCCAACTCTCTACAATTAGAATTCTGGTTCCTGATGGATCCTTAGTATGGGTCGACCATTTCTTTTATATAGTATTCCTCAAATGGGTGCAAGGTTAATAAATGTTTTTGGGGAACAAACTCTTGCCAGGGTGTTTCCAATCTCTGTAAGAAGATACTTGGAGTGGGTGCAATGGAAACGTCTTTGCAGACTTAGGAGGAGTGCTAAAGGTCGAAAGACTGATTGAAGTAGCACTTGTAGAAACAACATGCTGACCCTCTAGTTTCAGAGTGGTGAACACTCTCTTAAAGCGCATTTTTACTTAAGTTTTAAAAGCGTTACTTTTACTTTTTTGCATATTTGAGAAAACTCCATTATAGATTTGTTATGTGTTCCCATTTCGAAGTCAAAATGGAGAAAGCCCCCACTAGATTTTGCTATGTGTTCCCATTCACACAGCATACCAAAAAAAAGAAAACTATATATCTTACCTTTTAGCTGTTTCTCAGGAGAAGGTGTCATGGCTGACTGCAAGGACTTTTGAAAAATGTGGGTCTGTCCCAAGTCTGTCCTCAGTACCATTAAAATGCAAGAAGTCTAGCTTCTAAACCTTTAATCCTTTGTTAGGACAGGCCATGTTCAAATCTAGTTACAGCAAAAAATGAAGATCTGCTTGCGCAGTACAGACAGGATTAATTTTAGCAAACACAACTGCCCAACCCCCCATAAACAAAGATAACCAGTAGGATTTTACAGTGCTAAAGGATAAAGAATGAAGCTGCATATTTTAAATACATTTTTTTGGGTTTTGCTATGAGAATGAGAACACATAACAAATATAAAAGCTGGTGTTATCCCAAATTAGCTGCAAAAGTGGAAATACACTTCCGTTTGTGAGTAATGGCATAAGACTGACTCCTCTTCTGGAAATAAGTTCATCAGGCCAAGACTGGAATGATTTAGTTTCAGTCAGGGCCTCTGCAGCTCATAACTCAAAAGCCCCTAAGGTCCTAGGCAAAACAGATTTAGAATGTCCTGGGGGAGGAAGGGGGTGTGTGCTTGTAGCCTCTGTGGTCAGAGTTACTAAACTGGGAGATTTGGGCCTTAAAGTCTTGCATGACTGCAACACATCAGCTGAAAGGACAGAGCAACTGGCCACATTCAACAGTACTGAAAAGGACTCGAATGACAGAAAAGACAGTATTAGCAAAGGGCAACTGGATTTCAGGCTGCAAACAACCACCCCATCAGTAGGCACACCACATGTAGCCCCAGAGCCATTTGTGGAGTAAGAGCAAGTAGCCCCTATTACAGTGGGACTTTCCCCTACGACCGCATGGCAGTAAGGGAACTTAGAGTACTAAACAACTTGTAGCAGTTTGAGTTCAGATGGATGAGCAGACGTGACCAAAACTACTGTAGGCAGGCTGCAGGAACTGATCAAAAATTGAAGTTTTTAATGACTCTGTACAAGTAGGAGCAGCAGCAGGGAGTGCCGCACTGTGGAAAACCGCACAGAGCACACACACAACACTCCACCCAGACAATGCCAGTGCTCCGTCCCACAGCTTTAACCTCAAGTTCAGTGGAAAACAGGTAATTTTAAAAGGTGCCCAGTGACCTAAGTAAATTAGGTAGCTTCTGATGCTCAGCTTTACCTGCCCACTCACTGAGTATTCGGGGACAGGGCAAAAACAAAGGCAATGCCAGCAGCTCTGAACCTGGAAAGTGCTCTGTGACCAACTTGTTAAAAGCCAAGTTCACATTAAAAAATAAATAAATAAACAAATGCACATATTTTTGCAGGTAAAAAAGTTTGCATTTATTATTTATTTATTTTTACTGGAGCCTGCACAGCATTGCAACCGCGATCAGCAAATTATAGGTGCAACGTGAGTCTTTCTCCAGCCTTATGCCCATAGGACTTTCAGTTACAAAACTAGAAGAAGACTAAATTAATTATGACCATTCAAACTAGAAGTAAACCTGCTGCAGTGGAAGATGGTACTTGTAGTCTTTTCATTCACATGAATCATAAATAAATAATATGGCTGTGTGATCAGAGACCCGCAAAGCCGTGCTTTTTTAAAAAAAAAAAAAAAACAGCGAGTGGGGCAAGAGGATCCCCTGCCCACTGTCACAGACAGGTGGGTGCACAGAAGCATGTTACATGTTACACCCTACATAGGAGGTAACATAACATGAAGGTGCGCTAATCCTTTAACATGAGGAGGTCTGCAAAATGCCTTACATGGAAACCCAGTGCTCAAAAGGTCATTTCCAGGCTATCTCCACAACATACAGACAAGTGGGGCCTGGAGACAGCCCTACAAAAACTAAGCTGAGCACGGCTACAATGGTTAGTTGCAATCAAAGAGACTAGTTTCAGTAATGAGGAGTTTCAATGGAGGAGAAAACCGTTGAAGAGAAAGGTGCTAGCAAAAATAGGTTAGCCTTTTACACAGGAAAAACAGAAAATTACTTTCAATCTCACAGGACACTAGCAAAAAAAACTGAGGCATGCTGCTAGTGGGAAGTGGTTATCCTGGACTTGCCTATTTTTTTTTTTTTTTTTGTCAGTGTCCAATCCCACTGTAGGCTGCATCAAATCTGCTTTTTCTGATGCTGTGCACTACAACTGAGATGAAATGCAATAAATATGCATTGAAGGTGCACTGAAAATGAATGGCACTGAAATACGCTAACGTGGTGTAGTAATGCACATGTTACTGCAACACACTGAATCAGAGTTGTTGATAGGCCCTAAAGATTACCATCCCCCAAAGTTTTTTCTGAATCATGCATTTTATACATGTAAAGATACTATTTCGTATATTTATTCCTTCTCTAGTTCACATGCCTTTATTTATAATTTCTTTTTCACATTTCATGCTGAAATGATGGTTTAATCACAAAATGTCAAATCTAAGATTTTATTTATTTTAATGCCTATTAGTTGATAAAGTCTAATGTGTATTCACAGTCACCAGCAGTACCCATAGGGGTGTAAGGAGGGGGGGGGCAGAGAAACAGAGCATTGATGCTGCATAACTGCATGCAATCACTGGAGACAAATGAGTGGACATGGCCCAGCCAGTTCCCATGAACTTGATATTAGAACATGCAGACAAGCAAAGTGTCTTAACCTCCTGTATATGAACTAATAATTTTTTTGTCTTGCTAGAGCTGAAATTTAATGCTGAAATGTTGACACATCAGTCCCACTGACATTACACTGAGCTAGCTCAGATTACAAGTGAAAAGAGATACCCTACATTGGACACCAGTTGTAAGATAGACTGTTGTAAATAATATGATCCTGTTTCTATAAGAGCCCATTCCGACTAGCGCGACTTGTCAGGCGACTTGTCAGCCTGACAAGTCGCGGTCCGTTGAGTAGTACAGGACCCGTTCTAATAGGAGCGACACAAGTCGCTCCGACTTAGAAAAAGGGTCCTGTACTACTTTGGGGCGACCTGGGAGCGACTTGCATAGACTTCCATTATGTGAAGTCCCTGCAAGTCGCGCCGAAGTCGCGGTGCACGCGACTTCACAGGTTGCCCCCCAAAGTCGGATCGCCTCAGTGTGAACCGGCTCTTAGACTATAGAACATGTTAGAAAGGTAAGATAGTGTGAACACATCATGCCTGTAATAAGACATGATCCAATTAGACAAGTATGATCCAGTGAGGCAAACAGCAGATTGCAAACATGTTCCTAGTCTGCCAGACCACCAATCGTGCAAATCATACTTCTCTCTGATCAAACGAATGAGCTGCTAATTCTACTGTAAAGCTTCTAAATCTGAACACAGTAGGTCCCACAATCAATAGTAACTGAACTAAATATTGTTCTTGATGTCTAAAGAAACCAATCACAATATTCCTTTCATTTCTTGAATACAGTAAAGGAAATGGAAATGAACATTCAGACTGATCCCTCTATGAGACAAAATTATAAATTTAATAACAGAAAACTGTTAGCAACTTACTGATTTTGTATGCTCAGGACGTGGAGCAATTACAGGAGGGGTTTCATTTTCCTCTTCCTCCTCTTCTTCTTCTTCATCCTCTTCTTCTGATACCGGAGGAGCTAAAGGAGGCTCTGATGCAGTCTTTGTATTCTGGAAGAAAAAAAAAATGTAAATGACAGGGTTGGACCACTTAAAATGACTTCCTTGAAGTCTTTGATACTACAACAGTGAAATGTCCCTGAAATTTCCAGCCCTGCTCCTGTCTGAGTTTTTTTGGTCTTCTCTCCCACCTCTGAGTTGTAGATTTTCCTGTTGTATTCTCCATAATATAAAAACAAAAATGTCCAAGATTGAGAATGGGATATCCTCATAATTGCTATAGCAAGCATAAATCTCAAGCTCCTAATAGGATAGATATATATATATATATATATATATATATATATATATATATATATATATATATATATATATAAAAAAAAAAAAAATCAACAGGTGGATTTTCTCTCCAGCATCTACCGAAAACAGAAATATTTTTATAGTTGGGCTGACCCCTTCAAGGAGCGGACATTGCAGTAATTACAGCTAACCAGCTTTTCCCCACTTATACTGCATACATTACAGGTATTCCTTGTATATATTATTACATAGAGCTTTAGGTTACATCATTTTGAAACAAGCTGGAGAGAATCAAAAACAATTGCGCACCTAGAAAAAAAATTATAGCGGTCACCTATGCTAATCTAACAAGAAGGAAATATTGAATATTTTGGCTTTGTCAGAACAATTTTCTTTTTTTTTTTTTTTATATAGGAATATTGGCAAATAAATACAAACACCTACTTCTATGATGCAGAGGTTCTTTTTTTTTTTTTTGTTTGTTTTAGATAGAATGCTCCCTTAACTTCTGGAAGAAGTGATGCATGTAATATTGTGCACATTTTAAACAGAGTCCCAGTAAAAATACTACTACTGGTTTTAATTGTTTTCTAGGGGCATAATGTCGATCCTTTGAAAACATCAGATTTAGATGATGGGGTCCTGCCATTGCAAAAATACCTTAAGGTTAATTCGGGTCAAAACCTACAGTATCTCACAAAAGTGAGTACACCCCTCACATTTTTGTAAATATTTTATTATATATTTTCATGTGTGACAACTCTGAAGAAATGACACTTTGCTACATTGTTAAGTAGTGAGTGTACATTGTAAAGTAGTGAGTGTACAGCTTGTATAACTGTCAATTTTCTGTCTCCTCAAAATAACCCAACACAGCCATTAATGTCTAAACCGCTGGCAAAAAATGTGAGTACACCCCTAAGTTAAAATATCTAAATTGGGCACAAAGTGTCAATATTTTGCATGGCCACCATTATTTTCCAGCACTGCCTTAACCCTCTTGGGTATGGAGTTCATCAGAGCTTCACAGGTTGCCCATGGAGTCCTCTTTGACTCCTCCACGATGACATCACGGAGCTGACTGAAGTTAGAGATCTTGCACTCCTCCATGTTCCGTTTAAGGATGTCCCAAAGATGCTCAATAGGGTTTAGGTCTGGAGACATGCTTGGCCAGTCCATCACCTTTACCCTCAGCTTCTTTAGCAAGGCAGTGGTCATCTTGGATGTGTGTTTGGGGTCGTTCTCATGTTGCAATACTGCCCGGCCCTGTCTCCGAAGGGAGGGGATCATACTCTGCTTCAGTATGTCACAGTACATGTTGACATTCATGGTTCCCTCAATGAACTGTAGCTCTCCAGTGCCGACAGCACTCATGCAGTCCCAGACCATGACACTCCAACCATCATGCTTGACTGTAGGCAAGACACACTTGTCTTTGTACTCCTCACCTAGTTGCTGCCACACACGCTTGACACCATCTGAACAAAATAAGTTTATCTTGGTCTCATCAGACCACAGGATACGGTTCCAGTAATTCATGCCCTTATAGTCTGCTTTTCTTCAGCAAACTGTTTGCAGGCTGTCTTGTGCACCATCTTTAGAAGAGGCTTCCATCTGGGACGACAGCCATGCAGACCATCTTGATCCAGTATGCGGCGTATGGTCTGAGCACTGACAGGCTGACTCCCCACCCCTTCAACCTCTGCAGCAATGCTGGCAGCACTCATAAGTCTATTTCCAAAGACAACCTCTGGATATGACGCTGTGCATGTGCACTCAACTTCTTTGGTCGACCATGGCAAGGCCTGTTCTGAGTGGAACCGGTCCTGTTAAACCGCTGCATGGTCTTGGCCACCATGCTGCAGTTCAGTTTCAGGGTCTTGGCAATCTTCTTATAGCCTAGGCCATCTTTATGTAGAGCAACAATTCTTTTTTTCAGATCCTCAGAGAGTTCTTTGCCATGACGTGCCATGTTGAACATCCAGTGACCAGTATGAGAGAGCGATAACACCAAATTTAACACACCTACTCCCCATTCACACCTAAGACCTTGAAACACAAACGAGTCACATGACACCGGGGAGGGAAAATGGCTAATTGGGCCCAATTTTTACATTTTCACTTAGGGATATACTCACTTTTGTTGCCAGCAGTATATACCTTAATGACTGTATGTTGAGTTATTTTGAGGGGACAGCAAATTTACACCATTATACAGGCTGTAAACTCACTACAGACAGTCCCCGGGTTACAAACAAGATATGGACTGTAGGTTTGTTCTTAAGTCAAAAATATAAATTTTTAAGTTTGTTCTTAAGCCAAAATAATAATTTTTACGTTTTTTGGATAGCATAGGGCAGGGTTAACACTCCTGTACCATTTGTTTTGCTGCCTGTACCCCTGTTTAGAAGATTTCACCTCACTTTCTGTCCCTACGACTACTGGATTTTGAACATTTTGGATTGTTGTGGAAACCAGGATTGGTGATAAAGCTTCAGTGGAGACACCTATTTCCCATGAGAACACTTAAAGAAGTGAATTTCCCTTCCTAGGGCTAGATTTCTCCTCCCTTCATGTTGTCTCCCTCCATTTGTAAGTAGGAGTCGTTTGTAATCATTATTACACAGGTCAATCAGAATGAATGCACTATAATGGACAATCGAAATACCAATAAACATGTCAAGCACACGGGAACTGAGAAAGGGTTTTGGCTACTATCTTTTCAGTACATTCCTATTTCTGCTGTAAGTAATTGAATAATCCACTAGCTTCAAATTTCAGGAACTTAAAACAGCAAATTGTCTTTACCCAGACCCACTGTAAGACATTCAACCCTGTAAAGGAAGGGGCAGAGCAGTAAACACGGAATAGGTTATCTAACCAATTTAGGTCCCAAAAATAATAAGAAGGCAGAAGACAATTAATCCTCCCAATAACTGATCATTTATCTATTTCATAGATTATAAATACAAAGCTTGCTCTTTGCATTTGATTCATGCTCCTATTTCATGTTGCCCAAGTACACTAACCGGATGTATGTCAACATGTAACAGTGGGGGCGTGTTCAGGATGGTGCTGAGAGCGGACGCTTAATTCCGAGCTCTGCTGGCCGCTGCATTTATCCTGCTTCTATACCTCCTCATTAGACATTTTCCGTTTCCCTACATGGGTGGGACCATATGGTGATAACCACGAGCAAAGGGGTGACTCTGGCTCGTCGCACGGACTCGTCCGCAGCAACCTCTACTCCACCGGAAGGGACACGTGCAGCCGCCATATCCGCAGACATGGCCAAACAGATGGAGCCCCCATCCTCCCCTCAGGCAGAGGTTACAGACTTTGCAGCATTAATGGCGGCTATTAACAACTGCCAAATGGCCCTCTCAACCAAGATCGACTATGTACAGTCGAATATAGGTCTTATGCGATAGGACCTTGACTACTTCCGTGACCGCATTAACACAGTGGAGCAGCGGGTCTCGGATGTGGAGGATCACCAGCATGACCATGTGGCCGATCTCCATATGCTGAAGATCAAGGTCCACCATCTTGAGACCAAGGCGGAGGACAGGAACCAGCAAAATAACCTGTGAATGCTGGGCCTCCCCGAGGGAGGGGGGAGGAAGGTAATGACCTGGTGACCTTTACTGAGCGCCTCCTTACCCAGCTTCTGCCTACAGCTGAGTTTTCTCCCTTCTTCTCAGTTTTAAGAGCTCATCGTAATGCCACCTACCAGAGGGCCTCCTGGAGCCCCTCCTAGCAGGTTTATTTTCAAGCTCCTTCATTTTTAAGACCATGACCTGGTCTTGCGTGCTGCCAGAGTGCAGGGTGAGCTCCTTATTGGCAATACCAAGTTGATGATATTTCCTGACTACTCGGAGACCCAACGGCTGCGCAAGTCCTTTGACATGATACGGGCTAAACTGCAAGAACGTGGGCTCAAATACAGTATGCCATTTCCTGCACGCCTTCGTATTCAAGATGGGAGGTACGGTGAAATTCCTCATCTCCTGAGAAAGCTAGGTCTTGGAACCTCCCTTAACTCTGTTAGGAATCCTCATACTATGTGATACCATGACCAAGAGGCCTTACTTTGCATCTATATGCCTACTTATGCCTTAAGTTTCTTCTTCTTGTTCTGATGTTACCTTGTTTAGAACGTGTGGGCTGCTCATCGGATCTACTGTTTAAGTTTGTGCTCCCCGGCTTCTAGCTGGGTGATCTACACCTATTTTACCTTCGACCATCAGAAACTCGTATAACCTTACAGATGTTTGGAGATGAAGAAAACTCTCCTTGCGGGCCTATACATGCCACTCCGCTACTCACAAAACCCTATCCCGTACGGATTTGATTTTGGCGGGTGCCTCTATCCTTCCGCAGGTCAATAAAATCTCACTCCTCCTCCTGGGCATATCTGATCACACCCCCCTCCTACTTCAGCTTACCCTTTCTGTGGCTCCATCCGAAGGGCTTTGGCGCCTGTCTTGCTTCTGGGTCTCTGACACCAGGATAGATATGGCCTATCGCTCTCACCTGTTGACATACTGGACCCAGAATGCTGGTTCTGGTACTACTTGGGGCGCCTTTAAGGCATTCACAAGGGGTACATATCAAAACCTTATTAAGCAGGCACGTCTAGCTTCCAAGGTTGACCTGGATACGGCTGAACAAAGAGCCACACGGCTTGAGAAGGTATTCGCCAGCTCTCAGGATACTCTGAACTACCATACTTGGCAGGAGATGCTTAGCGAGGTTCACTGCTACTAAAATGATGATATTGCACCAATCTCAGAGAATATTTGAACAGGTGGTAAAAAATGGCAGACTGCTGGCGTGGCTGGCTAAAAAGCAAACTGGTCCCGTCATTATATCTAGACTTCGATCTCTTTCTGGTGATCTCCTGACAGACCCAGCTGCTACCAACAAGTGTTTCGCTTCCTATTATCGATCACTGTATAGTTATAAAGTAGCCTATGCTGAGGAAGACTTGGCTTCCTTCCTGGACGCTGTTGATCTCCCCCGGTTGACTCCTGCTTATAGTGCTAAGCTTGATGGCCCTATTACTACAGCTCTGCTGTCACTCCAGGCCAGTAAGACTTCTGGGCCATGGCCAGCCTGGAGAGTTATACAAGACCTATGAGGAAGATTTGCTGCCACAAGTCCTTGAGATTTTGAGTCCGTCCCTATGCTCTGGAACCCTCCCCCCCTCTATGTCAGAGGCTGTGTGTGTGGTATTGCTCAAGCCTGGGCAGGATCCCGAGTTATGCTCTTCTTACCGGCCCATCTTATTAAACGAAGACGCAAAAATCTTGGCAAAAGTTCTTGCTAACCGTTTGTTTGATATCTTTTATCTTGGCTCTAGTGGATGGCGATCAGTCTGGATTCATCCTGGATAAGGTCACTGATATTAATATTCGTAGACTCTTTACACATATTGTCCTGGCCTCTCCAGACAGCATGGGGTTGGTGGCCTCCCTTGATCCCAAAAAGGCTTTTGATTGTGTTGAGTGGAGCTACCTCTGGACTGTCTTGGAGAGGAGGTTTGGACCCCACTTGATCTCATGGATCCGTTTGGTATACTCAGCTCCGACAGCAAGAATCTGTACTAAAAACAACATCTCCTCCTTTTCCCCTCTATCGAGGTACGCGCCAGGGATGCCCCCTTTCCCCGGGGCTTTTTGCCCTGGCAATGGAGCCCCTCACAGCGACACTACGAGCTGCTACAGAGGTTCAAGGTATACAGGTAGGAACCCTGATTGAAAAATTAGAACTATATGTGGATTATGCCCTTTTATTTGTAAGAGACCCTTTTTCTTCTCTGCAGGCTGCACTTGAAATAGCAAATGATTTTGGAGCCGTCTCTGGGATAGGGATCAACTGGGATAAATCCATTCTTTTTCCCCTTGGTTCTTGGTCCTCTCCTCCTGTTACAAACACCCCACTTGTGTGGACCACTGAATTTAAGTACCTTAGTATACGTGTTGGTACTACCATCCAGACCTTTGTGGAACTTAATATGTTGCCCCTGTTACGTCCCCTGTCCCAGAGATGCACCACATGGCAAACCCTTCCGCTATCGACTGTAGGTAGAGTTAACCTGTTTAAAATGATCTTCTTATCCAAGTTTCTATATTTTTTCCACATTACTACCATAATTATCCCCAAATCCTTTAACAGACTGGATGTTATTGTAGGTGCATTTATCTGGGCCGAGAGGCCACCTCTACATTAAGACTCCCAATTAATCAGGGGGGTGTCCCTCTCTGATTTTCGATTGTACTATTGGGTTGTGGTGTCGGTCACTGTGCAATGGTGGTTCTCTCAGGCAAAAGACAACCCGGCAGTTTCCCTTGAGGTAGCTGTAGTAGGCTCCTACTCCTACTAGGCTCCTAGTAGGCTCTACCCCATCTGCATATGACACCTGACCCTCATATCTGGACCTCTCGAGGGATTGTGGGTCTTAAACACATCATCTCAAATGGTACCTTAAAATCTTTGCAGGACTTCAGACTGAATTTCATCCGCCCAATAAAATGCTGTTCAGGTACTTGCAGCTTCGGCAATGCAGTGCTTTCACAGTTCTCTACCCTATTGTTCTGGAGCCCTGATCGCTAGGGAGCTGGCGAGACCTATGTCCTCCATTTATCTCCGTCTATCCATTGCTCACTCCGTTAAATTGAATAGGTTGGATCATAAATGGTGGACAGATATACCGGACCTCAAAGAAAGACTGAAGAAGAACATTGTGTGGGCCACTATGCTACTACTATGGTGTCAGCTAGGGAAAGGTTTGCTAAGGTTAAGTTCCTGCACAGAGCCTATTTTACCCATTCATTTGGCCAATATATACCCTGCTGTCAGTCCCCTATGCAACAGGTATCAGTCATCCACTGGCACCTTCTTTCATATGGTATGGACATGCCCTAAAATCCAGGAGTATTGGGCCTCTGTGGTGGAGGTAATAAATCATACTTGCGATCTGTCCCTTGGTCTGGATCCCAGAGTGTGGCTGTTGGGGGGTGCTAGACGGTGCAGAACTAGGTTGTTATATTAAGTTATTTGTGTTCTTCTCTTTCTATGCCCGGAGGGACATTTTACTCAAATGGAAGTCAGTACTACCCCCCACCATGACTTCCTGGCGTGCCTTGCTACCTCTATACAGGCTTACCTATGAAAACCAAAAATCGCCCCAGGAAAGCGACAAAATTTGTTCGGCCTGGATAGACTCCTGGGGTACCTGATTTGAGATTCGACTGGTTGCTTGTTTACCTCCATTGGGGGTTATTACTCCTATATATATGGGCCGATTTTTCTGTTCCCCTCCTTCCTCTCCCGAACTCCCTCACTAGTCCCGCTCCCAAATGTATCCTTCCCCCCACTCTTCCGTTCTCACTGAGATCCTAAAACTATATTGTTTTCTATGAATGTCTATGTTGTATTACTGCTGATCACTGATTTTTACAGTGACTAATTGATGCCTCTCCCACTGAATTTCATATGTATTTTTCCTTGACTCTGGTCATTCTGACCTAACATACTGTACTTGAAAGCTCTTATTTTGATGTGTGTCTTACCAACTGCAGTTGTTGTATTTGGTTTGCCCTTTTTTTCTTTTTTTTACACCCAATAAACAATACTTGTTAAAAAAAAAAAAAAAAAAAAACATGTAACAGTATTTTCTTTTAATTTAAAACATTAGAGAAGTGGATAGTAAAAGGTTCTTAAAAATTGTACGATCTGATGGTGAATATACAGGGAGATTGTCTGCATTTGAGATCACCGCACAGAATACACACTTTATTACAATCTGCATTTGAGATCACCGCACAGAATACACACCTTATTACAATCTGCGTAGTTTTAAACATTTTTCCAAACTATTTTATAAAACCTCAGCCAATGTTTACAGCTGTATTGGATCTTTTATCACCAAAGCACATTCTACAATTCTATAGAATTACACTTAAATGTGCTTGACCATACACTCAGTGTGTGTAGGCAAATTCAAGACTGTTAGATGCATTTACCTGAATCTGTTGAATCAGATTATTAAGTGTATACTTTAAAAGGACCTTTGTGTTCCTAGATTTGAAGCATACATTTCTTTTCTTCCACCTGGTTATACAATCATCCCTGTATACTAATTTTAATGTGGCCAAATGGCTGCCAAGGGAATATAATGTGCAGCAGCACTGTGCATACCAGAGAACTTTTTTGGTGACTGCTCACTTATTAGCTTAAGAAAAATAACACACTGGCAAGGTGTTTTTACAATTTAAATATTAGGAACACCTAGTTTAATTGTAACTGAAATGGCACAAAAGCATTGTGTATCTTTGTATATTACCATAGGAACTTAAGGCATGCACATCAATCTGTGTATTTGCCAAGTCCTAATGTCCCAAAAAAGCCATATTAGCATGTTACACAATATATACCTTGTAATTCTGATGTTCGATAATAAAGAGCTAAGAACATATAAGAAAGTGGAAATAGTTGTATAACCTACCAAAGAGTGGGCAGCGATATATCCATGTGCACTCTTATCTGCAAAAATAAAATCAGCACTAATTAGAAATACCCTTACCAAATGTTTTGGGTTTTTGATTTATCCAAAATTTCTGATGTGATAAACATGTAGTGATATGATGCTTTGATATTACAATGTTTAATAAAAGCACAATGCACAATCATTTTCACTGAAAAGGCACAATGTGTCCTAAAAATAAATCTAATCAAATTTCACCATAAATGGCCTTTTTGATGTTGTATCTAAATAACTTTTTGAGTTAAAAATTATTTGAATCCACTTGCTAGTGCTTATTGTTTAGCGCCAGACTGAGAAAACGCACCAGCCTGTACAAATCAACTTAAAGTAAATCACAGGAATCCACTAACATTATCTCATAATACAGAGCTGAATACCCTCAATAAGGTTTAGAAAGTAGTCACAAAATGCAACCATGAGTTTAGACGTGTGGGGCATTTTAGATAAAAATGCTAAGTGGAATTGTTTTGCAAAAAACTAGCAAATAAATATACCTCCAGACGTAAAGCTCATATACTTCTGGTTGTTGACAGTCTCTTTGGAATCATAAAATTTGAGGACATCTAGCACAGCCTGAGGGTTCTTCTTCTGCTCCAGTTTGGTGATGTTTGAGGTTTGCAGTAGTCTCGCCCATTGTTCTGGGATTCCCTGTGGGAGAGAAGACAGGGCACCATTTTTGTCCCATTCTCCAAACACCAAAATAACAGTCTCTGAATACACTGGGAGAAGGTTGTATTATTGAGACCTTGGTTTTGCTATAAATAAATTACATATACAGTCAGTCATTCTCTAGTAAAACACAAAGCTAAAACCAGGATCCCAGATGAAGAAAAAAAGAAAAGTAAAGTAAATTATGGCTGTGAGACAAGGTGCATGAGTAATGTGTTTAGACAGATGTAACTAATGTCTAAAAGATGGCAGAAAGGGTTAGCAGTGGTTATGGTGGTAAAGTGCAGACATGACAATCCATACAATGGAGTGGCGCTAAATGTGTATGATCCATCTTGGAATGAATAAGGCAATGGTGTGTGTGTATATATATTTATTTTTTTAATATCTACATTTCTGAAACGTAAAAGTAGTGGAAAGACTAAACACATGGGCCTTATTAATAAAAAGTGGAGCAAAAGGAATGTTGGAATATTGCCAAACAAGATACCAACATACGCAATAGCTTGATAAGCAACACTTTCACTTTTGTTTTGATTATATAAAGAAGAATCTGTACCTAAATATGGGGAGAATAAGGTGGATTACATTGGATTTTCTGTGAGACTGGACAGAAATGCAACACTATTTTTTTTTAACTAAAAAGGGATAAACAAGTAATAAAAGCACCTTTGTTTTTGTTTTTTTGTTTTTCTTAATTCTTACTAGTTTGTACGCTTACTACAAATTATACTTCTCTAGCAATGTTAATAATGATATAAGATTTATTTTCAAATGTATAACCATGTAGTCTAAAAAAGTAAAGTCTAATATGCATTATGTATCTAGGGTGGTCTTGTAGAGAACAATAAAACACCAACAGTATCCGATACGGAAAGTTTAGTTTTGCTGGGCACCAATGGACTGAATTACCCACTTATCTCCTAGACTGAGAGGGTGAGAATTCCCTGCAGTACTTTGCATTTCCACCTTCTCCAACACAACCATAATATAGATGCTAATAACTCACAGATTATCTGCTGACCTATTTGTTTATTATACAGAAAAGAAATATCAGGGCGATGTGACACCATTATTTGACTTTTGTACCGGCTAAAGCTGTGAGGGTCTGGCAACTGTAGCTATTATTTTTGATTTTATTAGGAATGAAAAAAAAACACAGAAAAAAATAAATAAAAGCGACAAACTATAAAGCTGAAATATAAGTTTTGGATGGAATTGGCTTTTAAAGATAAAATAATGGGATTTTTGACTTACCGTAAAATCCATTTCTCTGATGTTCATTGACAGACACAGCTCCTTATCATCTTGACCATTGGGTTATACTGCCCCCTACAGGAGTAGGACACTAGGCAGGAAAAAGCTTGACTACGCCTATGCGGCAGTCCAAGGGGGTATACTCCCACTCTCAACCATAGGCACTCCGTTTTTTTACAAGTAGTGTCAGAAGAAAGCCAACTCCACAGAGGGGTGGGTGCTGTATATGTCAATCAACATCAGAGAAATGGATTTTACGGTAAGTCAAAAATCACATTTTCTCTTTCGTTCATTAATGGACACAGCTCCTTATCATCTTGATCATTGGAACGTCCCAAAGCAGTGTCAAACATGAGGGGTGGGAAACAGCAAGAAAAACTTCCCAAGGCTAAACCTTAGCCAACCAGGTAATATGGAGCTCAACCATAAACAACTGGAGCTCACCTGAAAAAACAATACAACCCCAAAGAGGACCAGGTCCTCTAAACAGAAGCCTGCAAAACCTTGCGGCCAAAAGAAGCATCCGCAGATGCCAACACATCCACCTTATAAAACTTTGTAAAAGTGTGCACAGACGACCAGGTGGCCGCCTTACAAACCTGCAGCACCGACGCCTGATGATGAAAGACCCAGGAGGCACTAAGCACCTGAGTAGAGTGCGCCTTAACAGGAAAAGAAGAAACTTGACCCTTAATTGAATAGGCCTGAATCACTGTCTGATCCATCTGGAAATGGTCGCAGCAGAAGCAGCCAAAATGATTCCGAGGTTCATCAGTGAGTACAAATAGTGAGTCTGACTCCGTAGAACCACATCCAGGGAAGGCAAGGCAATTTCCTTAGGATGCTGAGGCCTGGGACATAGGGAAGGCAACACAATCTCTTCATTCAAAGGGAAATCATAGATGAACTTTGGAAGGAACGACGGACAGGGACGAAGAACCACCTTATCTCTGTGAACCACCAGATAGGGTGAACAACTAGAGAACGCCGCCAGCTCCGACACCAAGCCACCAAAAAGGCCGCCTTTTGGGACAACGTAAGCAGGGGAACCTCAAGAAGACTTTCGAAGGGAGGTTTCTGAAGAACGGACAGGACCAAATTAAGGTCCCACAGTGGCAATGGAGACCGCACTGGAGGAGCCAAGTGTTGAACTCCCTGGATAAAGGTACGCACCAAGAAGTGTGTGGCCAATGGACGTTGAAAGAAAACCGCTAAGACCGAAAACCTGGCCCTTGATGGTACTCAAGGCCAGGCGCTACTCAATCCCACCGTTGGAGGAAAGCCAATATCCGAGCCACCAAAAAGGAGCGAGGGTGAACCCCAAGAGACTCCCACCACGCTATGTACGTCTTCCAAGTGAGATGGTAGATCTTTCTAGAGGTAGATTTTCTAGCCTTTAACAGCATAGGAATCACTGATTCAGACAAACCTCTATCCTTCAGCACCTGGCTTTCAACAGCCAAGCCATTTAAAGCCAGTGACTGTAAAGCAGGATGGAAGATTGGCCCTTGGGACAGCAGATCTTCCCTGAAAGGAAGTCTCCAAGGAGCATCAGCGACCAGCCGTACCAGATTGGCATACCAAGACCTGTGAGGCCAGTCTGGAGCCACTAGAATAACCGGAATCCCTTCTGCCGTGATCCTGCGCAGGAGTCTTGGCAGAAGTTTGAGAGGGGGGGGGAGGCGTAAATCAGACGATACTGGCATCTGTGGCGTCGGCTAGAGGATCCTGAGACCGTGCCACAAAACCTCTGTACCTTGCTGTTGAGAGGAGAGGCCAACAGATCCATCTCGGAGCCCACCCGAGACACAACTAATAAAACACCTCCGGATGAATCGACCATTCCCCCTGGTCTAACACCTGTGGACTGAGATATTCCACTTGCCAATTTTCCACCCCTGGAATGTGTACAGCAGAGAGCTGGAATGAATCATTCTGCCCACCTTAGAATACCGGCTACCTCCCAAACCGCTTGTGCCCTCTTGGAGATTGACAAAGTCTGAACGCTCGGAATTCCATTAGATTGATCGGCAATCTGGACACCTCCCCGCCCGGACAAGCTGGCCAGTACAGGGGGAGAAAGAATTTTCCCTGTCGAAGTGCCGAAGAACGAAGCCACCAGATCAGGGACCCTCTCGTACCCTGGCTCAACAGGATCAGATTATCTAAGAGATTCTTGTCCCATTTCACCAGGATATCTCTGCAGAAATCTCTGTGCAAACCGAACTGCCTCAAAAAGGTAGACACCATCAGGCTCAGCTCCCACATGCAAGCCCGGAGGGATGACCGTCTGCTGGACAACAAAACCTGGATTACCTCCTGCAATTTCTGGAGTTTTTCCAGAGGAAGAAACACTTTGGCTGAGGTCAAGTCCAGAGTCAGACCCAGAGAGTCCAGACTTGTGGACGGAACCAGAGAAGACTTCTGAAGGTTCAGAATCCAACTGAACACCCTCAGAGTTCGCAGAGTAATCTCCAAGTTGTCCATCAGAGCAGCCAGAGACTTCGCTCGCAGAAGAAGATTGTCCAGGTAACCCAGTACAGCGATCCCCTGCTGACGCAGCAATGCTAGTACCGGGGCCAACACTTTCATGAAGACCCGAGGAGCTGAGGCGAGACCAAAGGGTAAAGCCACAAACTAATAATGCTTCTCGCCCACGACAAAGCGGAGGAATCGCTGGTGACCGGCGCATATTGGAATGTGAAGGTAGGCATCCTTGATGTCGATAGAAGTGAGAAAATCACCGATGTAGGGATGCCACTGCCGTGTGAATGGACTCCATTCAGAACTTCTGTACCCGCACAAAGCGGTGAGGGCGCCCCTTCATGCAGAGGAAGCCTTGCACGCAGGTCTGGAAAAGCCCGCTCATGACTTGCCAATCCAGGTCCTCCTGGAGGCTCTGAAGAATACTAGATCCCTTATCTTGAGACCCTGAGGGATGAAAAGGCCTCTTATGAGCTGAGAACAATGGCCTCCATCTGTGACGGGGCTCCTTGCCCTTGGAAGCCTGGGGAAGAAAAGTACTCTCCCCCCCACTGAGGCCTTTATTGATGTCATCCAATGAATCTCAGAACAAGGCGATCCCCCCACAAATGGGAGATTAGATAAGGCCTTCTTAGAAGTCTGATCCGCAGACCAGCATTTCAGCCACATGATACCACTGCTGAGAATGACAGTCTGGAAATCAAAGGAGCTGCATCCAAAGAGACATCACAGACAAACTGTAGCCCCTGGACCGATTGATCCGCCAGCTCCGCAAAGGCAAGGGGAAGCTCCCCCTCCAGGTCCCAGCATAAAATTTTAGCCCACTCTGTCAGGTTTGCGACACCAGGGCAATGGAAAATACCAGCCAAAGTGCCGAACCAGCCACAGTGAAATATGGTGAGTCAGAGCATTCGACCTCCTATCAGCCGGATCTTTAAAGGCTAGGGACTCCTCAACCGGAATTAAGCTGGCTTTTTTTAACCTGGAAACCGGCGAGCCCACTAAAGGTAGGACCGTTCATTTTTTAAGCAGGGAATCCTCGTAAGGATACCGCATCATGCTTAGGGACCGCAAAAGTGCATTTTGGACAAGCCCAATGTTTAGTGACAATATTATCAAAGTAAGCGGGAAAGGGGAACACGCTCGCCGCCTTGGAGGTCCTGTGGGTGTCAAAAGTGACCGGCGCCTCTGACACAGCATCAGCCACCTCCTCCAATTTTAAAGTTTCATGCACTGACACAATCAGCTAATCCACCAGCACCTTTTCATGTGCGGCTAGAGGAACAGAGGAATCATCCTCACTATCTGAGCACGCGGGCTGCGTGGACACAGACCCAGAAGGGCAACTCGAATCCGTGTAGGCCGAATCTGATTCAGGATCTGATGAGACAGATGAAGCAGGTGAAAGCGGGGGAGGCTTTTTGCTAGCCCATTTTACCAGGACCAAATCCACCTTGGACACTAAGTACTCCAGAACCGCTGTCAGTGCAGTCAGGGATTTTTGGGAAGCCTTAGAGGGGTATCAGGTGGGGAAATGTGCTCCAGGGACTCCCTTAGAGAAGAGGGGGACCCACACAAAAAAGTGTATAACACTGCTAGGGACACTCCCACCGTGCTGGTGGCACCACAGGGCCCAGCACAAAGCTATAGCAGAGAGAGGGAGATCAGGAAGAGAAAGATCCAGGAGTCACCACTAGAGGATAAGGAGGGGCTCCCACTACCAAAATCACAGTTGATAGCTTCAAAAACATGGCCGCTGCTATTTTCAATGAGAAAACCACAAGAAAAAGTCTGCCGAGGCTACACAAACATGGCCGCCAATCTACAGCGCAAAAGGCCACAAGAAAATGGCGGTGCTGCGCGGCTCCCGGGTGCCCAACGGGGACCCAAGGTGCACCTAACACGATCCCAGCAGGAAGGAGGGCCCTGGTAGGAGCCCCCCCTGGTACAGTCCCCTCCAAAACATTAATGGTCCAGGGGCGCGCTCCCCCCACCCCTATCGCCAGCTTGACACCCCAAACTGACCTGAAAAGGTATGGCCACCCCATGGGAGGGGAGGGAAGAGGGGAGGGAGAGTGTGGGCAGAAGGGGGGGACGCTGCATGGGAATGAGGGGAACCCAGGGGTCCGATCGTCCCAGGAAGGGGCCCACATCCACCCCAAAAACCTCCAGAGTTAGAGGAGGGACAGCTACTTACCATACAAAGGAAAAGGGTGGGCACCGCTCCTGACAGACCACGGCTCCATCGGAATGGGGGGGGGGCTGTCGGCCAGGAGGAACATTGCGACTCAGGCCGAGGCAAGGTCGTATGTGCCCTCATGAAACGTTTAACTCGCAGGCTAGCCCCCGTCCAGTGGAGCTATGCCGCAGCCGACCTAGCGTGGAGCTAAGGCCTGCGCTGGCCAGACTGGGGTAACCCTCTGGATCTAGATTTTCCAGTCCGTCGCCCAGTCTGGCAGTTGATAGTGGTTTCTCACAGGAACAAAATTATCAAAGATATGGAAAAAATTCCATTAAAAAAAAAAAAAATGCCAGGACCAGTGATCCCAGCAAGGAACTAGGTCCTTACTCCTGACTAGGCAGAAAAAAAACGGAGTGTCTATAGCGGAGAGTGGGAGTATACCCCCTGAGACTGCCCCATATGTGTAGTCAAGGTTTTTTCTGCCTAGTGTCCTACTTCTATAGGGGGCAGTATAACCCAATGGTCAAGAAGATAAGGAGCTGTGTCTGTCAATGAACGACAGAGAAACAACATTTTGAATCGCTCTATGCAAGATGGAACTAAACAGTATATTCTACACTGCAATCTTTTACCATGAGTATCTTTATAAACTTCCTCTGCTGATACCGTGCTATAGTTCTTTCACTATTAAGGCCTGTACTACTTCAGTTACAATACTGGACTCCCACTACAATAGATATAATGATTAAATCCACTCTAAACGAATAGCCACGTTTGGTGCATATTAGGATTTTATTGTCTCTCTTACCGAAACTACCAATGCTGCCCCCACTTTGACGATTATAAGCATGTCATCCTATTAAAACTAGGTTTCCTGAATTTGTTCTAATTTCCAGTACAGATTATTAGGGATGGGCTCAGGCGTGTTTGTAGTCCCAATCCACTTAAAGCGGAGTTCCACCCCTTTTTAATACGTTGGATTACATAGATGTATGTAATCCCCTTTAAAACGACTTTTACCAATGGAAACTTTTTTTTTTTTTTGCTAGTAAATACCTTATTTTCTTGTTTATTCCTCCTCTCCTCACTTCCGGGTCCGATCGGCGATTCACAGTGTGTGCTGGGATGTATTCCATGTCAGAAATCGTGCAGTATTACCCAGGAGCTGAGGTGTACTGTGTGTATTGAGGCCGTGACCTGCCCCGCCCCGCCTCCTCTCAGTGAGTTGTACTGTATGCATTGTATTCAGGCCGTTCTCTGCCCCGCCTCCTCTCAGTGAGCGAGGACTGAAAGCATTATATCCTCACTGAGCTCACTGAGAGGAGGCGGGGCGGAGGCGGGGCAGAGCACGTCCTGAATACAATGCATACAGTACAACTCACTGAGAGGAGGCGGGGCGGAGGCGGGGCAGGTCACGGCCTGAATACACACAGTTCAGCTAAGCTCCTGGGTAATACTGCGAAATTTCTGGCATGGAATACATCACAGCACACACTGCGAATCGCCGAATGACGTCATCACCGATCGGACCCGGAAGTGAGGAGAGGAGGAATAAACAAGAAAATAAGGTATTTACTAGCAAAAAAAAAAAGTTTCCATTGGTAAAAGTCGTTTTAAAGGGGATTACATACATCTAAAGTTACGAAAATGGGTGGAGCTCCACTTTAAGCAAAGGAAGCCAGGAAGCCCTCAGTGCACACCAACAATCATAGGTGGGTACGCATTTCCCGGCCCGCAGTTGCTCATACACATGCTGCCTATGATTGGCAGTGCGCAGTGAGGGCTTCCTGGCGGGATTGCTCAGGTGGGTTGGGACTATGATCTGAACACGCCTGAGGCCATCCCTACAGATTATATACAGGGCAACCTGCCTCCTTGTTTGATTTTTTTGTTTACTTCAGGTGAAATTTGTTGAGCGAGGGGCTACAGAAAAAGGATACCCTGCAATCAGACTGCTGATAGATCATTATTCAAGAATCAGGAGTTAACAATACTGGGTGAACTTAGCCTTTAGATTTAATAGGGACAGCTACCAATATATCAGCAGAATCCAGCACTCCTAATTCATAGATTAAATCTCCTAATTCAGACACCCAAATCTTAAATATTTCAGTTTTTGGTCAATTTATAAGAGTTACATTATACCTCTCAAAGACTTATGACAAAGTTGGTGAGATCTTTGCACTTACGTTTCCAGATATGCACATTTGCCAATGCTACAAGAGGATCCATCACTTCCAGTTTAACTTAAAACTATGCTAACCGATTATTCAGCAGGAGGCCCAAGAGCAGTCAGAGGTGGTTATTTACTAAAACTGGTGCACATAGAATCTAGTGCAACTCTGCAGAGAAACCTGCAGCTTCCAAGTTTTGTTAAAGCTTAATTGAACAAGCTGAAGTTAGAAGCGGATTGGTTACTATGCACAGCTGCATCAGATTCTGTGTGTACACCAGTTTTAGTAAATCTCCCATTATGTGTATACAAAATGATCATATACAAAGCAAATTGCAGTTATATAAAGATATATGTCTGTTGCCGGACTTAAAAGACAGTGACCAAGCTTGAACTCCATGGGTAGGAGCTATGGTAAACTGGTCAATGAAATGTGGTAAACTGTAACACGGTCAATATGTTACAATAAGTAATTTAGTCAGTTATATCAATTAGATGATTCGTGATAACTCATACATTTGGAGATCTTAAATATGTTTAAGGGCTCTTTCACACGGGCGGTCCAATCGGATCCGCCTGTCAGTTTTTTAGGCGGATCTGATCGGATCCTCCATGCAGCTCTATGGGGCAGCGGGTGTCAGCGGAGGTCACCTCCGCTGACACCCGCTGCCATCCGCATCCGATCCTGTGCTGAAATCTGGACGGATGGAAACCCTATTTTTCCATCCGTTCAGTAATCAGAGCGGAGCGGATCTGATGAGAGCGGACAAGCGGTCCGCTCTCCTCCGATCCCCCATAGAGGGCAGGGGGTGCTGAGACACCTCCCTCTCCGCTCTGCAAGTGGAGACGGAGCTGTCATCCGCCGGGTCAGCGGGGATCGCGGATCGATCCCCGCTGAGCAACACGGATCCACCTGCGGAGGCGGACCGTGTGAAAGAAGCCTAAAGCTGTCCCAGGGCCTGACTCAAACTATGTCCAAAATTCCCTTGATACCGAATAAGAGAAAAAAAAAGAAAAGAAAAGGAAAGTGGCAATTTCTTCTATACTCATCAGAGCATCCTATGTGCTTCATACATTTACCTAACGCTATGAGCCTATAATATTATTAAGCATCACCTACCGAAAATGCCCACCTATAGAGATTCTTATAGGATTTCTATAACCTTACATACAGTGAGGAAAATAATTTGATCCCCTGAAGATTTTGTAAGTTTGCCCACTTACAAAGAAAAAAAGGGTCTATATCTTTTACCATAGGTGTATTTTAAATGATAGAGAGAATATCAAGCAAAACTCCAGAAAAAACATGCTGCAAATGTTATAAATGGAGTTGCAGTTCAGTGAGTAAAATAAGTATTTGTTTCCCCAAAGCAAACATGACTTCGTACTTGGTGGAGAAACCGTTGTTGGCATGCACAGAGGTGAGACGTTTCTTGTAGTTAGTTACCAGGTTTGCACACATCTCAGGAGGGATTTTGGTCCAATCTTTTTTTACAGATCTTCTCTAAATCTTTAAAGTTTCTTGGCTGTCGCTTGGCAACTCAAAGTTTCTGCTCCCTCCATAAAATGTATTTAGGATTAAAGTCTGGAGACTGACTAGGCCACTCCATTACCTTAATGTGCTTCTTTTTGAGCCACTCCTTTGTTGCCTTGGCAGTATGTTATGGGTCACTTTTATGCTGAAAGACCCATCCATGGCCCACCTTCAGTGTTCTCATCCAAGATGTAACAATACATGGCCCCATTCATTGGCCCCCTCAATGCGGCAACGTCTGTCTGTATCTTTAGCAGAGAAACAGCCCCAAAGCATAATGTTTCCACCTTCTTGCTTGGCTTTAAGGATGGTGTTCTTAGGATCATAGTCAGCAGTTTTCTTCCTCTAAACACAGCAAGTCCCCCTCCTCGGCATATGTAGTCATGCCAATGAACATCTAAATGATTCAGAGAAGGATTGAGAGAAAGTGCTGTGGTCAGAGGAGACCAAAATTTAGCTCTTTGGCATTAACGCAACTCACTAAGTTTGGAGGAAGAAAAATGCTGACTATGACCCTAAGAACACCATCCCTACAATCAAGCACCGAGGTGAAAACATGGTGCTTTGGGGCGGTTTCTCTGCTTAAAGGTACAGGTCGACTTTGCCGCACTGAGTGGCCAAAAAATAGGGCCATGTTTTTTAAAATCTTGGATGAGAACCCTCTTCTCTCAGCCAGAACACTGAAGATGGGTCGTTGATGGGTCTTCCAGCGCAACAATGCCCCAAAACATACTGCCAAGGCAACAAAGGAGCGGCTCAAGAAGAAGCACATCAAGGTCGGAGTGGCCTAGTCAGTCTCCAGACCTTAATCCTATAAGAAATTTATGGAGGGAGCTGAAACGTCAAGTTGCCAAGCGACAGCCAAGAAACCTTTAAAGATTTAGAGAAGATCTGTAAAGAAGAGTGGACCAAAACATGGTCACCAACCACCAAGAAACATCTTACCTCTGTGCTTGCCAACAAAGGTTTCCCCACCAAGTAAGAAGTCATGTTTTGCTTGGGGATCGAATACTCTTTTTACTCACTGAACTGTAACTTCATATATAGCCTTTGTTTTAGGTGTTTTTTTTTTCTGGATTTTTGGTTGATATTTTGTCTCTATCATTATAAATACACCTATGATAAAAATTATAGACTCTTAATTTCTTTGTAAGTGGGCAAACTTACAAATTCTGCAGGTGATCAAATAATTATTTTCCCCGCTGTAATGGAATAACTGATTATCTAATTTCTCCAAGCAAAATATGACATTAATGGTCATTTACCAAGGCGTGTATGACAAAGTATAAAGAGAATTATGTATATATGTCTTTGATGCCTCCGTCTTTTTTTTTTTTTTTTTATAGAAATGCAAAATTGCACAACAAATGTGTTAAATATTTTAGAAAAAATGCAAGTGTGTACTTTATTTTTCCAAATATCTGTAAACAAGACCGTTATTTCCCATCCATAACATAATACCCTGGTCTATATGGCCAACTAACACATCTCTGCTTGCTGTTAAAGTAACTTAAGCTTTCTCCTACTTTCAATAAGTCTTTTGCATTTTTGTGATAAAGATAAAAAGACAAGGCACCTCTAAGTGCAGTAGGCGCTGAGTATTTATTAGGTTAAAAGTATAAAAGCACGCACATTTGGTAAATGTGACATGGGCATAGCGAAGATCTGTCTAGAGTCTTCCTATCCGCTTTGCTAAGTGGATGGTAATATGGTACACATGCCAAATACGGTTTCTTTATGAAAATATTCATACATTTTAGACTGGGCCTCTTCAGGACAAATGTACTTACGCATAGACAGTCACAGAAGGTTGAATCTAAAGTGTAACTTTAAATTAGCTTTACACATACATTTGTGGTCAACATTAATATAAATCCATAATGCTTTCTGTTCTGTAAATGCAGAGACAGGTGGTTACAAAGCACCTATGGAATTCTGTATTTCCTATATACAGTATCTCACAAAAGTGAGTGCACCCCACACATTTCTGTATGTAATTATTTATATCTTTTCATGTGACAAAACTAAAGAAATTAAACTTTGCTACAATGTAAAGTAGTGAGTGTACAGCTTGTATAAGTGTAGATTTGCTGTTCCCTCAAAATAACTCAACACGCCATTAATGTCTAAACCGCAGGCAACAAAAGTGAGTACACCCCTAAGTGACAATGTCCAAATTGGGCCAAACGTGTCAATATTTTGTGTGGTCACCATTATTTTCTAGCACTGCCTTAACCCTCTTGGGCATGGAGTTCACCAGAGCTTCACAGGTTGCCACTGAACTCCTCTTCTACTCCTCCACGATGACATCACGGAACTGGTGGATGTTCAAGACCATGCGCTCCTCCACCTTCCATTTGAAGATGCCCCACAGATACTCAATAGAGTTTAGGTCTGGAGACATGCTTGGCCAGTCCATCACTTTTACCCTCAGTTTCTTTAGCAAGGCAGTGGTAGTCTTGAAAGTGTGTTTGGGGTCGTTCTGTTGGAATACTGCTCTGCAGCCCAGTCTCCGAAGGGAGGGGATCATGCTCTGCTTCAGTATGTCACAGTAAATGTTGGCATTCATGGTTCCCTCAATTAACTGTAGCTCCCTAGTGCCAGCAGCACTCATGCAGCCCCAGACCATGACACTCCCACCTCCATGCTTGACTGGAGGCAAGACACGCTTGTCTTTGTACTTCACACCATCTGAACCAAATAAATTTATCTTGGTCTCATCAGACCACAGGACATGGTTCCAGTATTCCATGTCCTTAGTCTGCTTGTCTTCAGCAAACTACTTGCGGGCATCATCTTTAGAAGAGGCTTCCTTCTGAGAAGACAGCCATGCCGACCAATTTAATGCAGTGTGCATCGGATGGTCTGAGCACTGACATGCTGACCCCACACCCCTTTACCTCTGCAGCAATGCTGGCAGAACTCATAGGTCTATTCCCCAAAGACAACCTCTGGATAGGACGCTGAGCACATGCACTCAACTTCTTTGGTTGATCATGGCGAGGCCTGTTCTGAGTGCAACCTGTCCTGTTAAACTGCTGTATGGTCTTGGCCACCATGCTGCAGCTCAGTTACAGGGTCTTGGCAATCTTATAGCCTAGGCCATCTTTACGTAGAGCAACAATTCTTTTTTTCAGATCCTCAGAGAGCTCTTTGCCATGAGGTGCCATGTTGAACTTCCAGTGACCAGCATGAGAGAGGGAGAGCGATAACCCCAAATTTAACACAACTGCTCCCCATTCACACCTGAGACCTTGTAACACTAATGAGTCACATGACACCGGGGAGGGAAAATGGCTAGTTGGGCCTAATTAGGACATTTTCACATAGTTGTGTACTCAGTTTTGTTGCCAGCCGTTTAAACATTAATGGCTGTGTGTGGAGTTATTTTGAGTCGAAAGCAAATTTATACTGTTATACAAGCTGTACACTCATTACTTTACATTAAAGCAAAGTGTAATTTCTTCAGTGGTGTCACATGAAAAGATATAATAAAATATTTTACAAAAACAGGAGGGGTGTACTCACTTTTGTGAGATACTGTATCAACCTAATCCACTGAAGCCCCACCATATTATTTGCAACAGATAAAGCTCTTAGTGAAACAGACCTAACAACACTAGTGAAGATGCTATAATCAATGCTGCAGGATGGCTGTAATTTAGACTCTTTGAAGTTTTTATGGGAGACCCAGGTAGTCAATTAAAACAGCGAGGGTAGGAGGTTTCAAGAAAATATTGTTCGCAAAGTGAACACTCCTGCATCAGTGGCAAGACATGATTGTCTGGTAACAGAAAAGCACAGCTGGTTGTAGATTGAAAAGGGAATGCAATAACAGAGTGGCCCTTATATTAAATTGCAAGGTCCTACTATGGAGTAGAGCACTAGTATTTTTAGTATTATTCATTTCCAAGCCAGTGGAGGAAGGAATATGAAGAAGACGGCACTAGCTTATCTCTAAAGAAACAGCAGTTGGGCAAACACCATCTGCAGAGCCACATGCAGGAGAATATAGACTAACTTGCCTAAAAAAGCTGGATCAGGTAATGCTCATCTGAAGTGTATAGCCTGTCTGGGTAGAACTAATCTTACAGAAAACATGACATTAGCTAACTGCACCTAAAAAAATGGATTTTTGTAAGAACTTACCGTAAAATCCTTTTCTCTTAAGCTCATTGACAGACGTAGTCTTCTTGATTCTCAAGAGCTGGGTTATGTTGTCTCCGCAGGAGTAGGACTAGGCAGAATGACAAAACGTTCTGGCTCCACCCTAGGGGGCAGTCCCTGAGGGTATATCCTCCCTCTCTCTGCTACAGGGAATCAGTTCTGTTTAAAGCAGTACAGAGAAATTAACCCAACCCAACTCAATGATAGAGGGGCGGGTACTACGTCTGTCAATGAGCTTAAGAGAAAAGGATTTTACGGTAAGTTCTTACAAAAATCCATTTTTCTCTATCGCTCATTGACAGACGTAGTCTTCTTGATTCTCAAGAGCTGGGACATCCAGAAGCAGTGCCACAAATGAGGGGTGGGATTGACAAAATCAAATCCAATCTAGTAGGCCCAACCGGTGCCAAACTAGAAGTTTTAAAGGCTCATTATAAACAAAGAATGAGACTAAAGAAAAATTTTCCAACGGAAAAAACCCTCGAGGTAGACCACTGGTCTCCTCAAATTGCGGCCTGCAAAACCTTGCGGCCAAATGAGGCATCAGACGATGCCATTACATCAACTTTATAATGTTTAGAGAAGGTATGCACCGACGACCAGGTAGCCGCCTTGCACACCTGGACCACTGACGCCTGATGGCGAAAGGCCCATGACGCACTAAGTGCCCGAGTGGAGTGCGCCTTAACAGGGAACGGGGGCTCCCGACCCTTAATAGAATAAGCCTGCACTACCGTCTGTCTGATCCATCTGGAAATGGTCGCGGCAGATGCAGGCAACGCCTTTTTGGGTCCATCTGGGATCACAAAAAGTGAATCCGTCTTGCGAAACGAGTCTGTCGTTTTCAAGTATACCCTGATCGCCCGGACCACATCCAAGGAGTGCAAAGCAAATTCCCGAGGATGACTGGGCTTAGGACACAGGGAAGGTAATACAATTTCTTCATTCAGATGAAATTCTGAAACCACTTTTGGTAGGAAGGATGGATTCGGACGAAGAACCACCTTATCTCTATGAACCACCAGATATGGTGAACGACAAGATAATGCGGCCAGTTCTGACACCCTGCGTGCAGAAGTAATAGCCACCAAGAAGGCCACCTTCTGGGACAACGTGGGTAGAGGAATCTCCCTAATATCTTCAAAGGGAGGTTTCTGAAGAACCGACAACACTAAATTAAGATCCCAGGGGGGTAACGGCGCGTGCACTGGCGGAGCCAGATGTCGCACCCCCTGGATGAAATTCCGCACCAAGGAATGAGTAGCCAAAGGCTTCTGAAAGAAGATGGCTAATGCTGAGACCTGACCCTTGATAGTACTCAAGGCCAGTTTCTGCTCAACCCCTTGTTGCAGAAAAGCCAATATTCGACTAATCGAATAAGACCGATGACGGAACCCCAAAGGTTCACACCATGCAATGTAGGACTTCCATGTGCGATGATAAATCTTTCTGGAAGTCGCTTTCCTTGCTTCAACTAGAGTAGGAATAACTGAAGCTGACAAACCTTTGTCCTTCAGCACCTGGGTCTCAATAGCCAGGCCGTTAAAGCCAGCGATCGTAAAGCAGGATGGAAGATCGGTCCCTGAGACAGTAGATCCTCTCTGAGAGGAAGTCTCCATGGGACGTCCGCCACCAGTCTGACCATGTCGGCGTACCAAGCTCGACGAGGCCAGTCCGGAGCTACCAGGATTACTGGGATTCCTTCCTCCTCTACCCTGCGAAGAAGTCTTGGCAGTAACGCGAGAGGAGGGAAGGCATATATTAGCTGGTATTGCCCCCACGGGGCGATCAGTGCGTCTGCGGTTTCTGCTAGAGGATCGCGGGAGCGAGCCACGAATCTCTGAACTTTCCTGTTGAATCGTGATGCCAACAGATCCACATCCGGGGTGCCCCACCGTAGGCACAACTGGTGGAAAACGTCTGGATGGAGGGACCATTCCCCCTGATCCAGGGTCTGACGGCTGAGATAATCTGCCTGCCAATTCTCCACCCCCGGAATGAACACCGCAGAGATTGCTGGAACAAATCGTTCCGCCCAGCGAAGAATGCAAGCCACTTCTTTGGCCGCTCGGACACTCTTGGTGCCCCCCTGATGATTGACATAAGCCACGGCCGTGGCATTGTCCGACTGGATCCGAACCGGGCTGCCCTGAAGCTGCTCGGTCCAGTGAATCAGACAAAGTCTGATCGCTCTCAGTTCCAATACATTTATCGGTAATCTGGATTCTTCCGGGGACCAAAGTCCCTGGACAGATAACTGACCAAGAATTCCTCCCCATCCGGATAGACTGGCATCCGTGGTCACTATCGTCCAATATATTGGCAGAAATGACTTTCCCTGGCTGAGCATTGGAGACCGAAGCCACCAAACCAGAGACTCTCTGGTCTGTTTGCTCAATCGTATCTGATTGTCCAGGGATTCCGGATTCCGATTCCATCTGAGAAGAATCTCTTGCTGAAGAATTCGGGTATGGGACTGGGCAAATGGGACTGCTTCGAATGAAGCCACCATCAACCCCAGAACCCTCATGCAAGTCCGAAGGGAAGACCAGCTGTTGGACAGTAACAACTGGACTGCTGATTGAATCTTTCGAAGTTTCCCTACCGGAAGAAACACTCTTGTCCTGACTGTGTCTAGAATTAGACCCAGATATTCGAGCCTCTGGGTGGGAACCAGAAAAGACTTTTGCTGGTTCACCAGCCACCCGAATTCCTGTAAAGAAATCATAGTAATTTCTATGTTTTGTAGCAAGGTCTGAGGAGACTCTGTATGAAGCAGAAGATCGTCTAGGTAACCTAGAATCGATATACCTCTTTGGCGCAGAAGTGCCAACATTGGGGCCAACACTTTTGTGAAGACCCGCGGAGCCGTGGCGAGACCGAAAGGTAACGCCACAAACTGATAGTGGTTCTCCTCTACGGAAAAGCGTAGAAAACGCTGATGTCCTGCGAAAATAGGAATGTGAAGATAGGCGTCCTTGATGTCTATGGACGCTAGGACATCCCCTGGATGCAGGAAGGCTGCTACCGTGCGAAAGGACTCCATTCTGAATCTTCTTATGTTGACGAAAGAATTGAGTGCTCTTAAGTCCAGAATTGGACGCACTTTGCCCTCTTTCCTGGGTATTGTAAACAGGTTTGAATAAAACCCTTGAAAACCGTTCTGTCCAAGGAACGTGGACTACCACTCCTTGTTGTAGTAGATCTGTGACTGCTCTCCGCAGATCTTCTAGACGATCCGGAGATAGTCGGATATTGGAAGGGAAGAATCGCGCCGGTGGGAGAGATCGAAACTCGATCTTGTACCCTGACTTTATGACTTTGCAAACCCATTTGTCCGGGATTCTGGAAAGCCATGGATCCGGGAACCGGCGAAGACGTCCCCCCACCCCAGTTATGGGTGGGGGCGCACCTTCAGGCTTTGGATGGTTTATCTTCAGGTCTGGAGGGGGCGGGCTTTTGCTTGCCCGACCAACGACCCCTGACGCCTCCTGTAGGAACTTTGGAGGACTTAGTTTTTTCACCCGCTGGACGAAAAAACCTCTTGTGAGCAGAAAAAGAAGGCCCTCGTCTTTGACGAGTTCCTCTACCTTTAAAATTTTGCGGTAAAAAGGTGCTTTTTCCACCGGTGAGATCCTTAATGATCTCATCTAAGTTGGCTCCAAATAGACGTTCTCCTGAAAAGGGGATATTAGCCAATGCTTTTTTGGAACCTTGGTCGGCTATCCAACCTTTTAGCCACAGTGTACGCCTGAGAACCACTGCTGAGACTGATGCTCGCGCCATTAATGGAGTGGCGTCTAACGCCGCATCACATACAAACTGTAACCCCTGTATCATTTGTTCCAACAAATCTGATACCGCCTGAGGGACTTCTTCTAAGTCCCGGCGTAACCACTTGGTCCATTCAGTTACAGCCTGCGAAACCAGACCAATAGCAATTATTGGCCTGAAAGCTGATCCAATCAAGGAAAACATGGTGCGAGACATAGCTTCTATCTTGCGATCCACTGGATCTTTAAAAGACGGAGCGTCTTCTAAAGGAATAACCGTGGCTTTATTCAATCTAGCAATTGGTGAATCCACCACAGGTGGTTCTGTCCATTTCTTAATAAGGGTTTCCTCAAACGGATAACGCCTGTCAATGCGTTTGGAAATATTAAAAGTGCGTTTTGGCAGACGCCATTCTTCATCGATTGGATTGCCAAAACATTTGGGCAATGGAAAAACCTTTGCCACTTTGATGCGCTTTTTAGTCCCAAAAGGGATCTCAGTTTCAGCTATTTCTGATGGAATACCCTGTAACCTTAAAGTCTCTTGAACAGATACAATGAGTGCGTTTACCAACGCTTCCTCTCGGGCTATGGCAGATGCCGAAACATCCTCCTCACTGTCTGAAGAGACAGGACCCGAGACACCAATACCAGATGAAGTACCTGCAATTGCAGAAATAGGCTCAGAGTCTGAATCCGAGGTTTCAGATAATAAGGGGTTAGGCGGGGGTCGCTTTCTTGCGCCCTGTCCCTGACAAGCCACTTCCACCCGGGACACAAAAGTTTCCATAATGGCTGACAAAGATTCAATTGTCAATGGGGTGCTGGAGGATCCCGCAGACCCCTCGAGGGGATCCGGAGGAGATACATGAGTGGCAGGGTCCATGTTAATACAGGACACTTTTGCCAGCAATAAACAAAAAAACTTTTTTTTTTTTTTTTTTTTGTGTGTCTCCCCCTAGCGCAATAGCGCCCCTCAGAGTACCTGCTTCTCGATCCCAGAGAGAGAGAGAGAGGGACCCCCAAGGCTCACCAACCGATGCAGTGCAGTTTCCAACAAACTGCAGCCAGCGTCTGTCTAACACAGACTGGAAGGAGCTGTTTGCTTTTTCCCGGGCAGAAGGCGTGGCTCCGCCCCCTGTGTACGCCTTCCGGCGTTCCCAGCCCTCCACGAGGAAGCTGGGCTCACAAAACATGGCCGCCCCCATAGAAGAGACATAAGACTCCAAAAACATGGCGGCCGGCGTGACCTGAGGACATACATGCATACGGTCTACGGCAAAATGGCGGCGGACCGCCGATATCGTCTTCCCAGCACATCCACCTGCACTCTGCTGAGAGGTGACATATGGATCTACAGAGATACACTGCACATAAGGTAGGATTATACCTCCTATGTCTGCTGTAATGTTACAGTCTGCTGGGTAGAGTGTTAGCTCTTGAACCAAGTCCACTTCCCACAAACACATGCTGTATTACAAGGGGGACTTGTAAGTATCAGATATATACTGACCATGTATGGAGGGGCCCATAATATATACTGCCTCATAAATGAGGAAAAAAGGGAACGTTTTACTCACCATACCGAACCGACAGGCACCCTCTCTTCATAATACCCTCTCCACCGAGGTGGGGGTTTGTGGACGCCTCGACTCTCTGGTCCTGGCGTCCAAGCGAGCTTTTAACTCGCAAAGTCAGTCCCTTTACTGGGACTCCGTCGCGGCCGACTCAGCGCACTGGTCTGCACGCGCTTTTAGGCAGAAACCGGGGTGACCACTGGATCTCGCATCCAGCCCGTCGCCCGGCCCCGCATACTTACTTGAATATGTCGCGGCCGACCAAGCGCAATGCCTGGTCTGCACGCGCTCGTAGGCCGGCTGGGGTGACCACAAGTGTCGCCCAGTCCGGCATTTTTGCTTGAAGATCTCACAGGAAAAAAACACTGGAGAAAACTACCTAAAAAATGTCTTTTTCTTAAAGAAAAAAAGTCTTGCCAGGACCAAAAGATCCCAGCAAGGAACTTAGGTCCTTACTCCTGACTAGACAGAAAAAAACTGATTCCCTGTAGCAGAGAGAGGGAGGATATACCCTCAGGGACTGCCCCCTAGGGTGGAGCCAGAACGTTTTGTCATTCTGCCTAGTCCTACTCCTGCGGAGACAACATAACCCAGCTCTTGAGAATCAAGAAGACTACGTCTGTCAATGAGCGATAGAGAAAGAATTGTTTTAAAAAGTATTATTCAATTTTTTTTTCACTTTTCTGTCCCATGTTGCTTGAAGCTTCTTAAGCTCAGCTAGGAGGTGGGACAGGGCATAGCCTTCTTCCACCCTCCACCCATGGCCGGTCTGACAACATAGCTAGGAAAGAGATGGCTGCTTCATAATGACTGCTTGTCTCAGTTCTGAGCACTTTCCCAGACAAGAGGCGGCAAAAGAAATGCAGAGGGAGAGGGGGTGTGCTCAGAGCCAAGAAATGTGCTCAGAGCAAGCAAGCAGCCATCTCCTTCCTAGCTATGTTGCTGGACCTGCTGCAGGGGGAGGGGGGGGGGGTGCCTAGTCCTTCCGCATAGCTACACTTAGGAAACACCTAATGATACTTCTTTAATGTACTGCACTGAAAATGGACTATGTTTTTTTACAATCCTCAATACATTTTAACACCTTGGACTTTTATTATTGTATAAATTGATGGTGAAAGGTTAAATATCATAAATTGTGTGAAAACAAATTCAATTTTTCTTTTTTTCAGCACCACTTTAATCTAGGTAATCTCAAAACATACCATTCCTAAGAGAAACATGGCTATTGTCATTATTAACCTTCTGTAGATGCTAGTTGTCTAGCTATTACTAAAAATTTAAACCACATACTTGTTCCAAGTCATTGACTCAAAGTGCTGTCCCAAAAAAGGTCAGCATGACAGCTAGCTAACTAGCATTTGTAGAATAGAACAAAACAATAGCAACCTCCATGCTTCTTCATAGAAAGGTTTCCTTTGAAAAAATAAAAACATTTGGCAGCTCTGAAAATAAAACAAATTAGAAATAATGAGTGACATGGGCCCCTGGAGCCTGGGAGTGAATGAGAAACGTATGAGCCAAGCAACATATCTACAGCACACGCATGAACTTGCAGCTGCAAACGCTAGGACATCTCAAAGATGCACTTTTGATGCAAGCTTCTTTTTGGGCCTGTGACGCACCTCTGCGAGTTTCCCTGAGCCCATCTGTGAACCACAGAGATCTGGCTGCAATGAACGTAAATAAAGAAAGAAAAAGAAAAGTTAAAATAGGATGTGGGATAACTTAGATGGTGGAAAAGAAATGAGTCGAGGATGAGGGGATCTCATGTCATGTGTGAAACAGAGTCCCATGTGAAAAGGGGAAAAGGGTGTACAGAATGGAGATTCTAGGGTTTGGGTGCAGTGCAGGCGGAAGGAGGACAGGTTTTGGAAAACAGGTCTATTTGCGGTTATGGTAGAAAATGTATTTACAATTACTTCTCCAAAGCTCTAATATGTAGTTTTGGAACCTACAGTTCAAATATTACCACACTACACTTCAGAGAGGGCAACTTGGCTTGTTTATTGCACAACTAGAAAACAGCCGATGACTGGCCTTGAACACCGAATTGTGTGCACAAACATGTTAAAAAATAAATACTTTTGCACAGAATTTGCCGATTTAAAGTACAACTGTTATGAAAGAATGCCAGTTGCTTGGTTGCAATGCTAATGCTTTGGTTGCAATGCATTCAAAAGGCACTGACTTTAAGTATAAAGATTAGGAATTCCTATTTTTTTCTAATTCATTTGCTGCATGCTTGTTCCCAGTCGGTGACTCAAGTCCCAGATCTCACCAAGTCGGATGCAATCAGGTAACTGGCATTTTTAAATTAGCAATAGGTGGCCTCTATTTTTTTCCATAGTTAATGTACTTAAAAGGAGAAGCATAGCCAAAGCCATTTTGGCCAAACTTCTTCTATGGATCACAAGAGTTCAGTTCGTTCTGCACTCCTGTGACCTGTTCTCAGCCAACAGCAGCATAAGGTCTGCTGTTAACTGACATCACTTAGCTGGGCCAGGCTTAGGAAAGACCCAGTCGGGATCCACCCAGATGCCTTGACCGGCAGCTGGCTCAGCCACTCAGCACGCCGCTGAGAGCCTGATCCAGCCCCTTCTGCCCCCTCCACAGCCTAGCACTCCAGTGAATGCTGCAGGGGCAGAGCAGAGAGCCAGTGACTGAGTCATGGCTTTCTGCTTAGAATGGAAGGGTTAACTGAGCGATAAGTGGTGATTGATTGCGGAGTTCTGGTGGAGCTGGCAGGGGACAGCTGCAGCTAGGATCAGTGCTGCAGCCATTTAGGTGACTGTATATATATATATATATACACACACACACACACACACACACACACACACACACACACACACACACACACACACACACACACACACACACACACACACACACACACACACACACACACACACACACACACACACACACACATATATATATATATATTATACACACACATACAGTAGCTCACCAAAGTGAGTACACCCCTCACATTTCTGCAAATATTTTATTATATCTTTTCATGTGACAACACTGAAGAAATGACACTTCGCTACAATACAAAGTAGTGAACGTACAGCTCGTATACCAGTATAAATGTGTTTTCCCCTCAACACAGCCATTAATGGCTAAACCGCTGGCAACAAAAGTGAGTACACCCCTAAGTGAAAATGTCCAAATTGGGCCAAAAGTGTCAATATTTTGTGTGGCCACCATTATTTTAACAGCACTGCCTTAACCCCCTTGGGTATGGCGTTCACAAAAGTTTTACAGGTTGCCACTGTAGTCCTCTTCCACTCCTCCATGATGACATCACAGAGCTGGTGGATGTTAAGAGACCATGCGCTCCTCCACCTTCTTTTTGAGGATGCCCCACGGATGCTCAGTAGGGTTTAGGTCTGCTTTACCGGTCCATCACCTTTGCCCTCAGCTTCTTTAGCAAAGGAGTGGTCGTCTTGGAGGTGCGTTTGGGGTCGTTATGTTGGAATACTGCCCTGTGGCCCTCTTTGAAGGGAGGGGATCTTGCTCTTCTTCAGTATGTCACAGTACATGTTGGCATTCATGGTTCCCTCAATGAACTGTGCCTCCCCATTGCCGGCAGCACTCATGCAGCCTCAGACCATGACAGTCCCACCCCCATGCTTGACTGTAGGCAAGACACACTTGTCATTGTACTCCTCCTTATCTGGTTGCCACCACACAAGCTTGACACCATCTAAACCAAATAAGTTTATCTTGGTCTCATCAGACCACAGGACATGGTTCCAGTAATCCATGTCATTAGTCTGCTTGTCTTCAGCAAACTGTTTTCCGGGCTTTCTTATGCATCATCTATAGAAGAGGCTTCCTTCTGGAAAGACAGTTACGAAGACCAATTTGATGCAGCGTGTGGTGTATGGTCTGAGCACTGACAGGTTAACCCCCCCACCCCCACCCCTTTAACCTCTGCAGCAATGCTGGCAGCACTCATACATCTATTTCCCGAAGAAAACCTCTGGATATGATGCGAAGCACATGCACTCAACTTCTTTGGTCAACCATGGCGAGGCCTGTTCTGAGTGGAACCTGTCCTGTTAAACCGCTGAATGGTCTTGGCCACCGTGCTGCAGTTCAGTTTCAGGGTCTTGGCAATCATCTTTTTAGCCTAGGCCATCTTTATGTAGAGCAACAATTCTTTTTTTTCAGATCCTCAAAGTTCTTTGCCATGAGGTTCCATGTTAAACTTCCAACGACCAGTATGAGAGAGTGAGAACGATAATACCAAATTTAACACATCTGCTCCCCATTCACACCTAAGACCTTGTAACACTAACAAGTCACATGACACCGGGGAGGGAAAATGGCTCATTGGGCCCAATTTCGACATTTTCACTTAGGAGTGTACTCACTTTTGTTGCCAGCGGTTTAGACAATAATGGCTGTGTGTTGAGTTATTTTGAGGGGAAAGCAAATTTACACTGTTATACAAGCTGTACACTGACTACTTTACATTGTAGCAAAGTGTAATTTCTTCAGGGTTGTTACATGAAAAGATATAATAAAATATTTATAAAAATGTGTGGGCGGGTAATTTAGTTTTGTGAGATAATGTATACACACACATATACATACATACATACATACACACGCATACAGTATCTAACAAAAGTAGGTACACCCCTTACATTTTTGTAAATACATTTGAAAAAAATATTTCCTTTGTTCCACTTTGTTTAGCAGTTTGGTGAAAATACTTCCAGTTTTGAAGAGCATCTGACTCACTTCCCCTATTTTCTTGTAACAGCATTGGTTCTGGGGGATTGGTCCATCTCTGTCACATGGGGGCAGGGAAGGAATCCAGAATGACTCAGAGCTTACACAGAGCTTCTCAAGGCTGGAAGCATGGTAGTAAAGTAAAGGAGCTGTGCGACTAGGGAGGGAAATTTTCAGGCGAACCGATTTATTGTTTTGTTCCACAAGTAAAGCACACGTTTTTTTTTTTTAAGTACATCAACCATGAAGGAAATATGGAGGCTTCAAATAGAACTATAGTCAAACTAGTGCCCCATTGGAATGTTTTCCCTCTATTACTGATCTGAGACAACCCAAAATTTTCAATTTTCTTTAACTTTCATTTTTTACAATAACAGTAAACAGGACAAATAGAGAGGGTGGATATTCCTAATAGGGGCAGAAGTAGCAATAAAAACCTTCGTAAAAACAGGTGTTTCAATCCATCTCCACTCAAAAACTAAAAAAAAAAAAAAAAAAATTATGCCCTAATTTAAACTTTTGGTATATTCATTATAGTTGCACATGCCTAAATGGAGGGCAAACTACTTCAAGGGGTGCTACAATCTCTCCCAAATAATGTAATAATAGGACACTTACCAGTCCAAGGATTCAGCGATGTCCTCACCCGAGCTGATTCTTATGTTGGCTTTGGGTCCATGCACCTGGCAACTTAGGTAAAGGAAACCGGCAGTGAAAGCCAAAAAGCTTCACTTCTAGTTTTCTACTGCGTATGCTGCGCTGCACTTTGTGACTGGTCCCGCAGTCTTCAGGAACCGGTTGTGTCCCAGAAGGCTGAGGGGAAGGAGGGGGGCCCAAACTTTTCATCAGATCACTGCAGTGATCTGACCTTAAGTGGGAGCAGGTACCTATCGAAACCAGGTACCTGCTCCCCCCCCCTAAAAAGTGCCAAATGGGGCAGTGAAGGGGGGGGATGCAAACCCTTTTGGGTGAAGTTCCACTTTTAGTAACCAATGCTAATAATTCTGATAGTGCAGTTAGAAGCTACAATATGACCAACTGGGTCTTCCACCTCAATGCTCAGCCAAGAGCTTGTGATGGATTATTACGCTGCTTAAGGAATCATTCCACCAGTCCAGTCTAATCCTTAGTACTCCCCCACCACATTCACGGTTTCAGATATTGTTCCCTAATATACAGTTTATGCATCCCTAATATACAATTTATGTGTTAGCTTAGTTTAGGTGCTATTGACATAGGGTTTATCTATTATGGTGCTTGGCTGTCGTTGGTTGCAAATATTTTTCAGTCACTGATCTGGAACAAGCATTTTAGATACACCAAAGGCAGAATTAAAGTGCATAAAAATCCTAACTATGAATATATCCAATTTGCTCCTGCTTTGTTCTGCTAAATATATCATTGAAAATGTTTGTTATAGGTTTGTTCAATAAGTGCAAAAAAAAAAAAAATACCTGTTGATTCTGACAGAAATCTTGTGTCTAGATCTGATAAAGTCCTCTGCTCTCTGCCTGTGCAGCACAATTATCCGTTACATTGTTTTCAGCCATCTCTGAATTACAAACAACTCCCCCAATGCAATGGAGACAAGGAGCAGAGGAAGTGTCCTGCAGTCATGTCCTAGGGTGACAATGCTGCCCCTCTACAGATACAATAAAGTGAGAGAGTTTCACCCTCACAGGACAGGAAGTGTGTTTCTGACAGTATCACCAGTTGAAAAGGAAGTAGAGATTGCAATGCAAAAAATAATTGAACCACTACATTTAAAGATGTGTAAGATACAGTATAATAGGATTTCTGTACTCACTGTAAAATTGTTTTTTTGGAGTCTACTGAGGGATATTAGAATTCTTAGATTGTCAGGTTATATAGCTGCCTACAGGAGAAATTTAAAAACAAAATGGCCAGGACAGGATAACCTCAACTACAACTATCATATTTGACTGTTGGGACATCAAAAAGCAGTCAGGGGGGCGTGCAACACAGCTTAAAAAGGGTAACAGGCTCAAGAAAATACTATAGAGGACTACTGACTGTCTGCAGTTCAAAGAGCTGCCTGAAGGACCTAAAACTTGAAAGTGGCATCAGATGAGACCTGAATATACACCTGCTAGAACTTAGAAAACAAAAACAGGATTCCAGATGATAGCCTTGCATATAAGGAAAGGTTGCATGATGCATAAAAGAGCAAGAAATACTCACAGATCTAGTAGAGTACACCTAAGCAAAAAAGGGCGGAACCAAATCGTTAAGACCATACGTTTGCATTGTGATCTGCCAGAGTTACCTAGAGAAAGTGGACCAAGAAGTCGGTGTACTCTTGCTTATTCGGAAAACAAAAGGAATCAGTCTTTCTGAAAAAGCAGTGGCTAATAGATAAGACTCTCATGGACTCAACCTTATACAGACATTGGAGGACATATCTTTTTGGTGAACTGGATGGACTATTGTCTTTATTCAACCTCACCTAATATGTAACTATGTAATATGTACAGGAAGGATGAAAAGGGAGTGAAAAACCAAAACAGGGCACAGAGTAAAAATTTCAGTTTGTAGGTCTGGAATACCATCTCCAGCACCCAGGCGTTGGAAATGCAAATTGTCCAAGCATCCCGCCAGGTTGGAAAGTGGGGTTGCATCTGCATGACAAGGAAGATTTTACAGAAACTGAGTGCTAGACCTTGCAGTCAGACTGTGAACCTCGCTCTGAGGGTCCTGATGAGGAATTGGAGAAATAAAGAGAACATTCTTTATTTAAACAGTCATAGGAGGAGGAAGACTTATTCCTTTCTTGAGGTTTATTCCATTGAGGAAGAGGAGTGCTCTTTACCCTCGATATTATGTATAAATGATCCGAAGAGATATTATCCCTCGAAGAGGATGCAGAACAAATGCTTCTAATATGAGATTTATGCAGTCCAGCTCCTTAATCAGGATACCCATGCATGAGTACTGACAGGAGAATATTGCAATAGCAAAACGTGAAAGATTTTAGCATAGCAGCAAAGCTGAAATTAAAAGTTACAGCCATTTGTCGATGCCTACTCAATGGCTTGACAAGGTACAATAACAAGCTAGAGCCATCAATGTCAATAGTTTACAGGGTAAATCTGTCTGCCACAGAAAGAGGAAACATTCTCAGATGTCCACTACTGTGCAAAAGTTTTAGGCAGGTGTGAAAAATGCTTTAAATTAGGAATGCTTTCAAAAATAGAATTATTAATCGTTTATTTTTTTCATTTACCAAAATGGAAAGTAAATGAACAGATTAGAAATCCAAATCAAATCAATATTTGGTGTGACCACCCTTTGCCTTCAACACAGCATTTATTCTTCTAAGTACACTTGCACACAGTTTGTGAAGGAACTCCGCAATTAAGGTTGTTCCAAACACCCTGAGAACTAACCACAGATCTTCACGTAATCCCAGACAGACTCGATGTTGAGATCAGGTCTCTGTGGGGGTCAAACCATAACTTCCAGAACTTCTCGTTCTTTATACTGAATATAGTTCTTAATGACATTTGCTCTATGTTTGGGGTTGTTGGCTTGCTGCAGAATACATTTGGGGCTAATTAGGCGCCTCCCTGATGGTATGGCATGATGGATAAGTATCTGCCTGTATTTTTTAGCATTGAGGACACCATTGATCCTGACCAAATCTACAACTCCATTTACAAACTTGCAAGGATTCAATGTTGCTTGCAGACACTCATTGTACCGCGCTCCAGCCCTTCAACAAAATAATTGCCTCCTGTTACAGCCTAATATAGTTGAGTTGCTTAGCCTTGTTTCCACATCAGAGGTAAGGCTTTTCGATCACAATTCTCCTATTTTAGATGCAGCCTTCTACACAACGGTTTTAGTTTCAACTAATGACTGTTCTCAACCTACATAGGAAATTGATGATCATAAGTACCTGCTTGGTATAATTGGTTAATCATACATCTGACTCTAATCCTTCAAAATTCCCTGACTTTCTGCAAATGAACAAAGTGTGAAAGTGTAAAAAATGATGCTCGTTTGAAGGTAAAGGATGGACACACCAAATGTTGATTTGATTTAGATTTTTCTTGTGTTCGCTTACTTTGCATTTTGTAAATTGATTAAATAAACATTTAAAATTCCTATTTTTGAAAGCATTCTTATTTTACAGCATTTCTTCACACATGCCTAAAATCTTTGCACAGTACTGTACTTCAGTACCAAAGGCAATGAGGAGGCCTGTACTCGGGCTAAGGCCAGTACTGTGCCTACTTAAAAAACAGCGGCTAGAGCGAAAAGCTGGAAGGAAACGCACTGGTCGCTAGAGTAATGAGGTGAAGCATTGTTAACATCATGGTAGGTGGCTCTGTATGGGAACAACTTCACACAAAAATCTATAAAACAGCTGTTGTAAATTAAACAGAAGACACCTAAAACTAAACTCAAGTAAAAGCTTAAAGTGGTCTGTTATTTAGCGATTAGCATAGAGTACAAACTGGCTGACTTTGCCAGGTTTTTGTTGCCCTGTCTCAACTTTTCTGAGACAAGTTGCTTCCATCAATTTCAAAAATTACTTTTTTTTACATTTTCTCATTTTAAATATTTGCTATGTTTGTTTTCTATTTTCTACTGTAGTAAGAGTAGATTTTACAATTCTATTCTTGCATGTACTATCCAAAGTTGCTATTTCAAGGTACAAGCAAGATCTAAACAAATAAAGTTATGGAATATGATATCTGTTTTTACGCACCGAGTTAGGTGACATTAATGGCGCTTTTCCACTGCATGGAATCGAACGGTTCGGCTCGCTTTTGTGTTTTTCCCCTGCTGGTACCGCATGGTATGGTGTAGGAACGGTTCGGTACGGTAAGGCGGCGCTTTTCCACTGCATGGAACCGAACGGTACGGCTCTCAAAAACAGTACAACCTCGATTGTGGTTCCAAGAGGTACCATACCCGGTACCATATCCCACAATCCTTTGCATGCAGTCACTACTAGCCACTGATTGGTCAGAGAATCCCACCCACCCCGTTGTTATCCCACCCACTTAACTTTAGTACTACTTTAGTGGAAAAGCAAACCATACCATACCGTACCGAACCGTTCCAACACCGTACCATGCGGTACCGGCAGTGGAAAAGCAAACCGGGCCAAGCAAGGCCAAGTAGAGCCGAGCCGGTACTTGCAATGGAAAAGTGCCATAACTTCCATACAAGAGGGCCAATTAACTATAGATACTACTGTAGAAAATGCCACATAGATAACCTCAGTACTTGAAACAGAGGATCCTCAACCCAGCATAAACCTGCTTTAGCTCTGTATTGATAACTCCATAGGAAATCCTTAAACATATTGGCTTGACCTCAAAAGTGTGTGAACTGGAATATAGATGGGTAGTCAATGCCAAACATAAGTATAAATATCTCACAGAAGAAACATCAGCAAAGATAATGAACTGGGAAATCTGCACTGTTTGGCCAACTAGAGAACTTTCTAGGATTTCCAAATCCAGTCTAATTCTACAAGTAGCTGTAGAGGACTAAAAAAAATCTTCCAGAAATTCAGGGCTGGTACCGAGAGAAAACCAGTATAAAACCTGCACTCAATGACTGGCTGGAGAACCTTCCAGGATTCAACACATCTGGCATGAATCTACCAGTGCTCGCTAGCGGACTGAAGAGATTTGCAGGACTTAAAGCGGAGTTCCACCCGAAATTTATACTTACCTCCATCTTCTCGCTCCCGGTCACCTGAAAAACAAATGGATAATCGCAATTTTTTTTTTTTTTTCACTTACCTTTTAGAGAAAATATACTCACCTTACTTCCTTCTTCCTCCCCTCGGCGGCCACGGCGATTCGTCACTTCCTGGCTTTTGCAATGATTCCTGGGAGCTGAACGTCATCGCTCCCAGGAATCATTGCGCCTGCACCGGCCCCGACGTCAGTTCCGGGGCGCGCGCGTCATTCCCTTCTAAACAGCTTCTGGGCATGCCCAGAAGCTGTGGAGGGATGACGCGCGCGACCCGGAAGTGACGTCGGGGCCGGTGCAGTGCATTGTGGGACCGAAGAAGGAGGAAGAGGACCGAAGAGGACGCGGAAGAGGATCGCGCTGGCTTCAAGCTGCCCACACCCGAGATGGCAGCGCTGGAGAAGACAATTTCAAGGTAAGTATTTCTCCTAAAAGGTAAGTGCAACCCGGGACAGATCAGAGGCTAGCCATTGTGGAATGTACTAGCCCTGACTGTCCCGGGGGTATTTTTATAAAAATAATGTATAACTAGGGTGGAACTCCGCTTTAACATATACAGCATGAATCTACCAGCACAGAAAAAGCAGAGAATGGACGAGCTGAAGAAGACACATCCACCCTCCTGAGGACACTAGAAAAAGATGAGGAATCATGGTTGAGGATGAGGTTATTCTGTGCTGCTCAAAAGCTTTTTTGGTGCCAGTGTCTTTTTCTCCTGTAGTCAGAAGGTTACCTCAAGAGTCTAAGGATTTCTGAGTCTCTCAGTGGATGGGAAAAAGGTTTAGATAAACTTGAAGGCTGAGATTCTAATCTACATGCTTGTCCTGGATTAGGGATTGAGTACTGAGGTAATTGAAGCTGCAAGACAGTCAGGGAACTAGTATTTTCATGAGAGGTCAGCAATGGCAGCCTCCGTATTTCTTTAGTACATGTTATCTTCACATAGCAAATCACAAAAAAAAAAAAAATCAAAAATGCATTTAATTTAAAATAGAAATTGAGGCCATCTTTTCTACGAGTAAGAGTGAGTAGAAACATGTTCTGCATCCCACTACTACAAGGAAGCAGAGGGTACCTAACTAAATTATATATACTAGATTATATTTCTGTAATAACAACTGGTAGAAGCAACCCAAAGGGTATTTAGTGGATAACATCCATATTACCACAGCCCCTTCATGATGGCATCTCAATAAATAATTGTCTTTATGTTAAATACCTGAATTTCCAAAAATTCAAGCAGAAATGTCTTAAAGTGCAATTTTAGTTCGAAAAATGGGATTTCTGACTTACAATAAAATTCTATTTTTCTGGATGTTCATTGACGGACACATTTTCTCATCTTCTTGACTATGTGGGTTATACTGTCCCCTACAGGAGTAGGACACTAGGCAGAAAAATACTTGACTGTGCCTATGGGGCAGTCCCAGGGGGTATACTCCCACTCTCCCTAGGTACTCAGGTTCGTTACAAGCAGCGTCAGAAGAAAAAACACAACTCCACAGAGGGGTGGGTGCTGTTTCCGTCAATGAACAGAACTGATTTTACGTTATGTCAAGAATCCCATTTTCTCATTCATTCATTGACGGACACAGCTCCTCATCATCTTACCTACGTGAGACATTCCAAAGCAGTGTCAAACATGAGGAATTGGGAACAGCAAGAAAAAATACTTTCCAAGGCTAAACATAGCCAACCAGGTAACATGGAGCTAGACCGTAAAACAACTGGAGCTCATCTGAAAAAAATTAAAAAACACCCTCAAGTCCTCTAAACAGCAGCCTACATAAAAGGGAGCATCCGCAGATGCCAACACATTCACCTTATAAAACTTTGTAAACGCGTGCACAGATGACCAGGTAGCCGTCGTGCATACCTGCGCACTAACGCCTGATGACGGAAGACCCAGTAAGCAGTAAGCGCCCGAGTAGAGTGTGCCTTAAAAGAGAAAGGAGGAATCTGACCCTTAATGGAATAAGCCTGAATCACTGTCTGTCTGATCCATCTGGAAATGGTTGCAGCAGAAGCAGCAATTATATAGGAAATGGTTTGACAGCACTCCAGTGTCAGCGGATAAAAAGTCTTTATTTCTCCAAAAACATGACAGCACAATGAACAGATGCTTCAAACAGCAGATGCGTTTCACGAATCAGGTTTGCTTATTCATTGCAATGAATGAGCGAACCTGATTCATGAAACGCGTCTGCTGTTTGAGGCATCTGTTCATTGTGCTGTCATGTTTTTGCAAAAAGAGTGTTGTAGTGACGCCATTACCGTGCGGATGGACTCTATTTGGAACTTCTGTACCCGCACAAAGAAGTTTACCGCCTTGAGGTCCAGAATTGGACGTACCTTGCCTTCCTTCCTGGGAACTGTAAACAGGTTTGAGTAAAAACCTTGAAAATGTTCCGATGTCAGAAACCCAAACAATCACTCCTTGATGCAAGTCTTGCACTTCCCCAAAGAGATCCTCTAGATCAGTGGTCCTCAACTCCGGTCCTCGGGACCCACTAACAGGCCAGATTTGAAGTATTACCTTCGGGAGATGCAGACTAGAATACTGCAATCTCTGAGCAGCAAATGAGATCACCTGTGAAATAATTTAGTTATCTTGCAAACCTAACCTGTTAGGGCCCCGAGGACTGGAGTTGAGGACCACTGCTCTAGATGATCTGGGGACAAGCACAGGTTGGAAGGGAAGAACCTTTCCGGAGCATAAGATCGAAACTCGACCTTGTAGCCAGAGCGAATGACTTAGTGGACCCACTTGTCCTGTATCAGGGAGGTCCAGATCTGAAAACCTGCAAAGACGTCCCCCCATCCCAGACACGGGTTAGGGCGCTCCTTCATGCAGAGCAAACCATGTCAGCAGGTCTGGTGAAACCCACTCGTGACTTGCAAGACCAGGTCCTCTAAGAATCCCCCCGGCGGAGGCACTCAAGGGCTTAAAACCCTTGTCTTAAGACCCCGAGGGACGAAAATGTTTTTTCTTGTGAGCCAAAAGAAAAGGCGCCCGTCTGCGACAGGGCTCCTTACCCATGGAAGCCTTTGGAAGAAGAGTACTCTTTCCCCCTGTGAGGCCTTTGATGATGTCATACAAGGAAGCTCCAAACAGGCGATACCCCCACAAATGGAAGATCAGATAAGGCCTTCTTAGAAGCCTGGTCCGCAGACCAGCATTTCAGCCAGATAATACGCCACAGGACCACTGTTGAGACAGAAAGTCTACAAATCAAGGAAGCCGCATCCAAAGAGGCGTCACAGAAAAACTGTAACCCTTGGACTAACTGATCCGCCAGCTCCGCAAAGGCAGGGGGGAGGTGTACCCCTTCCAGGTCCCGGGGTAGAAGTTTTGCCCACACAGTCATAGCTTGCGACACCAGGGCAATAGTAAATACTGGCCTAAGTGCTGAACCAACTACAGTGAACATATGGTGGGTCAAGGCCTCCAACCTCCAATCAGCCAGATCTGTAAAGACCAGGGACTCTTCAACCGGAATTACAGTGGCTTTATTCAACCTAGAACCCTGGGAGTCCACTACAGGAGGAATCGTCCATTTTTAAGGAGGGAATCCTTATATGGGTACCGCATTGCAAAATGCGTAGGGATTGTAAAAGTGCGTTTTGGTCACCCCCACTGTTTTGTCAGGTTGTATGTGCCCTCGCGAGATGTTTAACTCCCAGGCCAGCCCCCATCCAGTGGGGCTATGCCGTGGATGACCTAGCGCAGAGCCGCGGTCTGCACACACTCGCAAATGATGTAAATTCTCATCAGCAACAAAATAATAGAGGAAAAAATTTCATTCAAAAAGAAAAAACAAATTGCCAGGACCAGAGATCCCAGCAAGGAACTAGGTCCTTACTCCTGACTAGGCAGAAAAAAAACTGAATACCTATAGCAGAGAGTGGGAGCATACTCCCCTGGGATTGTCCCATAGGCGTAGTCAAGTTCTTTTCTGCCTAGTGTCTTACTCCTGTAGGGGGCAGTATAACCCACGTGGTCAAGAAGATGAGGAGCTGTGTCTGTCAAAGAACGAAAGAGAAATTAAGTCCTGCTGGATCACTTTCGGCTGGCTCCTTTTGCAGGTATAGCTGTGTAAAACATTAAACATAAGTGTCTATAGGATTTAAAATCCAGAGCAGTCTCACCCTGCTCTGCCCATGCTTAGTAGTTCTCAAATTTCTGGCACTGCTAAATTTGTAGAGGCTGATCTGCTGACAGCCTTAAATAAAAATTAAACCCTCCTAGCATTTACAGCCAATGAAGCTGCTTCGGTTTGATCTGCAACTGCCATGGTACTGCACATGTGATCAGTTATGGCACCAGTCTTTTGATGGTTTGACAGTTTGATTGAGGACACAAGCAAATTTAAGTTAGCATTCCAGATAACCATCTGTTTTTTTTTTAAAACAGTTAATTCGATGGGTTTAGTTCCATGTTAGGATTTACTGCTGTTCAGGCGCTCTGGGCTTCAGCAAAATGGCAGCCTCCAGCAAGAAGAAACTGGAGCAATGCTGGAGGCAGTTTACAGCACACACTAATGTTTGTAGCATAATTATAATTAGGGAATGTATGTTCCTTGCTAAAGAAATTTTTTTTATTCGGTTGTTATGGGTAAAGTTCAGCTTTAGGGCTTCCTTTCTGATTTTGTTCTTTAGTGGAACTGTACTATATCTCGCATTGCAATACTGAGCACAAACATGGCAAATAAAAATATGAGATTTTTTTAAAATCTTTGAACGCAAGGTCTTCGTACTCTCCTTCCCTGTGTAGGTCTCTTACTTTTACCCCCATCCATTCAGAATAATTTTGGCATACCAATGTGTTCTAAATGGTTAGTTATATTGTATAAGGTAACATACCGATGACAAGAGTTAGACATCTTCTTACATTCAAGGAGACACCATTCTGTATGCCTCCTGGTAAACGCAGGGCAAAACATTTCACATACTAGTTACAGTTGGTTTATGAACATTAAAAGAAAATAAAATTATAATTTTAACTTTTATTCAGCCTGGAGCGCTGGAATTCTAGTTGGTGAAAAAAACAGGAAACTCAGGCCTAGGGTGTGCATACCCACAAATGCAAGTACATGCATCGTGCACATGTATGAAAAACAGTAATCCTAGGTCCCTTACTTGTAGTTTACTAAAAGCTGATGAGCTGTAAGGGTATTTAAAGGGTATTTAAAGCACCACCTATTGATAATTTGGGGTACAATCATTTTTCACCATTTTGTGGGCAGACAAAGTTTTCAAGGCTTAAAATATTGTATTTGGTACTTATTTACTCAAAACAATATCAACTTTTATTTTGTACAAATAAAATATATTAAATTGTGTTTGTGTGCAATACAAATCACAGTAGTGTTTTTCCCTGCAAACTTAGATTTGATAAATAGTTGTGCAAATTTTGTGCTACATAAAAAAATGCAACTACCATAATATTATGCAGGGCTTCTGCATTCAGAAAATATGATGTTCTTGGGGTTTTGATAATTTTATAGCTTAGCTAAAAATGCAGATTTTAACATATGTGCAATATTATAAAAATTTACTCAAGAGGGAGACTTATTAAACTGGCCCTCCACTAGAATCCCCCCAACTTCCCAAGTGCCTGAGTGGTCTACTGCTTACTTGCTTGGCAGCAGAAGCCTGAATGAGACAAAGCTAAAGGTTGCGTATTTTTAATTTTAAATAAAAAAATAATGGAAGTCTTAGAGTCGGTTCACACTATGGCGACACAACTCTGCACTAAAGGTAGCATATTTTTAATTTTAAATAAAAAATAACGGAAGTCTTAGAGTCGGTTCACACTATGGCGACACGACTCTGCACTACTTCGGGAGGCAACTTGTCAGTCCCGTGCACCGTGACTTCGGCGCGACTTGCACGGACTTCATATAATGAATGTCTATGCAAGTCGCTCCGAGGTCGCCCCGAAGCAGTACAGGACCCTTTTTCTAAGTCGGAGCGACTTATGTCGCTCCTATTAGAATGGGTCCTGTAGCAGTCAATGGACTGCGAGGGACCGCGACTTGTCAAGCTGACAAGTCGCCTGACAAGTCGCTCTAGTGTGAATCAAGTCTTATACTAAATAATGCTATCAGCACCATGGACAGCAAATAAGATACCGCTTCTTATCACTCACTTAAAGCAAGATTTTTCTTAAAACAAATGGCTAGTTTGCACACTGTATTGCATTCATGCATTGTAAGTAAACTCACATGGGAATGACAGACCCTGCTAACAATAAGAAGCATTGATCTCAGGCAAATGTCCTTTTTGCATGGAACCTCTCCAATCTTTAGTGGGCAAGGGCAGCATTGCCATATTGGCGAATTCTGCAGCCAACCAACAGCAAGGCGGCAGTTGTTGCTATATGGGACTACAGCATTTGAGAATGGGCTTGGGAAATGTATTTATCTTAATGTTAAGGAGATTGTAGTTTGTGTACTGGTGCTTAGTCATGTTGGAAGAGAAAGGGGCTATCCCCAAACTGTTGCCACAAAGTTGGGAGCATGAAATTGTCCAAAATGTCTTGGTATGCTGATGCCTTAATAGTTCCCTTCACTGGAACTAAGGGACCAAGCTCAACCCCTGAAAAACAGCCCCACACCATAATCCCCCCCCCCTCCACCAAATGATTTGGACCAGTGCACAAAACAAGGTCCATAAAGACATGGATGAGCGAGTTTGGGGTGGAGGAACTAGACTGGCCTGCACAGAGTCATGACCTCAACCCAACAGAACACCTTTGGGATGAATTAGAGTGGAGCCTGCAAGCCAGGCCTTCTCGTTCACATCAGTGCCTGACCTTACAAATGTACTTCTGGAAGAATAGTCAAACATTCCCAAAGACAGAAACACTCCTAAACCTTGTGGACAGCCTTCCAGAACAGTTGAAGCTGTTATAGCTGCAAAGGGTGGGCCAACTCAATATTGAACCCTACGGACTAAGACTGGGATGCTATTAAAGTTCATGTGAGTGTAAAGGCAGGTGACCAAATACTTTTGGTAATATAGTGTGTGTGTGTGCAAATTATATATGCAAAAGTTTTAGGCAGGCGTGAAAGAATAAACAAGAAAAAGCCTAGGATGGGCTGATCGGTGGTTGCAGCTTTTATTATCATTTCTATTTTACATATTGTTTTACCTTCTCGAGATAGCGCAGTGGTTTTCGATTTTACTTAGGCGTGAAGAAATGCTGTAAAGTTGTTTCCATGCAGCTCCACCCCTACCCTGATGCAGATGTTAACAGTGCTCTTCCCCATTACTCTAGTGAACTGTGGATTTCCTCCCAGTATTTCCCTTTCGCCACTGTTTTTTATTGTAGGCACAATACTGGCCTCAGTCCTAGTACAGGCTAGGGACTCTTGGCATTTGGTATTGAAATACAGTACACACACTCACATACACACACATTCACAATATACTGTATATGATCATACGGATTCTGTGGAGGTACACCCTGTATTGCAACAAGTGCTGTATGCTGACGCAAGCCTTCAATGTTTAATAGAAGTCTTGGCAACAGCTGTCCTTTCCAGTTCCCCAATATTCATTTTACTGCTAGATGCTTTAGCACAGAGGAAATATGGCAATCAAGCCATACCTTTATGATCAAATACACATCATAAAATATATGTGCTGAAAGTTAAAAATCTAAGTATAGACCCTAAAAAATATTGCAATAAACAGCATTGCAGGTGTATCTAGAATTTGATACCTGACACAGGACGGTTTGTGTCACTGACAAGCATTTGGAGTTGGTATAGGCCAAAACAGATTACATTTTGTTTGAAAGCAAAAAGAGAACATAGGTAAACCGCTATGGGACTAGCATTAGAATTGCTAAATGTTTAACGTTTCTGGTGTCCAAGTTACCCTGCATAAAGTAAGTAGCTCACAATTAAGGCCACTGAGTGTTTTTATTGATACATTAAAGGTTTTTTATAAAATTAAAGGTTTCTAAATAATGCTTATTTTCCAAAAACTAAGACTCCAAGGACATGCTTGGTAGCATTGCCAGCAAAACATGGAGTGGGATTATTCCTTTGCTCCAAATCATACTGAAACAGTAGTTAGTAAAAGCAAAGAGGTGTGTTGGGCATGCGATGGTCAGTTGTGCCATGTGAAGCTTCAAAGTAAAAAATTAAATTAAATACAAACAAATCCAACTCAGGATCCCATGCAGCTTTCCCCCAGTTATGGTTCTATAAATCTAATAGCAAACACAGAGCACAGCCAAGGTGAGGTGAAAACAAAGGGATTACAGGGGGCGTATATGAATTACATATCACCAGAAGGAACAGACATTTGTTATGGTAATTGGTGTAATCATTTAGAAAGGAAAAATTATCATACAGTGTTACACATTCCAATGGCACTTCCAAACTTTCCAGAAAGTATAAAAGTGAAAGAAAAGGACAAAGTGGTCAATCATATAGACTTATTTACAACAGCCTGACCATGTTGGCACATTAAGAGTTTAATGTGTATAAGATCTCTCCAGCCAAATCTAAAATTTTCATTTTCAGGGAAAATGGGGGGGCTCTACTGGCATCAGAGTTCCCGGCTCCGCCCATCTGCCACAGTCAATAACAGGGGGGGGGTAGAATTCTCACTGCTGAATTTTTAGATATCTCAAATTATGTATAAAGATGCAGGAGAAATTATATTCCTTTATTTGTCTTCAGAAAAGTCAGTAGACTAATTCAACTCACCGGGTATTCACATAGAACTGAAATATTAGCTTTGAGTAGACTGACGCTGTAAGCAAAACCTGTCAGTATTAAAAAGTATAAGCAGCCAATCAGCACATAGCAATAAAACAGTCTGCTGGAAGCTATATCAGTTTAATATATATTACATTTTTGTCTAGGCTTATCATGCCTATTTATACTGAGGTAATATAATGTGTCTACAGGCCAGGCAATGAGGATAAATAATACACCAACAGACGTTAAGGTCTTCACAGACAGTAAAATACAAAACTTGAGTACACACAGATTGCTGACAATTATAAAAACTTAGTGTTTCTAATTTACAAAGAGAAAATGCATTTAAATGCCACTGAACACTTCCAATAGCTTTTCACTAGTGTGTGCCCTGGCCCTGTCACAGTGTTTTCTGGGGGCGTTTTATTATGTTTCACTAAATGAATCCAGGGCAATTCTATTAATGTTTTTGCTTGTGAACACAAACTGTGCATACAGCATCTTACGTTGTTTATAGGCTGTGTGATAATTTGCTGGCAGATATCATTTGATACAATACCACACATTTGTAAGATATAAGGTTACATAGAATGTTTTTTTTTTTTTAACATAATACTTCATACTTGATGCCACACAAGTATGTTTACAGCTGAACTCCAGACAAACAATTAATACACATACGCTATATTACTAAAAGTATTGGGACGTCTGCCTTTACATGCACATGAACTGTAATGGCATCCCAGTCTTAGTTTGTAGGGTTCAATATTGAGTTGGCCCACCCTTTGCAGCTTTAACAGCTTCAACTCTTCTGGGAAGGCTGTCCACAAGGTTAGGAGTGTGTCTATGGGAATGTTTGACCATTCTTCTAGAAGCGCATTTGTGAGGTCAGGCATGGATGTGGACAAGAAGGCCAAGCATGCAGTCTCTAATCTAATTCATCCCAAAGGTGGTCTATCAGGTGGAGGTCAAGACTCTCTGCAGACCAGTCAAGTTCCTCCACCCCAATCAGTGAGGTCAGTGGCTGACCTCACAAATGCGCTTCTGGAAGAATGGTCAAACATTCCCATAGACACACTCCTAAACCAAAAGTGGGCCAACTCAACATTGAACCCTATGGACTAAAACTGGGATGCCATTAAAGTTCATGTGTGTAAAGGCAGGTGTCCCAATACTTTTGGTAATATATTGTATGTTAACTGTTTGGTGTCATTCACAAGGCCGTACTATAGCGCACGCCTGTGTTAGGGCCGTGTTTCCTCACTCAGGGATGCACAATTGTTCTGTACATCCTCGTGCAGACAGCCCCATTCATTTCAATCAGGACGTAGCTGTAGTATGTGGGTGTGGGTGCAGGGTTCCAAATGCACACTGAGTTTGGGGCCCTGCACCCCTACTCACATGGCTGCCTAAATAGGAGCAGTGGCTTTGTCCATGCAGCTACTGATTAACAATCAACATTAACGGGACTGCCTGAACAGGAATGCATGGAACACCTATACATCCCCAAACAGGCAAATACAGCCCTAGGAGTGGCGTACACTATAGTACACAAGTGTGAAAAATGTCTTTTACAAAATGTGGCAAAGAAACCGCTCATCTGGGAAAACTGTTGTAATTCATACAACTGTCAGGCAGCACAGCCAGGAGGGTAAAACTACTTTCTCTGTTTTAAGTTATTACATCGGTGTCACCTCCTATCTTTTTCCCATTCAGAGTGCAGGGAAAGTCAGAAGACCGATATGGAAACAAATAGGTGTATATATGCTTGATGCATGTAAAATGCATGCAATTCTTTTTAACAGAAACATACTACCAAATTAAAATGGTGTTTCTAATCTTTGGCTGGGGTTTAGGCTTGAAGATTACTTAAAAAAAAAAACTGCAAGTAGCCTCAGCAGTATAAGGTATTTTACATCGGTGCTAGTAATAATACCGAGTATTGTCCTGTTTCTGGGGGGTGTAAAAAGTCCCAAAACACACTGTGACAAACCCAAGAATCAAACTAACATACACTGGTGAAAACGTTTAAAGGAAATATGGAGGTTGCCACAGCAGAAATCTCTTCCTGAAAATGCTAGTTTCATGGCTATCATGCTCTTGCTTTACTACTTTGGGCCAATGACCTGTAACAAGTATTGCAAAAATAAATGTTTTGCTGACCCAATCTGCACACTTATTCCAGTTCAATGGCTCAAAGTACTGAATCCAAGGGGTCACATAACAGCCAGGCCACTAGCCTTTTCAGGAGGAAATGGTAGCAATCTTTTCCTCACATGTCAGATTTATTGTAAAGTGTATGTGAGGGTAAAACATTTTTATTTATAATTGGATGGAGTGGGGAAGGGTTCTTTTTTTATTGTAGTTTTTGTCCCCACCGAGGAGATTATCAGTCTTATTTTTATCCTGATGACTATTGTCATGAAGACAGAAAGGGGAAATCTTAATTTCAGAGTTGTCAGAGAAGTAGATGAGAATTTGATCCAGTCGGTACAAATTTCTAAGAAGAGAATTTCCCTTACTTAGGGAAGAATTACCCTCCTATTCTGTTCCGTCTCGAAGACAGAAAGTCAAATGAACCCTTCCCTTCTTCATCCAAAACTAAAACCAAAAAATTTCTGACTATTCATAGACAATGAGTTTAACTTTCTGGTCAGAGAGAGTGCAAAAACATATCTGATCTAGCCTAAAATCACAGAGATGCAAGTGTGGCACCATAAGTATACTTAAAGTAAATAAACTAAATCTGGTCAGTAGGATTTTCTCCTACAAATGTAAAATTGTGAGCTATATTTTTCTTACTTGTTGCTAAAAATATGACAACAACCCATCACTTTGCTCTCAACAGAAAACTCTATACATGGCACATTAAAAACAAAAATGATATATAGATTGGAAACATTTAACTTACCATTTCTGGCTGAACAATTCAGAAAGATCAGTAACTATATACAGTTATTCAAAAATGTATTAAAAATCTAGGAATTTAGGTTTGGAGAAGTTTCATTAGGCACCATCACTGCTAAACTGCAGCTACAGCTAAACTGCAATTCCCCAATAATATCCTTCCTCTGCTGGCTTTACTCCATGTGCTTTTCACTGTTGATTCTTCAAATACAATGAAAGCAATGGCAGAGAAAGCAGAGAGGAGCATAATATTCATAGAGAAATTCCAATAAAGTGGATTGTCATGCTGAAGCTGGGGAGATGAGCATCGTATTGTGGCAATGGTGCCCATTTTACTCTCCAATCAATCTAAATGATATACATTTAAACTATGGAGGAAGTTTGATTGATGAGCTCAGGAAGGCAATTTCTTATATGATGAAAGTCATGTAAGCCAATTCCTGTACCTAACCATTAACCACAGGCTTGGGTAAAGTTTTTGAATATATTTCATAAGAGTTATCAGACTTGCTGACATAAGCACTTTCCATGCTGTTCATTTTCTATCAAATAACTTTGTGTCAATGTAAAGAAAAATAAGACTTCAGGAGTTCATTGCATTTTTTAGTAAACCATAAAACATTACTAAGCTTCAAAAGTACAAAAGATGCTGACAGTGTCATTGGTTTTTCTGGATCGTCTTCCAGCATGTTTTCTAGTAGAATATACTGAAGAGGAGCAAAAGGGCAATGGTTTAGTATGGAGGCTCACTTCTAAAGGCAGGGCACATGCACTGGTGATGAACAAAGTTAAGTAACTAATAGCAATCAATCCGCTGTCAGTTTATTTTAAAACTTTACTATAATAGATGGCGGATTTCGGTTTAATTAAGGCCCAAAGACTGCTACTTCCATTATTTTTGTCTAAGTGATTAAATCCTAAAAATAGCAATGATTAATTACTAACAGAATTGCATTTGTTCTATGCACTTTTCTACCTGCCGTCTATAATACAGCATATTTTGTGCGCTCCATGGACATTTGTACACAGTTGCTGTAAATGGGAAGCGTCTTATATGGGAAGATGTAGGAGTAACAGCATTTTTGACTAAAATTTGCACATTTGTGCTAAATATGACAGGTTGCCATTTCTAAAAAGGAGTCATTTCCAGTAGTACTGCCTGCAGCCTCCAGAATTCAAGCCGCCATGGTTTGGAGGCACCTTTAAACTATTGCATTCCGGTGTAACGTTAGAAAAACCTACCCCGTGAGAAATGCATACCCACGTCACTTCCTGTCAGGAACAGCTGAGCAGCGTAGCAGTGCGCATGCTCACAGCACCGGTGACGTAATTGAACAGCTGAGGAGCTGACAAGTGCGCATGCTCTGAGGGTATGACATTTTGACGGTAGTATGTGTAACGTTACACAGCATGAGCTGTTGCGGCGGTTACATTAAAACAGCTCGGCCGCAACATGAGTCATCTCCGCTCCTACCACTGTCACTTCCCTGATCTCGGCTAGTAAATGTAAAAGCGGCGGCGGGTGTATGTAATGTAAATAACGGAGATCTCGGCTCCGTGATCCGCTTTTACATTTAGTAGCAGACATCAGGGAAGTGACAGGGGTAGGAGCGGAGAAGACTCATGTTGCAGCGGAGATGTTTTAATGTGGTGATGCGTTGTAACGTTATAACACACTACCGTGAACATTTCATACCCTCCAAGCATGCGCACTAGTAAGCGCCTCAGCTGTTCACTGACGTAGGTGCTGACGTAGGTGCACCGGAAGTGACGAGGGTATGAAATTTTCACGGGTAGGTTTTTTTCACGGAACACCGGTAACACGTGGCACTACTGTATGTATGATATTATTTTGAATGTCACCCCAAAACTGAAATCACCTGTCAAGATCTTTGAATTTTTCCAACTTTTACCTCATGCTCATTGTTTTTCCTTTGTGTTTTTAATGGAAAATACTACTATAGATTAGAAATTTGAAATTCATTTGCACTGTTGGGAGAGATACAGGTAAAGCAGTACAAAGTGCAAAAGTGATTAATAAAAATAGTAGATCACAGTAATCATGGCAACTAATCAAATTTCAGTAAATAAAAGAACGGATTTCTGAGGCTCAATCTACTTTGCACTAGGCAATTGAATAGGTCTACCTGAGAGTATTATAATTTTCTCAGATTTTTTAGAAGGTCAAGGGTACTCACAGTAAATTCCCCCGTCACAGCATCAAAGCCGACATGAATAGTGTGCTCAAAATCTGAAGGAAGGGAGATCTCCGGACGTTCCTTTTCTTTCTTCTTGTTGGCTGGAGTCAAAGTTATATCAAGTTAGTTAAAATTGCACTTTTACTATGCACACATATATCATTTTTTTTTTTTTTTTTTGACTAAAGAGTTCATGATCTTTGGAGTGCAGTGACCCATAGCAATCAATCTGTATACTTTTTGTCCCGTTCTTACTTCAGTAAAGTGAATTTTAAATGATCACTATAAAATATAGTATGTTAGATCTAGCACTGAAAGTAGAACTATAAGCACAACTTTTTTTCTTCGTTTTAGATACAGTAAGGGAGGGTTATAATCCTTGTTAGATTTTTTTTTTTCGCCATCTGTGTCTCCAGAACTAGTGTCCTCATTTTTCTGTGGACAACCTAAAATTTGGGATTTTCTTTTAACTTTCATTGTCAATGATAATGGAAAAAAAGACAAATAGGGAGGATCAAACTCTTCAATGGTGGCTCCTACAGCAATGCTAAAATAAGTATCCTTATCCCTCTCCACTCTATTTAAAACTAAAAAAAGTTTTGCCTTTAGTTATACTATAAGAATAAAAATTTAAATGAAATAAGGTTAACAATCAGGTGCAGGGAAAAAACAAAAATAAAATGAGCATTTTTTTTTTTGCACATGATTGGATGATGGAAATCAGAGCTTAGTAAAGTGTACAGTCTTATTTGTCTTTAGTAAACCAACCCCATTGTGTCGTTCAAACCTGTATTCAAGGCCCTAGTAAAATGTTTGCCTTTGAAAGGTTTCTTAAGCACAAATTAAAGCGGAGTTCCGGGCAGAGAATCGTTTTTTTTTTGAACATACCCCCGGGACAGTCAGGGCTAGCACATTCCACAATGGCTAGCCTCTGATCTGTCCCGGTTCGCACTTACCTTTTAGAAGAAATACTTACTTAGAAGTTTTCTTCCACAGCGTTTCCATCTCGGTTGTGGGCAGCTGAAGCCGGCGCGGTCCTCTTCTCCGTCTTCTTCCGCGTCTTCGTGTCCCAGAATGCGCTGCACCGGCCCCTCTCGTCACTTCCGGTGCGGTGCCGCATTCCTAAACAGCTTCTGGGCATGCCCAGAAGCTGTTTAGCAGGGGAATGCGGCGTCGCCCGGAAATGACGAGCGGGGCCGGTGCGGCGCATTGATTCCTGGGAGCTATGACGTTTAGCTCCCAGGAATCATCGCGAGGCAGGAAGTGACGGGGTGAGCCGCGGCGCTGGAGGAGGAAGCTGTCATAGGTGAGTATTTACGATCGTCAATAAAAAGGTGAGTAAACAAAAAAAAAAAAAATAACTATCCAATTCCTTTTCAGGTGCGGCATACCTAGCGGAGGGGCACAAAAAAAAAAAATCTTTTTTGTGCCCGGAACTCCGCTTTAAATGAGGCCTAATGCACATATTAAATGTAGGCCCTGCCACATCCCTGACATAAAATCCAGTGACAGCGCTAATAGCTTACAGTCAGACCAAACATCACTCCTCCACACACAAAATCAGATCTAGAGACAAGATTAGACACCAGAACCATGTCCAGATAGTACAGCGCACGATTGTCTCCAAAAAAAAAAAAAAAAAAAGAGATCTTCATAGAGCTCAACTAATACCAGTAGTCTCGGAAAAAAAACCTGGAAGCTTATTGGTTTCTAGGCAGCACTGCACCAGATTTTGCACTCTCCAGTTTTAGTAAATCAACCCTATTCAATGGCCAGAGGTCCACACCCAAAAACAAAAGTCTGGTAAATGTGAGATTTGCTAAACACAATCCTAGTCAAGAAATCCAACAATTTTTATAGACACTGTAAAAGGCTGTCAGCTATAACTGTGGTTGCAGCAAGCAGGCTTTGGGTTGATGTTATGGCTACTATTAATGCAATCAGATATTGTAATAATATTTTACCAAACTACAAAAAGTAGCAACCAATGACACCAAAAAGCTCCTAATTACCCTCCCTGGTTATTTCTCGCCTTGACTACTGCAACTCCCTCCTCATCGGCTTACCTTTACATAGGCTATCCTCTATTCAGTCCATCATGAATGCTGCTGCCAGATTTAATCACTTTACAAACCACTCAACGTCTACTACCTCTATCTGCCAATCCCTCCATTGGCTGCCACTCACCCAACAAATTAAATTAAAAATACTAAAAATAACTTGCAAAGCCATCCATAACTTGGCCCTCAGCTACATCACTAACCTAGTCTCAAAATACCAACAAAATTGTTCACTTTGTTCCTCCCAAGACCTCCTGCTCTCTAGTTCCCTTGTCACCTTCTCCCATGTTCGCCTCCAGGACTTCCCCCAAGCCTCTCCCATCCTTTGGAATTCTATCTCCTACTCTATCCATTTTTAAGCGATCCCTGAAAAACTCTCTCTTCATAGAAGCCTATCCTGCCTCCATCTAACAACTTTAGCTCACCTCCCCCCCCCCCCCCCCACAGTTATTACCTTTTGTATAACTTGACCCCCCTTTTTAGAGATTGTAAGCTCTAATGAGCAGGGCCCTCAGATTCCTCCTGTAATAAACTGTAATGTAACTGTACAGAAATTCAGGATGGAGAGGGGGAGGAGATTCGAGAAATCCTATTTACATTCTCTTTAAAGCTGAAAGGGGTTGCAAAGTGACAAGGTTTTTTTATCTTAATGCATTCTATGCATTAAGATAAAAAGCCTTCTGTGTGCAGCAGCCACCTCAGACCCCCTAATACTTACCTAAATCCCATCTCACTGCAGTGATGTCCACTAATGCCTCAGCCGTCCACAGATTGGCTGAGACACAGCAGTGGCGCCATTGGTTCCTGCTGCTGTCAATTAAGGTCAGATAGCCAATCAGGAAAGAGAGGGGGCAGGGTTGAATGTCAGCTCTGTGTCAGAATGGATACATGAAGCTGCAGCTCGGCTTAGGTGCCCCCATAGCAGGTGGCTTGCTGTGTGGGCACTCAACAAGAGGGAGGGGCTTAGAGCTCCAGCGAGGGACCCAAGAAGAGGAGGATCTGGGTTGCTCTGTGCAAAACCACTACACAGAGGAGGTAAGTATAACATGTTTGTTATTTTAATAAACAATATTTTAATACCAAGACTTTACAATCACTTTCAGATTCTTTAAAGTGCTTAGCTTCTAAAGACAGTACTTACCATACCCTAGGTACCATCACATAGGGAGATAGAAGGCTAGGTGTAATTCTAAAGTGGTTTTCAGTGTTAATTTATCATGTTTCACAAGCATATTTGCATATATTTAGGCTGATATTTGTGGTGCTTATTAAGTTGACAGTCCTCTCTATTTCCCCAGCCATCTGAATCCACAGAGAAAGTGCAGCAGTCCTGCCCCTCTATCCTTTTATAGGGGGGGGGGGGGGTAGCAAGGGGGTTGATACAAGTTAAATTCAGGTGCATACACCAATGTGTGTATATGAGATCTAAGGCAGGAACAACCCAGCCAACTAAAAACATGGAGTAACAGACCTGTACTTGGCAGATGCATAAAGTAAAGGTGATTAATGAATATGTAAAATATTTACCCAACTAGAAAGAAAAAAAAAAAAAAAAAAACTGAAACATTACAAGGTTTGTTAGAAAGAAAATAATTTAATTCTAAAAAAGGCTCACATATACAACCTTCAAAGTTCATTATCGTGGTTGTTGCAGCTTTAAGGACAGTTATAAATCCTGGGAACACTGACTTCATCGCCCTGCTCCCCAGTGATCCGTAAATAACCCCCAGTGTGGTTGGAAAGACAATTCCAAGTCTAATTCCTCTGGGTTCCGCACAGTCCCTTGGCACGTGCAGGCAGACTGAAATATAAGCTTTTCTAATGAAAAGCAGCCCAGTAACATTACACTTAATGGCAGATACCCCAAATTGTTAAAACATGTGGGTATGATTTACAAGATAACAAGTAACACTAAGAATACTGTGTTTCATTGCTTAGTCTGGAGCGATCAATGTTGAAGGTATTTCCTCTCTCAGAGTCTGTTCCACATCATGGTAATTAAAGGTGCAGTCCCAGCCATTCAATTGAAAATAGATTTAAGACTTTCCCTTTCATTCTATCTGTGTGCTTCATTTCTTCAATTCTGAACACAATTTATCCTACTTTTCTGACCTCAAAGAATTTTTAGAATATGCTATACATTTTTTTTTCTGGTCAGAATGAGAATATGGGCATTTCATGTAGATGTATAAAAGTGCATTCTATTAGAGAAAATAAACATTGCTAAAGTGAATAAAAGGTGTGTTTGTGAAAGAAATGCAAATATATATTCAATACAGTGATAGTTCTGCTTTGGATGTATTGCTATCAGCCCTCGAGGCCCTTTCCTCATCGCTGACAACTAAGTGGGATGATGTGCCTTCAATGTACCCTACCCACCGGATTAATCTCAGTGTTTAAATAAGAAAGGAGCAGCACCAAGAATCTCTTTATAGTCTGCATGATTTTGTTGCAAATTTCATTGCAAGGGATGCCTGTCATCTTACAACCTCAGTGCATCATTCAAGGAAATAGAGGCAGCCAATTAATTAATTGTTCTGAGGTATCAGAGAATCAAAGTGGGTTGCAGACTAAAATAAGTTATTTTTATTATTATTAAAATCCCCCAAAAAATTTGTAGCAAATATATATATATATATTTATAAATAATATGATAAGCATGTTGTGTATCCTAGATATAGCTACAGTATATCTATTTTGAGGTTACATGACAGATTTAAAGAACCCTAAACTTAGAGAAATAAAGAAGGGATCTGCTATTGCGGACTTTTTTTTAGAAAATGCTAGTTGCCTTGCTGTCATGCTGACATTCTGGCTTTTGTTATTTCTGAGTCACCGTCCTGGAACAAGTATGCAGATGAGGAATTCTGACTTTACTTACATCCTTTTTTCAACTCAGTGACTCAAAGTACTGAAGCCAGGGACCAGCCAAAGACTGTCAATGTGGTAAACCATGTTGAGGACATTCCAAACCTGTTTCCATGCAGAAGAATTAGGTGGAACATTTTCTGCACTTACATAGATATACTTCCTATAAATCGCCTGTAGAGGTACAGAAGACAGTGAAGCTCTGAAACCTCTGAAGTGAAGATTCACTAATTTTGACCTGTGACTGCTTTATATTTTTGTCTTGGTGGTGTAGTATCTTCGATTCCATCTACTACTCGCCAACCCATACAATAAATGCACCTTAAAAATTAAACCGAATTTGTACCCCAAAGTATGTCAAGTACATTGACTACCTCTGCCTTCTATACTCTGTTGTTATCATAAGTGATGACCCTGTTGGTTGCTTACAAATTTTAAGTCTTTTAGGCCTTGTTTATACATGCAGAGTGGTAAAAACTGGAATTTTGTAAAAACAGCGTAAAATCCTTTTCTCTGAAGTTCATCAAAGGACGCAGCTCCATATCCTCATTACCATTGGGTTATGCTCCTCCAATAAGGAATAGGCACTAGGCAGGAAAAAAACATTACCATGCCCATGGGGGCTGCTCTTGCAGGCATAACCCCACACACACCGCTTCATATTGCAGTTTTGTTGCAAGCACTGTTTAGAAGACAAAAAACCCCATACAATCAGAAGTAGAGGGGCGGGTGCTGCGTCTGTCGAATTTCAGAGAAAAGCATTTTACGGTAAGTTCTTACAAAAATCCAGTTTTCGTTCATTGACAGAAGCAGCTCCATATCCTCATTACCATTGGGATGTCCCAAAGCAATATTGTCAAGAGGGGTGGGAGAACAACGCAAAGAAGAACGTAATTACCCAAAGGCTAAACTTAGCCAACCAGGTAAAAAGAAGCTCAACCAGGAACAACCGGAGCTCACCCAGAAAAAACATACACCCTCAAAGAGAACAAAAAAGATTATCTTTAAACAGCAGCCTGCAAAACCTTGCGGTCCAAAAAGAGGCAGCCGGAGATGCCAACACATCTACATTGTAGAAATTTGTAAAAGTAAGCACGGACAACCAAGTTGCCGCCTTGCAAACTTGTCTCACAGACTCTTGATGGCGAAAAGCCCAAGAGGCACTCAGCGCCCTAGTAGAATGTGCCTTCACAGGGAAAGGAGGAACCTGACCCTTCAGTGAACAGTGAACAAGCCTGAACCACCGTCTGCCTGATCCCTCTGGATATGGTCGCAGCAGATGCAGTCAATCCTTTACGAGGTCCCTCAGTAAAGATTAAAAAAAAAAAAAAAAAACCACAGTGGCCTTCAGGTAAACCCTGATGGCCGAACCACAACCAAAGAATGCAAAGCAATTTCCTTAGAATGCTTAGGCTTGGGATAGAGTGAAGGCAACACAATGTCTTCATTTAAATGAAAATCAGAAACCACCTTAGGAAGAAAAGACTGATTAGGTGGAAGTACCACTTTATCTCTGTGGACCACCAGATAAGGTGAATGGCATGACAACACTGCCATTTCAGAAGTGATATCCACCAAAAAGGCAACCTGAGACAACGAAAGCAAAGGAATCACCCGAAGAACAGAGAATACCAAACAGAGATCCCACGGAGGTAGGGGGGACCATCTCAGAGGAGCCACATGTCGTCCCTGAAGAAAGTATGAATCAACGTATGCGTGGCTAACGGGTGTTAGAAATATATATACAAAGCCGACACTTGGCATTTGATAGTGCCCAAAGCCAGCCGCTGTTTAACCCCTTTCTGTAGAAAGACCAAACCCCTAGCAATGGAAAACAAGCGAGGGTGAACCTTCAGCGATTCACACCATAAAATGTATGATTTCCACGTACAATGATATATCTTCCTGGAAGTCAACTTCCTAGCCTTCAATAGCGTAGGAATCAGAGTCAGAAAGACCTCTATCTCTCAACACCTGGCTTTCAACAGCCATGCTGTTAAAGCCAACGACTGTAAAGCAGGATGGAAGATCGGGCCTTGAGACAGCAGATCTTCCCTGAGAGGAAGTCGGCATCGGCGACCAACTGTACCAAGTCTGCGTACCAAGACCAAGACCGGCGAGGACAGTCTGGGGCCACCAGAATGACTGGAATTCTTTCCATCTCTACACTGCGTAGAAGCCTTGGCAGAAGTGTTAACAGAGGGAAGGCATAAATCAGCCAATACTGACCCCAAGGACCCCAAGGAGCCACCAGTGGGTCTCAAGACCTGGCTACAAACCTCTGCACCTTCTAGTTGAGACGAGAAGAAAACAGATCGACCTCGGGCATCCCCCACCGAACACACAGGAGATGAAACGCCTCCGGGTGTAGGGACCACTCCTCTTGGTCCAACACCTGACAACTCAGGTAATCCGCTTGCCAGTTTTCCACACCTGGGATGTGCACCACAGAAAGAGCTTGAACAAACTGTTCCGCCCAGGCCAAAATCTCGGCTACCTCCTTGGCCTCAAAGACACTCTTGGTGCCCCGCTGGTAATTGATGTAAGCCACAGCCGTAGCATTGTCCGATTGAATCCGAACCGGACAATCTGCAGACGAGTCACCAATTGTTGCAGACAAAGCTTTATCACTCTGAGCTCCAAAACATTTATCAACAGTTTGGACGCCTCTGCTCTCAAGGTTCCCAGCACCCCGCCAAAGCCTGACAGGCTGGCGTCCATGGTTACCACTGTCCAAAACAACGGGAGAAAGGACTTGCCCTGTCATAGTGCTGGTGACTGAAGCCACCACAACAGAGCAGACTGTGTATTGTGGCTCAACCGAATCACAGTGTCCAAGAACTTTGGATCCTTGTTCCAATTCACAAGAACCTCCTTTCGCAAAGTTCTTGTATGGAACTGAGCAAACATAACCGCCTCGAAGGTTGATACCATCAGACCCAATACCATCATGCAGGTTCTCAGAGAGTAAAAAAAGAATATTGGTGTTAAGCACCAACAGTATCCACGCAGTGGAAAAAAAGAGAGAGTTTTATGCGAGTAAAAATTGAAATATTATTCACAGTGTAAGGAAAATAATTCCTGATAAGGAGCCGCAACGTAAACGTGATAAACGTACAAGTGAGATAAATTATATAGTGCTCTATAAAGGCCGCGCTCAACCAATCAAAAACACTTAGTGTTGTGTAAAAATTATAAATTATATTATCAAATGTATATGTGAAACAAAGTGCCAGGTGCAATAAATAAATAATCAATCCAATATGATTGCCAAATGCAAATACGGACAACTGCATTTTGTGTTGTGTGCAAAAATATATATATGGAAAATATATTAGATTATATACATAAACAAAGTGCCAGGTGCAGTAAATAAATAAATAATTAAATAAATAAATAATAAATCAATTAAATATGAACAAAGAGCAATAAAGTTCTAAAAATCAGATAATATTGAGCATAATCATGGAATAAGAGGTTCTCAGAGAGGTTAGATTGGTTCCCAACAGCAACCGAATCGCCTCCTGCAATTTTGCAGCTTGTCTGGGGGAAGAAAGACCCTCGCCAAGGCAGAGTACAGAGTCAGGCCCAGATAATCCAGTCTCAAGGAAGGTATCAGGGCGGATTTCCTATAAATTGATGGTCCACCCTAACTACTTCAGAGTTTGGATAGTGATCGTTAGGTCGCCCATCAGGGCTGAAAGAGTCCGCTCTCAATAGGAGATCGTCTAAGTACTCCAGTACTGCAATCCCCCCTTGGCGCAGCAATGCCAACACTGGGGCTAGTACCTTGGTAAAAATCCTGAGGGCGGAGGCGAGACCAAAGGATAACGCCACAAATTGATAATGCTCTTCTGCTATTGCAAAGCGAAGAAACGGCTGGTGCCCAGCGTAGATAGGGATGTGTAGATATGCGTCCTTGATATCTATTGAGGCCAAAAACTTCTGTACCCGCACAAAGCGGTTCAGGGCCTTGAGGTCCAGGATGGGGCACACCTTGCCCTCCTTTCTTGTCACGGTGAACAGGTTTGAAAAAAACCCTTGAAAGTGTTACTGAGATGGAACCGATACAATCACTCCTTGCTACAACAAATTGTGTACCGCCCCTCGCAAGTCTCTTAACTGGTCTGGAGATGGGTGAAGATTGGATGGGAAAAACCTGTCTGATGGTCGAGACCAGAATTCGATCTTGTGCCCCGAGCGAATCAGTTTGTGAACTCATTTGTCCTGAACAAAGGAGGTCCATGGTTCCGGAAAGAAACAGAAACGTCCCCCCACCCCAGAAACAGGTGAGGGTGCCCCTTCGTGCAGATGAAGATTTGTCTGCAGATCCGGACAGACCAGCCTTAGATTTTTTTTTTCCCAACCTTGGCTTCTTGGAACCCCCAGAAGACCTGAACGGTTCACCTTTTTCTTGCAACCCAGAGTTAAAAAAAAGCCGCTTATGAGCAAAGAAGGAAGGCCCCAGCCTAGAACGTGGCACCTTACCCTCAGCAGATTGAGGACGAAGCGTACCCTTCCCCCAGTGAGACCTTTGATCAACACATCCAGAGAGGATCCAAACAACCTTTCCCCTGTAAAGGGGAGAGCAGTCAAGGATTTTTGGAAGCCTGATCAGCAGACCAGCTTTTTAGCCATACCATGCATCTAATAGCAATCCCCACCGCCGACACACTGGCCACAAGCGGAGCCGCATCCAGGGAGGTAGCACACATGAACACCAGGGCTTGAGCCAACTGTTCCATTCGTTCAAGCACCACAAGGGGGAGCCGTTCAGCTTCCAAGTTTGCTTTTAGTAGCTTCACTCAGTAACTGTCTGTGACACCAGAATGTTCACAAAAGTAGTTTTCAAAATGTAACCCGCTATCACGTGTAAATGGCGGGAAAGGGACTCCACCTGTCTATCCACGGGGTCCGCAAAAGTCGGTTATTTCTCCACCAGAACCACAGTAGACTTGTTTAGTCTGGAAACTGGGTGATCCACCTTTGGCGGTACAGTCCACCTAGTGGATACTGCATTTGCAAAAGAGTAACAGCGTTTAAAACGCTAAAGCACCACCAGCATGTGCTTGATGCACCGCCATTGTTCATGCACAATGGCATGAAACATATCAGGACAAGGGACCACCTTGCCCGATTTCTGGGATTCGCAGGAGCCAAAAAAACCTGTGTACCCGACGCTGTAGATTCATCAGCCAATTTTAAAGTTTCCCTCACTGAAACTATAAGGGCTTCCACCAAGGCGCATTCCCACCCTGCGGCTGATGAGGACAGGTCCTCTTCACCGTCAGAATGTGAAGACACCGACCCTGCAGGGTGGGGTGCATCTGCAGCGGCCATTTCTGCCTGAGAGTCTGAAGACTGCTGATGGAGGCGAAGGCAGAGGACGTTTGCGGCTGGCAACACTTGTAATTAAACAATCTATTTTTGACATCAGACTTGGTAAAAATGCTCCGATATCGGGCTGTGACTGTGACCCAGAAGGGTCCGCAGCAGCACCTAAGGGGCCTGTAGGTGAAATTATATCCTGAGACTCCATTTTACACTGGTAAGAAAAAAAGTGCACTGTCCCTTTAAGAGTCGCCAATTCGCGATCTCACCACTATCTTAGCGGGCTACCAAACCCCAGGCTAGTACAAACTAACAGCAGAGTGTACAAGGAAATCCCACAGGGAACCCCAGAAAAACATCACCTTAGGAGCTGCCAGCATGCTCTGTGAAAACAAAAGTGAAACTAATCTGCACAGGAAAAGGAAAGAACAGCCTGTGTCTTTGCTAGAATTAAAGTGGCATGCCGCTTGCCTGTCCAGCGATCGTGGACCACAGGAAAATGGCCGCCCCATCCATTCCTAAGGGGAACTAACAAAACTAAAAAAAAAAAACTAAAAAATGACTGCTCATGTAATACAAATGGGAAAAAGAACACACTGATCCACAGAAAAATGATGGCTTCCACCGCGCGCCATGTGGTCCACACGACACCCAAAAGGAGTCCCTGAACAGTAGGCATTGGAGGGTCCCTAAAAAGGGATCCCACCAGGACCAACCACCCCCATCAAAAAAATGCACCACCGCACTATTTTGGCGCCCCCCCCCCAAGGTAGGAACCTGCACACGGTAGGGGAAAAAAACTAAGGGGTTTAATCCTCCCGAGAGGCCAGGGGAACTGAGGGAGCCCCGAGGGTCTGACCATTCCAGGGATAGGGCCCACGTCCGCCCCAAGACCGCTAGAGATTTTGGGGGGACAATTACTCACCATACCACGATGCCAGGTGGGTGCCACTCAGGAACAGATCACCTCGGGATGGGGGTGCTGTCAGCCAGGGGGTACGCGGCGACTTAGGGTATTCCAGGTCGATCGTGTCCCCACAAGGTGGTTCACTCCCAGGCTCGTCCCCATCCAATGGGGCACTGTCATGGCGAGGCCTGGACTATAACCTGCTCACGCTTGCTGGCCTGGCTGGGAGACCGTAAGGATCTAGATTATCCAGTCCAAAACCACAGCCCGCTGTTGCTTGTAGTTCTCCAGGAACTAACTATTGAAAGAAAAAAAAAAATCAGAAAATAATAAAAATTCCCTATTTACCGCTAAGACCAAAGTCCCAGAAGGGAGCTAGGTCTTATTCCTAAAACTAGGCAGAAACAAACTGCAATCCGAAGCAGAGTGTGTGGGGTTATGCCTGCAGGGACAGCCCCCATGGGCATGGTAAAGGTTTTTTCCTGCCTGGTGCCTATTCCTCATTGGAGGAGCATAAACCAATGGTAATGAGGTAATGACTGATAGAGAAAACAGGCAGTTGAGCTAACGTTTTTACCGCCATCCCCATTAAGCTGCAAAGGCAGCAAGCAGGGGTGTACACATGTCACTTTGCTTTGTATCTGCAGCAAAAATGATTCCCCCCTAATTGCATTTAGAAAGCAGTACAGCCACCATTGTACTGAATGCAATGTATGCGGATGCACAGTATTTACAGGGTTAAGACAGGTGGTGAGGAGGTGACATATTCTTCCCGCCGCCAGTCAAATGCCTCCGAAAAGCTATCAAACCATGGATGGTAAAAGACATGATATTGTACTAAATAGATCTGAAGGTTCTCTTCTGAGCTCCTTGTCGGCACTCTAGGCTGCATGTACCACCCTAGGAAGCCGTGTCCTATGGTGGCACATATCATGGCTCGACCCTGCCACCCTCACCCTTCTCACTGGATTTGACTGACAGAGGCATAAGCCAATGGCTCAGTGGCACAGTGCTTGATACAGGTAAGTATTTAGGGAGGAAGAAACAGGCATTGAAAGCTTTTTCTTTTACCTTAATGCATACTATGAATAAAGGTAAAAAACCTTATGACTATAGAACCACTATAAGGTGACTCAACCTTTTTTTAGACTTAGTTTACACTCCCCTAAACTGCTTCCTTAAAGCAAAACTACAGCTTTTGCTCCCCAAGATAACAGATGCATTGTACATGTAAATTAATCACAACCCCACTGTCATTGTACCTGTATCTTACCCTATTTAGCTGTAAAAAGCAAGTTTCTGTGTCTGTGATGTCACTCCTCCTCCTGGCTTAACCACTTAAGCCCCAGAAGATTTTACCCCCTTCCTGACCAGGGCCTATTTTGCGATTTGGCACTGCGTGACTTTAACGGACAATTGCGCGGTCGTGCAACGCTGTACCTAAACAAATTTGACGTCCTTTTTTTCCCACAAACAGAGCTTTCTTTTGGTGGTATTTGATCACCTGTGCGATTTTTTGATCATGCGCTATAAACAAAAAAATAGCAACAATTTTGCAAAAATAACAATATTTTTCACATTTTTTTATATGAAATTCCCCCCAAAAAATGTAAAAATCAAAATTTTTTAACATTTTCGGCCAATTTGTTTTATGCTACATATGTTTAGTAAAAAAAAAAAAAAAAAGCAAAAAGCGTATTTTGATTGGTTTGCACAAAAGTTATCGCGTTTAAAGAGGGAAAGATTTTTGTAATTTTTATTGTTTTTTTTTTTAACGCGGAATGGCGGCGATCTGCGATTTTTTTTGTGGTACTGCGACATTGCGGCGGACAGATCGGACCCTTGACTGACATTTTTTACACTTTTGGGGTTACCAGTGACATTTCTACAGTAATCAGTGCTATACATATGCACTGTTACTGTAAAATTACACTGGCTGTAAAATTACACTGGCAGTGAAGGGGTTAACTTTTTTTTAGAGGGAGGGGTTATGTGTGATTCTAACTGTGATTGGCTGTGGCTTGAGGTGTAGGAACAGTGATCAACGATCCTACATAGTAGAGCCGTATGATCACTATTCCTACACAGGGGAGAATGACAGGCGGCTTGTTTACATCAGCCGCCTGCCTTTCTCCCTCTCCACCGACGATCGCCGAGTGACCGTTCGGCAGCGGGAGCGCTCCCCAGAGCCTCACAGGCTAGCGTCCCTCTGCCTGTGAGGGGCTGACTGCCGCAGTAAATATACTGTGAGCAGTCGGGAAGTGGTTAATTTCAAAGTTCTCTGACTTTCTGTTTCCTTCCCTTGCCAGTCCTGATACTACATGTCCCATCATGCTTTGAGCCTCTGTATTTTCCTGGCAGGCTTTGGTAGTACCTTGTAACAGTTCTGAGAGTTGATTTGGGTGGGTCTAAATATGTCATTCCTGACTTGCAGCAAGCCAAAGACTGGCTTACTGCAAAACTACAGAGAAAGGGCTATAGGAAGGTATAATAAAGGTGTTTTCTTCATATGTAAATGAATCAGATCACAGAGAGTAGAGCTCTGGGGGGGTTGGATCTGAGGGGAGGGACTCTCCATGTTCACACGGGTTGGCAAATTTAACTGGGCAGGATTGAATTCTAATTTTGATCCATTTAATCCTGTCCAGCAGCAGCACAGCTAGCTTTTCAGAACAGGCTGTATATGAAGGAGTTACCTTCTAGAATTTCTGGGATCTGTGAGGTGGGCACTGGGAGGTTTGGACTCTCCTGTGGGTGTGACTGGGTGGGATTAAATGCCAACTAGGATGCATTTTATCCCACCCACCATCAGAGCTATAAAGGAAATTACATCATTAACAGACTCTGAAAGACTACAGAGAGGTGTGTTCTAGGCTAGAGATTGAGCAGGAAGTGGGTGTAAGTCTACATCCAGACTATACAGTGTCACATGGTACAAAGCCACAACTAAACCTACAATATCAGAGGATCTGCAGACATCAGAGCAACATAGTACATGATCTATACTGGGACTGATCATTCCATTCAGTTCTACTGAAAAAAAGTTGGAGTTCAGCTTTAACATATACAGAAGCCACAATGTTTTGCATCACAATGTGGAAAAATTATCCCTGCTGTTGCATTCAGCAGGCAGTACCACCCAATAAATGAGACCCTATTACTGTCCAGCATGTGCGCTAATGTGGCTTTTAACCACTTGCCAACTGCTCACATTGAGCGTACTGCGGCTCGTTATCGTCCAGCGACGTAGACCTATCGTCGGATCGAGTGAGGAAATCCGCCCGCTTGTGTAAACAAAGCGGGCGGATCTCCTATGTGACAGGCAGGGACAGATTACAGGATTCAGCAGAGCTGAACCTGCGATCTGTGCCTGTGTCGCTCAATCCCCTCCCCCCACACACGTCAGTAAGCACCAGGCAAAAAGTTGACCCCTTGATCACAAATAAAGTTAACCCCTTCCCTGCCAGTGTCATTATTACAGTAACCGTGCATATGTATAGCACTGATTACTGTAGTAATGTCACTGGTACCCCCAAAAGTGTCAAAAATGTCAGTTAGGAGTCCGATCTGTCCGCCGCAATGCCGCAGTCCCGCCCAAAAAAAAATTGCTGATCTCCGCCATTACTAGTTAAAAAAAAAAAAAAACAATAAAGTCATAAAATTCCCGTAGTTAGTAGCTGCAATAACTTTTGCGCAAACCAATGAAAAAACGCTTATTTTCGATTTTTTTTATCCAAACGTATGAAGAAGAAAACAAATTGGCCTAAAATGTTAGAAAAATTTTGATTTTTAAATTTTTTTGGGGAATTTTATATAAAAAAATGTGAAAAATATTGTTATTTTTTTCAAAATTGTCGCTCTTTTTTGTTTATAGCGCAAAAAGCAAAAATTGCACAGGTGATCAAATACCACCAATAGAAAGCTCTATTTGTGGGGAAAAAAAGAACATAAATGTAATTTGAATACAGCGTCGCACGACCGCGCAATTGTCCGTTAAAGTAACACAGTGCTGAATCGCAAAATATGGCCTGGTCAGGAATGGGATAAAATCTTCCGGTCTTAAAGCAGTTAAAAATATGCTCATTGAGAATTTTTTTGTCAAAGACATGTAGCTAAATACATTTTGGCCTAAATATGTGACAAAAATTGAATATGTTGGATATTTTTTAACTGTCAAAGTAGAAAAATATTGTTATTTTTTCAAAATGGTCGCTCTTCTTTTATTAATATCGCAAAAAATGAAAAGCGCAGAGGTGATCAAATGACCGCGCAATTGTCAGTTAAAGTCGCACAGTGCCAAGTTGCAAAAAGTGGCCTGGACGTAAAGCAGGAAAATTCTCCGGTGGTAAAGTGGTTAAAGGGGTTAAAACAGGCGCTATATTGCCTCCTCACCTCCTGTCAAATGCCCGCTGAAGAGCGATCCAATACAGAGCACTCTTCAGAGGGCACCACATGTGCAAATGAGGACTTAGCCCTACATTTTAGTGCTAATTTAAAAAAATATGTATGGCTCCTGAAAAGTTTATGATGGTGTCTAGAGTGGAGTGAGTAGTGTGATTGAGCTATTACATTTTTTGTGTAAATTTAGCCTATTGAGGTAACCGCTAGCAAGTAGTTAAATCTCTCATCAATAAGTGACTAAAATTGCCTGTGTAGCTTAGCCCTGATTGTGCATATGATCTGTGTGCAAATGATCTGTGTAAAATTCACCGTAAACCATTACAAAAAAAGTGTGAGAGTTGGCGGTTTAGGATTGCAGGAGTCACAATTACACAAATCTGTTACATGAATTTTGCTAAATGAAAGGCAGACTGATTTTCAAAAAATATACAGCCAATTCTGGCCATGATTTGCCTAATAAATGCCCCTCTATTTGTCATGGTGCCTAATTGAAACCACAGGATCCTCCCATCATACAGACTGTTAGAAGGCAATTTCATCCAATATGTGAACATCAAAGAACATGGCACACAGGACATAATGCCTTGTCTAATGTCATACACTGATACTTTACTTTTATCCCCTCCTCCTGGGAAGATGGAGCGCAGCCTGGCTTTCTTATTCTTCTCTTCGGGTGCCATGGGTAGTGGTTTTGAGCAGTGATTTAATGCTGAAGAATCACGGTTATTACTGTTCATTCTAAGAGGGGGGGCTGGAGGTTTCTCTTCAATATCCACACTATCGGACATCTTCAGCAGTCCTCACAGCCTTCTGCCAAAGAAAAAAAAAAAAGAAGGATTTAGTTTACAGCTAACATAATGCTAAACGTACATAATGCATTTTACATAAATCATCGGAAAATGTTTTGGTAAATTATGTCCTTAGAGAAAAGCATCCAGCTTATTTTAATCCCTGCTCCCCAGCAGCATATCCTCATCTTTTCTTTGCTCCCCCCCTGCTCCATTCATCTCCAGAGCCAAGGAAATACCAGTTACTTCTGGCTATAGAGACGCGTCACCTGGAAAATACAGGAGCATGCATTGTGGACTCACCTTTTACAATTTGTTAGTGTTGTCTCATGAAATTAACATTTTGCACTGTTCACTTCCTGAGACAACACTGACAAATCAGCACAGTCTCATAGAGAGCCCATAATCCTGTGGAAGATACTACTCCAGCAACTTGCAGCTTACACAAGGCCCCAGTGAAAGGAAGGTAGATATATTGAGAGGGCTATGGTAAAGTGGACCTGCTTCTTTGACCTGCATATTGACTTTAACGTAAGTCTGTTGTAAGGGAAATAAAGGGGCAGCCATTGCTTCCCTCCATCCCCTCAAAAAACGCTAATTGCCTTTCTATTAAACTAACCCACCGGCTTTGCTATACTTTATGTGCAAATCTGTAAAGTCACAAATCCTAATCTGCATACTTGTCAGTAGGACATCCAGGCAACTAACATTTTCAGGAAAAGAAGTCAGCAATGGCAGCCACATTATTTCTTTTATTTCACTTTCTTTTTTAAAAGTAATGAATAGACTTATGTCAGGTTTTCAGCACTAGAGCAGCGTTTTAATTTTTGTATACATGTAAAAATCTTCATTTTTGGATTCAAAAGGACTTAAAACTCCCATAACATGATATATTTTCTGAAAGCAGAGGACCTGTACAACTATAAAATAGTTAGAATTTTGTATGTCCCATAATTCTTTGCGCAAAGGATTATTAAATGCATATTTTTAGGAAAAAAAAATATAATAAAATTAGTTTATACCCAATTTTTGCAAAATATAACCGATGAGGTTGCATCGAGACATATCCAGTCTTAAAATTGTGTGCACCCTTGATATTGTGAAGAACTATGGTACCCAAAATCCTCCATAGGCGTCGCTTTAAAGGCCTATACAACAACTCATCAGTTTAGAAATAGCTGTGAGCTCTACGGTTATTGCTCTCCCACCAACATTCATGGTGATACCTCACGTGTGGTACAATCGCGGTTTGCATGCATGAATTTGAGGGTGTGTGTGCAGGACAGTGGCAGTTACATTTTTTTTAATACATTATAATTTTATTTAACACCACCCCATGAGATAGCCCTGGGCATGTCACAGGTACTCTTATGGACACACTGGGAGTCTAAAAGACTCCAATGTCTCCCCTGCCCTCCAAAGCATCTAACTAAGCAGAGATTTGCTTAGTCACATGCTTCCCTGTCTGGATCTGTCAGTGATGACGGCTCTGAAATCAAAGTGACAAAATCACTGTCGCTTCCATTTTTTATTCATGGCAGGCTGATCAACTTGGGTACAACTAGCCTCTCGGATGTTACATGCAATTATTGCTAGAGGCAGGGGAACACAATGGCTCCATGGGAAGGATTCCCCCATCAACACTGACTGTTACAGGAAAGAAAAAAAAAAAAAACGCTCTATGGCTGGCTTTAGGCCCCTTTCACAGGGGCGATACAATCAGGTCGCCTGTCAGTTTTTCAGGTGGACCGGAGATTGGACCCTCAAGTTTCTTCTATGGAGTGGTGGATGTCCGCTGCCACCTGCCACCATTTGATCCTGTCCACCAAAAACAGACGGATGTTGGTTCCTATTCTCCATCCCTCTGACAGATCAGATCGGATGGAAACAGACACGCGGCCCGTTGCCATCTGCCTCATGGAGGAGAGCAGGACTGTGTCCATGTCGGCTCTGCACAGCAGAGTAGACACGGACCTGTCATCCACCTGCTCAGCGGGGAACAGCCAAGAGATTCCGCTTTACGGAGGTGCCCCTGTGCAAGGGGCATTACTTTACAAGTCTGTGATTTGGCTGACTCCTTAAAAACATGGCACCCCTCCATGTGGCTGATTTCTTATTTCAACAGCTGCTAAAGGAGGGAGTAATTACCAGTGGAAAGCTTCCTCTAGTGCAGGGATCCTCAAACTCCAGCCCTCCAGCTGTTGCGGAACTACACAACCTATGAGGCATTGTAAAACTCTGACATTCACAGACAAGACTAGGCATGATGGGAGTTGTAGTTTCCGAACAACTGGAGGGCCATAGTTTGAAAACCCCTGCTCTAGTGGCTAATATATTAATTGCTACATTTAATACAATGCAACTTAAAAAATGTGGTAAAGCTTACTAGCCAAAATATGAGGCACTTTAATAATGACTTTAAGGTAAACACTGCAATATAAACAGCACCTCAAAATATGCACTAATTGGATTAACAATGCTTCCAAGGATAACATGGATTAACACTGGCTCACCAAAACCCATCTATACTGCATCAAGGACACTGAAAGAACAAGAAGCGGCTACACAGAAGAATGTTAGGGCATACTGAGTGAATGATTTATTACAGCCAGAGGAAAAAAGTAAATCAAAATGAAAGGTAAAACCTGCCTGATTGCCAATGACAGCAATTTCAGCATGTTTCTCATTTTCTTTTCCCCAATTTTAATCAGTCAGTCAGCCCCTAAAGGAGCACAAATATATTTTTGCATCTCATATCAGCGACAAGCATTTTAGTAATTCTTAATATATATCCTTAAAGACCCTTCTTCAGATAAAAAACAAAAACAAAAATACTTTAAAAACTCAAACACAAAATGAAAACACCCATCTCTGCTGTATTTGATGTATAACAAATTACATTTTCATTCAAAAGCTCTGTTGGTTTTTTCTCAAGACATTCGGGTCACATTACTGTGACATACAGCAAAGGGCTGCAGGATATCAACAGAGAGCTAGCGGACCATTTGTTGTCGTCAAGAAAGCAGTATGGAAACTGCCAATAATGACTTGATTTTGTAGGTTTTGGAATCCACGCTCTACCATTCAGTGAGCTTCAGACCTAGAACAAGTACACAGTGTATACCAGCAGTCCAGATGTCTGATATGAGCATGCTTGCTCCAGGTCAGTGACTCATCAAGTGGTAGGCGAAGCACAAGAATTGCCCACATACACCATTTTAGAAAAACCATATGGTTATTTTAAGCAGCCATTTAAATATGTCCTTTTTGGTTCTGTTGGTGCATGCGCCGGGCGTGCATATAATGCCTTTGCTCTCACTGTTAGACAGTGGACAACATAGGCTGAATGCACAGAGATGAATAGAGCAGCTCAGTGCCTTGCGATCACTGTCTCAGCAAAAACAAATTTAATGTACTACTTCTTACATTTGCGAGCCCTTCCCTTTCCTCGAACAATAAAAAAGAAGATTTAAAGAATAAACCCTTTTATTAAATCCTCCAGAGTGCAGCAGAGGAAGGCTGTGATTCAAGGCGTATGTGTAGGAAGGTTTAAAGTACCACCGACAACTAATGTTGTGGGCTTGTTTTGGGGAAAGTTTTAAAGTGCCATTGACCATCAATGATGGGGGAATACAAAATACCACTGAACAACAATTGTGGAATTGTTTTGGGGAGAAGGGTAAATTGTCTTGGGTTTATCCATTACACCGTGTAATTTCAGTGCAAAGCCATTTCAGTCCCAGGGGAACTCTCTTCCGCTAATATCAGAAGACTTCTCTTGGCTTCAGAGGACAACTTTTAAAGGCTAACCACCTCAATACCAGTATGTTCCTAATTGTGGGAAAGTAAGATCACCTTGGAGGGTCTACTTTAAAAAAAATGGATACTTTTGGGGGTGTTCGTACTTTTTCCTCTGATATATGTTTTTGATAACAGAAAGTAAAAAAAGGACATGTTTAGCCTTTATCTTAGGTTGTAAAAAATAAAATAACCCAGTGGTTATTGATTACCACCAAGAAAAAGAAAAAAAGAAGTTCTATTTGTCTCAAAATATAGTATTAATTTTTTTGTGTTAAATGAAGGAGTAATTATCAGTCAAAATATCACAATGCTGAAACCTGGAAAATGACTGAAATGAAGGGTTGAACGTGATCAAGAAGGGTGGAACATGCTGGTAGTGAAGTGGTTAAGTTGCATTTAACTTTAACCCAACAACTAAAGGAAGTGCTCCGCTGTTTGTTGGGAAGTTTATTCTTGAAGATCTTGGCTATAAAAGCTTTTAATGCAATATATGAGTGAAGGAGTATTCCTTTCAAATTCCTAAATAGTAACATAAGAAGAGTAACACTAAAATAATGTCCTGGCTCTGTTCACAGTGCAGACAGTAAACCTCTGGGACACAGGTCTTGGCCCAAACTGTAAAGGCTCTTCCTACTCATGTGACATCATTGCATTTGAATTCATACTCTGTAATGAAGTGCATGTGACAGTCTATAAAAGCAGATCATGCCTTAAATACTAAATTACTATCAAAACCTCACGCAAATAATTAAAACCCATGTTTTAAAGTGGAAGTTAGCTAGTCAAATTTTAACGTAACCTCAAATAACCTAAATCAGAACTCTGGGTTTTAGTCAACACAACCGCCCACCCCCCCCCCCCCCCCCCAAGTATTGCAACTCTGCCCCCTCAGAATTTACCCACTTACTGACCAGGCCTTTTCTGGAACTTTTTGTTTGCAAGTTTAAAATTAGTATTTTTTGCTAGAAAATTACTTCAAACCCCCAAACATTTTATATATATTTTTATATATATATATATATATATATATATATATATATATATATATATATATATATATATATATATATATATATATATATTTTTTTTTTTTTAGCAGATACCCTTGTTGCAATATTTTGTGTCACACTGTATTTGCATAGCAGTCTTTCAAATGCAATTTTTTTGAACAAAAAAAAAGAAAGTTAGCCCAACTTTTTTAAAATAATGTGAAAGATGTGCACGTTCGTGGAAAAGCGACAAACTATCAAAATATCTCAATAGGCGATGCTTTAACAATTTTTACAGGTTACCTGTTTAGAGTTACAGAGGAGGTCTGGTGCTAGACTTCTAGCTCTTACGATCACCCCGCGTGTGGTTTAGATACCATTTACATATGCAGTATAGGCGTGTTCGATTCTGGGTGCAAGCACTGAGAGATAGGGCACTTTAAAAAAAAAATGTTTTATCTTATTTTTACCCTGTTCCTTTATTTTTTTTTTTCTATCACTTTTATTTAAACATAGCTTGTAATAGAAATAAGCATGACAGGTTCTCTTTATTGAGAGATCTGGGGTCAAAAAGACCCCAGATCTGTCATTTACCTTTAACCACTTGCCGACCGCCGCACGACTATCTACGTCGGCGGTCAGCCCCTCACAGGCAAAGTGACGTAGGGCTACGTCACTAGCTTGTGAGGGTCTAGGGAGCGAGCGCGCGCCCCCGGAGGCGCGCTCCCGCTCCCGAGTGGTCACGGACCCCCCCGCGCGTGTGACCGGCGGACCCGATGTCCGCCGGCCACTCTGCGATCGGCGGGGGAGAGGGAGAAAGTCAGGCAGCTTGTGTAAACAAGCTGCCTGTCATTCGCCTCGCTGTATGAGAGCTGATCACATGGATCTACTATGTAGATCCGTTGATCACTCTGCATACAGCTGAAGCCCCAGCCAATCACAGTTAGAATCACGCCCCTAGGGACACACACAGCCCCTCCCTCTCAAATAAAGTTAACCCCTTCACTACCAGTGTATTTTTACAGTAACAGTGCATATGTATAGCACTGATTACTGTAGAAATGTCACTGGTAACCCCAAAAGTGTCAAAAATGTCAGTCAAGGGTCCGATCTGTCCGCCGCAATGTCGCAGTACCGCAAAAAAAAAAAATCGCAGATCGCCGCCATTACGCGTTAAAAAAAAAAAAACAACAAAAATGACAAAAATCTTTCCCTTAGTTAGTAAACGCAATAACTTTTGCGCAAACCAATCAAAATACGCTTTTTGCGATTTTTTTTACCAAACATAGGTAGCATAAAACAAATTGGCCGAAAATTTTAAAAAATTTTGATTTTTACATTTTTTTTTGGGGGAATTTCATATAAAAAAAAGGGAAAAATATTGCTATTTTTGCAAAATGGACGCTCTTTTTTTGTTTATAGCGCGTGATCAAAAAATCGCACAGGTGATCAAATACCGCCAAAAGAAAGCTCTGTTTGTGGGAAAAAAAGGACGCCAAATTCGTTTAGGTACAGCGTCGCACGACCGCGCAATTCTCCGTTAAAGTCACGCAGTGCCGAATCGCAAAATACCCCCTGGTCGGAATGGGGGTAAAATCTTCCGGGGCTTAAGTGGTTAAGCAAAAGAAAAAAAAAAGTTGGCACTTTAAAAAAAAAAAAAAAAAAATTATAATAAGATTTATAAATTGAGAAATTGAGAACCGAAAGAGACGTCAGAGGTCGCTCCAGAGCATAGAGCCGAGTGGGGGTCCTCTTGCCTTCACTCGACTTGCTGCCTAGCCATCAGATGGATCGGATCGCTTCCAGGTTTACCGACAGCTCTGGTAAACCCAAAAAGGGGCGGGACAGGTTCTGGGACCACTTTTCTCAGTCACGCTCAGAAAATAATAATACTGGGGTTATTGCAGCTAGCTGCACATTTGTATTAGCCTCGGTTTCCACTAGTGCGGCTACGAAGTCGTGCTACTTCTAGCACGACTTCGTAGCAAAAGTAAACCGCAGCTTCAGTTAGACTTGTCCCTCATATATAGAGGGAAGTCGCGCTCAAATGTAGTACACGATTTACTTTTGAGGTCGCGGCAACTGAAGCCGCGGCAGTGGAAAAAGGCCCCATTGAAAACAATGAGTTTTGACTTGCTGTGCGACTTGACATGTGTCAAGTCGCACCGCAAGTCGCACTAGTGGAAACCGAGCCTTAATGTGTAAGCGCCGCTCAGATTCTTAGTACTCCATTCCAGAGTGATAACGCACTCCAAGAGATGTATCCATGACAGCCTGGGCTCAGAGGAAGAGCAGCGAATGGACACCCAGCAGAGAGGTAACATCTAGTGACAGAAAGGAAGTACTGCAGGGGTACTCTAGGTTGCAAGTAGGAATTGCAGTAAAAGATTACTTTTTTAAACATTTTTATTAGGGCTGGCCCCTGGATAGTTTCATTTACAAACTGAAGTTGTACTTTAAAATTACATTATCATTCTTGCCTGAATGAATATAAAAGGAACAGAATGCTTAAAAAATAAACTTTCCCTAGACCATATGCTTTTTGGGGTTCCTTCCGGTGTTGGCTAGGTGATCAGTGCCTTTGGTCACGTAAAACAATTTTATTTTGAAATTTGATGCAAGGTAAGACATTTTCTTGTATCCAGTCTATGTATCTATAGTCTTCCGTACAACTTCCTTCATCCCTCCCAGTAAGACTATCTCCTCCAGTTCTCCAAGGATTCACAGGCTAAGCAGTTGCAAAAGACGCCCCCGGTGTGGAAGTCAGGAAGTGATGAAACGTGTCGGGGCGTGGCTAGACGGCGTCCACACTGCGATCATACACAGAGAGGAGACAGTCCCAGAATGTCCTGGTGGTCGGCGCGGAGCTAACACCGGACTAAGGGTGATCACCGAGTCTGTGTACTACATGCTTTTACTATGTGGTTTACAAGTGAGTGTTTATATTTTAATAAATCCATATGTTGAAACGTTATTATGCTATTGGCGGTCCTTCTTTCGTTCTCTATGAGGGGAATATTATCAGTGGGGGCTGTATGAAGGAGATTCATTCTTGAGGACTACCACTGACTGACCTACTGATGTTAAGCTTGGTGAACCTAGTCCATGTAAGTGGGTAGGCATGGAGAGTTGGTGAGTGGCCTTATTTCTGTCCCGACACAGTGGTGGTGGAGTTTGATGGTGACCCCCTCTAAATATCACGAATCATATATACCATCCTGCTAACAAGCGTAAAAGTTGTGTTATCAGCTTTATATCATATGGACTTTTAAACGGATGTTTGTTTTATTTTATTTATATTTGATTGTGTGTGCATAGTACAAATGATAGCCGAGTGTGCTCAAACATTGGCTGTTGTTTAGTCATTTACACACTTGCATATTTACCTTTGCCTGTGTCTCACTGGATGTAGGTAGAGGGTACTACCATCCTTGCGCTAGATATTTAGTATCATTGCCGCTTTGTGCAGCAACGTATATATATTTATCTTTCATATACATTTTCAAAAGTCAAAGCTCCAGCCAGTTATAAAAGGAAATGACAAAATGATTCTTAGAACAGCGCCGGATTTCTAAAAAGGAAGCACAGCAGTAGTTGTCTCCCATCAGACATGCTCTTACTTATTGAAACCTTGGACAGAACTCTATGTAGGGTGTAACAGAGAAGTTATAAGTCACTGCTATTACTCATTCAGCTTCTGAACTCTGTGATCAGGACTTTTACTACAGATGGTAAAGAGATAGAGGAAAAGGTTTGAAATGAAGCTTAAATACTCCACCTACCTTTGTAAAGCAGAATACATTATTAACATGTAACATTTTATATTTACCTGACTAAAGCAAAAAATATATAGGATAAGTACAAAACCACTTTACATTTCTCTAAATACAGATAGCAGAGCTAAAGATAAAGATTTGTCTTCATAGTAGGTTCCCAAAGATTTCAATAAACCAGAAAGAGTAGGAGCTTATGTTTTGTGAGCCAATCATGTTCTGTTGTACTGTATTACTGTCACTCTAACATGTTTCAGGCACTGTGGCCTCAGCATTCTGATACTCGTTTACTGTCAAATTAGCAGACTGTAAAAAGAAAATGACAGAGAACTACAACACCACAGTGGCTGTATAATTATACAGGAGTACATTAATCACATTCCTGAACAGAAAAGAAATGTTTTTGCAAGTGTATATCTAGTTATTTGGCTAGAGGTCTGCTATCAGTAAGTAATACAATGAGTAATGAAAGTCATGTGGGCCTTGGACTTATTCAACCCCAGAAGACACAGAATACACAAGGGAGATGCACTTCCCCAAATTTGGCCTTAAATGTCCATGGATTTTTTAAAATTGAATATTACACCATAGATACGAGATACCAATGACACTCTTACATAGTTTACCAAGGGTAGCAAAATACCTTCCTAACTGAGAGGCAGGTACATTGACCATAATAGCCCCCCACCTAATTTTCGTGTCACTTTTTCTGCTTTCTTAGCACTGGACATACTGTTAAAAAAACATTAGGCCCTGATTCATACCTCCAGGCCTCCAGCATGACACAATACACAACATACGGTAATTGGAAAATGTTCAAAATGGAAAACCGTCTTTTGTAAGAAAGCAACTATCATGTCCAAATTTAACAGTTCCTATTTTGAATTTGTCTAAATAAGTTATTCATTCCTTGAATTTTTTCATTCATTAATAATGGAGTTTAATAACGGAGGGTTACCACCACCTCTGTCTTTTGACAGTAATGGCCATAGGGTTAACACAAAGGTAATCGAAGTGCAAGAAGCAATAAACAGAGATGAAATGTTTTCTTACCAGGTGGACGCATACTTCCTTTTGTGAATGTCAGAACAAATCTGTTTACTATGAAAATTCTCTAAACACCTACTGACATACTTCTTGTCCTGTCCTAAATACCAATCCGGTGACAGTACAGTACAAAGGACTATATGTTACAGACAATTTCTTCTAGAGCACTTACCTGTACATCTACTGTACTGCAACCAGTCTGAATATCTAATCTATTCACTAAACCATGCTGAGTTATAAAAACTGGAGCAAATAAACATGACTATTCTCACCATTAAACTAACCAGTTATATTTGGTTTTATAAAAACTGAACTTGGCTTTCTAATCTGTTTTCTCCCTTTTAACCATTTGTAAAGGATCAACACAGGCCAACGCAGATATCCAAAATATTTAGCTGTGTGTTTTCTAGCAATTGTTTAAAGTGGATTTCCACCCTAATTTAATACTTACCTCCATCTTCTCGCTCCGGGTCACCTGAAAAAGAAATGGATAATCGCATATTTTTTTTTTTTTTACTTACCTCGTAGCGAAGAAAAAATACTTACCTTATTTCCTTCTTCCTCCTTCCTCGGCCGCGGCCCGTCGTCACTTCCTGGCTCTGCAATGATTCCTGGGAGCTGAACGTCATAGCTCCCAGGAATCGTTGCGCCTGTACTGGCCCCGACGTCAGTTCCGGGTCGCGCGCGTCATCCCCTTCTAAACAGCTTCTGGGCATGCCCAGAAGCTGAAGAGGGATGACGCGCGCGACCCGGAAGTGACATCGGGGCCGGCGCAGAGCATCGTGGGACCAAAGAAGGCGGAAGAAGACACCAAAGGGGATCTCGCTGGCTTCAAGCTGCCCACATCTGAGATGGCAGCGCTGGACAAGACGTTTTCAAGGTAAGTATTTGTCCTAACAGGTAAGTGCAACCCGGGACAGATCAGAGGCTAGCCATTGTGGAATGTACTAGCCCTGACTGTCCCGGGGTATTAAAAAAAAAAAAAAAAAAAAAATCCAGGGTGGAAATCCGCTTTAATAAAGGGACATGTAACGAACACCTAGGATTGCCAATTTTTCTTGGAAAAAACACAGCCTTGTTGTCGCTTTCTCAATAATAACACTGGCAGCATGCTTTTTACAGGCAGGCCAGCAAAATACCAGTCAGGGGGAAACCCCAGTAAAACCTTTAGTTTGAACCTGAAGTCACAAAATTACGTACTTTTATTATTCTACTTACAGATCTGCCTGGCCTCTGAAAATTTTCCAACAACTTTTAAGCTGGGTTTGTAGACATACAGAACACACCTCACTGCTACTGTAATCAAACCAGCTAGACGAGATGTGGATTTTCTCATGTGAGAAGTGAAAGTATTAGACTGCTTGAGGTCATCAAAGCAGTTGGTGGCTTTGAATATAGAGCGCTGAAGATGACTAACTACATGACACCCAGCTATATTTCAATGGTTATTCATTACATACTAAGCTCTGACCAGGTATACCAATTCTCAGGGAGTGTTAATAAAGCTGAGATATATTGTTGTAATACTAGATACCCCCCTCCTTTGACATTTTTCCTATTTTATTACATTACAGCCTTAAGTTCAATGTTTTGATAATCTGAATTTTATGATGGATCAGAACATTTTAGTCTAAGTTGGTGAAGTGAAATGAGAAAAATGTATACATAAAACTATTTTTTAGAAACAGAAAACAGAAAATTGGAATGTGCGTATGTATTCACCCCCTTTGTTATGAAGCCCATAAAAATCTCTGGTGCAACCAATTACTGTCAGAAGTCACATAGTGAAATGATGTCCACCTGTGTGCAATCTAAGTGTCACATGATCTGTCATTACATATACACACACCTTTTTTGAAAGGCCCCAGAGGCTGCAACACCTAAGCAAGAGGCATCACTAACCAAACACTGCCATAAAGACCAAGGAACTCTCCAAACAAGTAAGGGACAATGTTGTTGATAAGTACAAGTCAGGGTTAGGTTATAAAAAAAATATCCAAATCTTTGATGATCCCCAGGAACACCATCAAATCTATCATAACCAAATGGAAAGAACATGGCACAACAGCAAACCTCCCAAGAGACGGCCGCCCACCAAAACTCACGAACTGGGCAAGGAGGGCATTAATCAGAGAGGCAGAACAGAGACCTAAGGTAAACCTGGATGAGCTGCAGATTTTGATAGCAGAGACTGGAGTATCTGTACATAGGACGAACAATAAGCGGTACGCTCCATAGAGTTGGGCTTTATGGCAGAGTGGTCAGAAGAAAGCCATAACTTTCAGCAAAAAACAAAATGGCACGTTTTGAGTTTGCGAAAAAGGCATGTGGGAGACTCCTAAAATGTATGGAGGAAGGTGCTCTGGTCTGATGAGACTAAAATTTAACTTTTCAGGCCATTAAAGAAAACGCTATGTCTGTCGCAAACCCAACACATCACATCACCCAAAGAACGCCATCCCCACAGTGAAACATGGTGGGGATATTTTTCAGCAGCCGTGACTGGGAAACTGATCAGAGTTGAGGGAAAGATGGATGGTGTTAAATACAGGGATATTCTTGAGAAAAATCTGTACCAGTCTGTGCGTGATTTGAGGCTAGGACGGAGGTTCACCTTCCAGCAGGACAATGACCCCAAACACACTGCTAAAGCAACACTTTGGTGGTTTAAGGAGAAACATGTAAATGTGTTGGAATGGCCTAGTCAAAGCCCAGACCTCAATCCAATAGAAAATCTGTGGTCAGACTTAAAGATTGCTGTTCACAAGCGCAAACCTTCCAACTTGAATGAGCTGGAGCAGTTTTGCAAGGAGGAATGGGCAAAAATCCCAGTGGTAAGATGTGGCAAGCTCATAGAGACTTATCCAAAGCGATTTGGATCTGTGATTGCCACAAAAGGTGGTTCTACAAAGTGTTGACTTTTTTTCTGTTATTTTGTCCTATTTGTTGTTTGCTTCACACAAAAAAAAAAAATATATCTTCAAAGTTGTGGGCATGTTCTGTAAATTAAATGCTGGAAATCCTTAAACAACCCATATTAATTCCAGGTTGTGAGGCAACAAAACACGAAAAATCCCTCCAGGTGCTCTAGGATAAATCTGATATTATTTCTGGTTCACGTACAGCCCGTGGAGGTACAGTACTCCAAAGTCAAACATTCCATAATGCATCCATTTTGGTACTTCAAAGTCATTCCATATTACATAAACGTAAAGCTAAATTCCAGGTAATCCAGGCATTTTGTTTTTTAACATAATACATTAGTCCAGCTAAGACCAATGTACATATGTGTCATACCTGTGGGATCCACCTGAAAGCTGGAAATCACTGTAGAAGGCATTGCTACTACAGTTTTGCTGCCAGCTTCTGCATGATTGCATAGCCCCAATTCTCCTATAATAATATGAAAAGCCCTAGAGCCTGCAGTTTTGAAAAAGTCAGGAGTAGCAGTTGCCATATGACAGGTTCCCTTTAAGCCTCTAAAGGGCTGTACACACTTGACGAAAATCGGACGAAATATCCTCCGATTTTTCTGTCTTCTCAGCGTTCATTACCGTTTTTAGTTGACAGTGCATAAATGTTCACGAAATTTCTCGTCCGATTTTTCTTTTTTTTGGCACATTTGCTCCTAGACTTCCGGGTTTTGGCAGCAACTTCAGATCATGCGCGGTCTTTCGTATCCGATTTTTCACAGACGTACTGCATACACATTAAACGAAAATCGGTCGTCTGGGGACGGACGAAAAAATTTTTGGTGTTTGTCCCTCCATTTTTTTTCGTTGAAAATGTCGACATCGGCTGCTAAAAGTTGTGTACACACTAGGCGAAAATCGGATGATTTTACCTCGGACGGGAATTTTCGGCAGATTTTCTACTAGTGTGTACCCCACTTTAAACACTGTATTGACATTCAGCATCTCTTTGCGTACAATGAACACATTTTGTTACATTTCAGAAAAGAAAGAATAAAGTCATAACAAATAAGAAAATGTTCACTCAGCTCGTAAAAAAGCTAATCTCTAAAGTCTCAAAACGCCCAACAAGCAAAATCCCTTTCATTTCAATGGCCCCTGTTCACATCTGAGCGTTTTGTCGCCTAAAGCTCAAAAAAGTACATAAGCTTCTCTTTTGGCAGATTACAAGCATTTTTTTTAGATGTCAATGCCTGCCTCCAAACACCTGCAAAAAAAACCCCTGAAAAACGCCTGAAAAAATGCATGAAAACGCCTGAAAAAAGCCCAAAAGACACTTGAAAAAGATACGCTCAGGTGTGAATGGAGCCTAAGGCCCTGTTCACACCTGAGCGTTTTTCAGCTCGTAAAAGGCTCATCTCTGAAGTCTCAAAACACCCAACAAGCAAAACACCATTGATTTCAATGGACCCTGTTCACATCTGAGTGTTTTGTAACCTGAAGCAAAACGCCTGAAGCTTAAAAAACATACACAAGCTTCTTTTTTGGCAGATTACAAGCGTTTTTGTTTGATGTCAATGCCTGCTTCCAAACATCTGCAAAAAACGCTGGAAAAAGTGCCTGAAAAAACACCTGAAAAACGCCCCAAAAAAAGTCTGAGGGAAGCAACATGACAATAACTGTAAGCTGTTGGTGGTCAGCTATAAAAAAGGGACCTGCATGGGCAAAGCACAAGTTCACTTTAATTCCCTCTTGATAAAAGGAAATTGTGTGTGCTAAAAGAAAGAGCGCCTTGGATTTTAACCTGCAGTGCATATTCCTGATGGACACACTTTACTGACTTATGTCCCTTAGATTTCAGATGTGTCATTATATTAATGAGGTCACCCTGCATTGTTCCTTACATTCTTCCCTGTTCAACCTCTGATTTCTTGCAGAGGCCTTCTGTGCACCTCCAAACTGACCCCAGTACACTTCACTCTGCTGGCATCTCTTCTGCTCCCCCAATTCCATGCGGGCATCTTTTCTGCTCCCCCAACTCCATGCTGGCATCTCTTCTGCTCCCCCAACTCCATGCTGGCATCTCTTCTGCTCCCCCAACTCCATGCTGGCATCTCTTCTGCTCCCCAAACTCCATGCTGGCATCTATTCTGCTCCCCAAACTCCATGCTGGCATCTCTTCTGCTCCCCAAACTCCATGCTGGCATCTCTTCCGCTCCCCAAACTCCATGCTGGCATCTCTTCCGCTCCCCCAACTCCATGCGGGCATTTCTTCTGCTCCCCAACTCCATGCGGGCATCTCTTTTGCTCCCTCAACTCCATGCGGGCATCTCTTTTGCTCCCCCAACTCCATGCGGGCATCTCTTCTGCTCCCCCAACTCCATGCGGGCATCTCTTCTGCTCCCCCAACTCCATGCGGGCATCTCTACTGCTCCCCCAACTCCATGCGGGCATCTCTACTGCTCCCCCAACTCCATGCGGGCATCTCTACTGCTCCCCCAACTCCATGCGGGCATCTCTTCTGCTCCCCCAACTCCATGCTGGCATCTCTTCTGCTCCCCCAACTCCATGCTGACATCTCTTCTGCTCCCCCAACTCCATGCTAGCATCTCTTCTGCTCCCCCAACTCCATGCTGGCATCTCTTCTGCTCCCCCAACTCCATGCTGGCATCTCTTCTGCTCCCCCAACTCCATGCTGGCATCTCTTCTGCTCCCCCAACTCCATGCTGGCATCTCTTCTGCTCCCCCAACTCCGTGCTGTACGTGAGATTTCCCCGCTCTTAAAAGAATGGGTCACCCCTCCTGTCCCTGACTGACAATAATGCACAACACATCCAGAATACAGGCTCTAGATTAGTTATGTAGTAGACAGTTTGCATGAACTTCTTTAACAGCAGTAGCAAATCATTTTAAAGTGTATTGGGATCTACATTGGACCATCATTGTCATTGTTGAAACAAGGCATAATACCTACATATTGTTTTCTTTTCTCAATACTGTATTTCCTGCATAGCCAAATGACAGCAGAGTTTATCGACAAAATTACTTATCTTATTTTGCTCCTTGTAGATCTAGGAAGCAATTCACTTAATTGTCATTCAGAGGTTATGTTTAATAATGAATCTGTGGCTGGATGATGTTCAGCAAGACATAATGTACATGGGTTACACCAGTTACAGATTGAAGTCATTCTAGGTGAATCATAATTTGCACACACTTTTCTTTGTAGAAAGCACAATACAGTACATTGATGCACAAGGACAACATAAAATGGGTATGCACAACCAAAAATGAACTACCATACTTACATGTCTAGCATAACAATACAGCAAACCAGTTACCAATCTGTAAGAATCTGAAACTGAAAAATTGGTATAACACTGCAATCTTAACGTTCAGGGGTTTTTAAAGGTGGCGCTAAAGTCTAGCAATAAAAAATTGCTAAGTGTTAGGTTTTCCTTGGCTTCTAGCGATTGTTTTTTTGTTTTTTTAATTCCTATGAATTCTGCACCGAGCAGAGCATACTTAGCACAACCCATCTTTAGCCCTATATACTCAGCAAGAGAAGACAATTTCCACCTATTAGCTGTGCAAAACAATCTCTTAGATTTTAATTAGACTGACTTTTTAAAAAAAATGCAAAGAGCAATGTAAAAATAGCAGTACACCACAGAATCCAATGAGAATTTCTCTTTCACCAAACAAAGATTTGATTGGCTGATGTACATTAATGCACTTTGGACACCGCCCATGCTTTGGTCTAATTTAATATTTAAATATTGCACAGGCGCAAAATCTTATGCCCGTTCAGCGGGGAACAAGCCAGTGCGCATGTGTGTGTGTGCGCGACGGCCCGTGCCTGCAGCCATGCGCACACTATAACCATTACGTTTGGCGCCCAAGTGGCCTATTTAAGGGTAGCAGGTACACTTGTTCTTTGCTGTCTTGTCTGCAGCTTTTCTGTACTCCTGATCCTGAAACCTGCTGAATCCTGATTGTCTCCTGACTGACCTCCTGGCTTGTCTCTCACTACGCTTGTTTGCTGTCCTCCCTGACCTTGGCTTGTCCTGTGACTACTCTCCTGCCTTATCCTTATCCGCCATCGGATCTGGACTTGCACACCTCCTGGTGAGGTGACCCTAAGGACGGCGACCTGGTGCTATACACGCAGCAAAATTCATCCTCACCATCAGAGGCTCTGGTGAAAACCGGTTGGCACTTAGATTCCGCACCTCAGGCTAGCCTGTGTCTTCTGCCAAGGTGACTCATCTGTGTTGCTTCCTCTGGATCCTGTGAGGCCACCCTCTGCACATCAGGCTTGCCACCAGCTCCCTGACAATAGCGAACAACTCTGATTTATGCAAACACAAATTATTGTGTAATTTCAGAAGTTAATGTAAAATGAGTTATACAAATGCAGAGCTATTCATTATAAAAAAAAAAAAGAAAAATGAAAAAAATGCTGCTTCATTTTAAAAGCACAATTATGAGAGCATGCACTGGAAATTCTAAACCCGTGACAAGCCCCAAGGTTAGGAGATGTTAAATGATAGAGATGCAATGTGACACAGCCACCAGCGTTCGTATTCTGAAGACAAAATGACAAAATTCAACTCAGCAGAATCATTCTTCTGTGAATGGTGCTGGTTGGGGAAAACCACACCTGTACCTGTGTAAAGGTAAACCTGCCCTGAGACAAGTATGTGGGATGCCATTGCTGACCTATTTCACAAAGTGTTTTTCTTGACAGTTCTGCTGACTCCCACTCTTCAAATCTGTCAATGACTTGAAACAAGCATGCAGATAAGGAATGTCAGAAGTCTAAATGTCATTATTATTTTGCTTGGTAAAAACAAAGGTCTTTGCAAACTTAAAATTTGACTAAAACCATTACAATTTCCCTATATTATATTTGCTTGGAAAAAGCTTTGATAAAAGTTTTATTGGTGGCTTTCAACAAAACACTAATGTTACAAGATGTCAAATCATTATGACTTACTTGAGGGACTAAAGGGTATAAATCCAATTCTACGACAAGAGTATTTTCTTACTTTTGTGCCATAGGTCGTTGGCTGCAGCATCTGGCCTGTACCAAAGCTACACATTTTGTTGCTCTACTGGAAGGGAACATTTGAAAGCTGGGAAGGAGGACACCAGAAGTCAATAGTAGCGGTTCTTCTACTCAGTTAAAACATTTAAATGCTACTTAACTAGTCTTTCTAGTTAAAAAAAATAATAAAAAATCTCCCTGTCCAATTGGTGATGTTATGGGTATAATCAACTGAACGAAAAGCACATACAGCTGCTCACTGATTGGATGACAAGTGTAATGGCACTTTTCCACTGCAAGTACCGGCTCTGCTCTACTCAGCCCTGCTTGGCCCTGCTTTGCCCGGTTTGGTTTTCCACCTCATGGTACCGCATGGTACGGTGTTGGAACGGTTCGGTACGGTTTGGTATGGTTTGCTTTTCCACTAAAGTAGTACTAAAGTAAGTGGGTGGGATAACAACGATTCTCTGACCAATTAGTGGCTAGTGGTGACAAACAGTCAACTGCATGCAAAGGATTGTAAGATATGGTACCGGTATGGTACCTCTTGGAACCACAATCGAGGTGGTACTATTTTAGAGAGCCCTACCGTTCGGTTCCATGTAGTGGAAAAGCGCCGCCGTACCGTACCGAACCGTTCCTACACCGTACCGTACCATGCAGTACCAGCAGTGGAAAAGCACAAATGTGAGCCGAACCGTTCGGTTCCATGCAGTGGAAAAGCACCATTACACCCTCATTGTCCCTAGTCCCAGTGCTGGGGGCTGCACTTTGGTATTAATAACCAAAATCAGTGCTTTTCCATCACACCAAATTGCATTAAAAAAGTTTGACTTTTTTTGTTAAATATGTAGTTCCTTTAGGTGCCAGTCAGAGGTGTTCTGACAGATCAAAGTAGAAAACGGGCAGTGTCAGTTTCATTTACAGGCCTATCCACCACTTCTCCTTTACTGCATTGTCCCAATTATACAGGGAATTATTAACCTGGGTGTAAAAACCAAGGTATGTAGTAACCCAGAGAAACCAGTACAGATAAGCTATTACTATTCTACAAGGTATTTCAATAAAAACGGTATCTTTTACAGTAAGCTATTAAAGCTTGCTAGAGATTTCCATCTCTTTAGCTACCACTTCAATGGATCCTCCCTCAAGAAATATGGTTTCCATTTCATCTGTTTTCGCCCACAGGTTCTGTGTGTCCTAGACAACAACAAGACCAGCTATGACCCTGACTTGCTAAGAAATCTTTGTTTGGTATTCAGCTTGCATGCACGGAGGCGTCTGTAATTGTCTGTTTAAGCCAATTTGTCAAGCAATTTTGATCAAATTGAATTTTATCTCCAAGCAATCCCTGTGGAAGAAGATTAATAGCCATGAGCAATTCATGGACAAAGCCACATCAAAGGGCTGCAGGACAGCAAGTGACGAACATCATCACGCGCTATATTTGACCCTTCTGTGCCCAGGCTTAGTACACAGCGTACTTCACAACTTAAAGTACCCCAGACCAAAACATATGCAAGAAAGCATAAAAAGGCTATTTCAAAGCAGAACATACACTTTTTAATGTATTTGTGTAGTTGTAGTGTCATTCCACCCAACCCCAGCATTGCAATGATATTTAGAAACTTTTTCATTCTCCTTTTGACTTATTTTACCTCTCTTGGTCTCAATTCGTGAACTCCCACAATAAGAAATTCTGGTACTGCAACCACACTCACCTACAGCTCCGGCTGCAGAATCAAGAGGCTCAGTACTCCTGTGCCATGCTTCATAATGTAAAAAAGAAACATTATGATAGTCTTTTCAGCCTCCGTTTACACGAAGAACCGTATATGAATGGCACAGAAACCACACCACATTCTTGTTCAATTTACATGTGATTCAGTACAATGCAATTTGAGCCCATTCATTTTCAAATCACACCAAAATGATGCATGCAGCAATTTGAAACTGCACTGCAACCGGATCGCATGGTCATTTTGTACCATGCGATCCAATGCAGGCAAATGCACTGCATTTGCAACCTACATTTAGGGTGTTTCTAAGATTGCACAGACACCCACTGCAGATCACAAGGGCAGTACGATCTGAATGCAGTGCAGGAAATACACACACATGGATCATGGGTTTCCTGCACCGCATACTAGTGTGAACTGAGGCTGAAAGAGTAAGTTCACTGTTTCAGAAAAAATTAATGAGTGATTTAACACCCTACACCCTCCATTCCCCAGCAACACTGTACAGAACTCTATGGGTAATGAGCGGTCAGTGCTCACGCAGTCGGTGTAGAGGTCCAGGTATTGGAAATCCCCACTCCTCAGATCATTCTGAATGGTCAGCGCTAGAACAGAGAATCACTCTAATCTGTCCTTAAAGCCCAGCAGAAAAATTCTTCACTCTATTCCCTATTCTAAGTCCCCAGACTGCTACATCGGCTGCGTGGGCAACGACAGCTCATTGCCCATGGAGTTTAGAGGGTTGGGAAGAGTGCTGGGTGTTGGCTCACCTTTTCACTTTTTCTGAAAAGGTAAACGAACCCTTTCAAGTAAAAATGGTAAACAGTAAAATAATGCATACCACCTTATGTTATATTAAAGTCATAAGACACCTTATCTCATCTATAGCCCAAAACAATTTTCTAGTTTGGGTAAATAATAAAACTCTTGCCTGGTTAATTTTTGCTGTCTATCACTGGGAAATTTACCTTCACTTCCTGTCCCAGAGACCAAACAGGAAGTTAGGGGAAATCATCTTTTAGGCAACTGTTCCTGGAACATATGTCCCCATTGGAAAATATTCCCCTTACCTCTTCTTCTGGGGGCAACTCTAAAATTTTGGATTTCTCCTCACATTCTGTCTCAGTGACAACAGTCACCAGTACATATAGAGTTTTTTTTCCCCAATGGGGACAAATACAGAAATAACTTGACAGAGTCAAGCCATCTCCCGATCTGTCAAAAACTGAAAATAAATAAATAAATAAAGTTTGGTCTCAAAATGCATTTTAAAATAGAATTTCATTCTAAACCCAAGTCATATTAAAAATGTCTCTCCCATAGAACACCTATGTTGGCTAAGCTGTTTAAAAAAAAAAAAGAAAGAAAAAAAAAAAGATGTATATACTTGCCTATTTTCAACCCGCTCCAGTCCAGTCATGTGACCCGGCTCTACTTCAAGTAGCCAGCCAAATAAAGCTAAATTCTTATTGACAGATGAGACATAGTAGGGGTCTGAACTACTGAGCAACTGTCTGCTAACGGGGTCCACCAAGGTGCCAAAAATCTCTTTGGTGGTTTCTTAAGCAATGGTGCTTTTTTTTTTTTTTTTTTTTTAGCAACAAGCATATGTGCTGATCTTCAGAGAAAAAAAAAATCAATCTGGACTGACAACCACTCCCACCAGAGATCTAGCAAAACCGGTATCTATAAGCACTAAACACAGCAGTACTAAGATGGTCCAAAGTGCTGTCCCAGACATGGAAGTTTTGAAGTTATTTGAATGCATTCTTTCATGTGCTTCAGATTTACTTTTGTAAGTGCCACCTGGCATGTTTAATTCCATTCTTGGCTCTTTCACCTTCTAGTAACAAATGGCAGTTGAACTGACTGCTACACAGTTATTGTGTCCCTATACTTTTTCAAAACCCATCAATCACTTGAAGATCAAGCCTTTTCTGGCACTTTTTGTTTACAAGGTTAAATCAGTATTTTTTCCTAGAAAAAAAAAAAAAAAAAAAAAAACTTACAGCCCCCAAACATCATATATATTTTTAGAAGACACCCTAGGGCAGTGATGGCGAACCTTGGCACCCCAGATGTTTTGGAACTACATTTCCCATAATGCTCATGCACTCTTCAATGTAGTTGAGCATTATGGGTGATGTAGTTCCAAAACATCTGGGGTGCCAAGGTTCGCCATCACTGCCCTAGGGAATAAAATGGCGATCATTGCAATTTTTTTTATGTCACATGGTATTTGCACACTTTAATGAATTGCAAAAAAAAAAAAACCACAATATATAACCAATTTTTCTTTGTGTTAAATATAGGATGTTACGCTGTGTAAAGAGATACCCAAAATGTCAAGCTTTAAAATTGCTCATGGAATGGTGACATAGTACGGTACTTAAAAGTCTCCACAAGCGACACTTTAGGTTACCTGTTTAAAGTTACATCGGTGTTCTAGCGCTAGAATTATTGTGCTCGCTCTATTGTTTGCAGGAATAAAAAACAATGTGTGGTGCGAATACCATATACATATGCATGTGCAACCTACGTATGCGTTTGCTTCACTTTTTTTTTTTTTTACACGAATTTAAGCATCCCTTCTAATAGAGATAAGAAATGACAGGTCCTATTATTGGAGAGATCTAAGGTCAAAAAGACCCCAAATCTCTCCTTTACCTTTAAAAGCTAAAGATAAAAAAAACACATTTTTTTATCTCTTGCTAAAAAAAAAAAAAAAAAAAAAAAAAAAAAAAAATAGGAGTTACTTCCACCCTAGACCGGAAGTGACGTCATGACATTCCTCTGGATCTCTAAAGGCCATAGAGGTGATCAAAGATTATCTAGTCTGCTTCATCGGACCATTTCTCGAGGGAGCCAGTGGAAACGGTAAGCCAGCTGAGGAGGGTTTCCCCTCCCGCCACTTCTGAAAGCGTTCCAGTGGCTCATGAGCCACTTGCAAGACTTTCAAGAAAAAGCCAGGGTTATGGCTGATAGCTTCAGCCAAATCCCGTTAAGCAACTTGCAAACTGCAACGTAACATTGTATCAAATGACTTCTCTTACATGATGCTCACATACCAGTGTCATAAAATTAGCATGTATGTTACGACTGTATCACTGCCATTAAATTTCACTAGGGGATTTCAAACCAGGAACCCAGCGAGGAAGTGTACATCATGAGAAAAGTGCAACCACTGTTCTTACCAGCATGCTTTGCAGCTTATCCTCCTTTAGGGAACACTGCTCAAGTTTAGAGCAATTCATGGCAACAATAAAATTCAGTAGGTTACTGGCTACTGCTAAATGCAGTACCTTAAACTCATCATTAATCACCAAGGCAGTGGCACCCAGGCTTAAAAACTATTTTTAAAGGGGCTGCAACTGCTTGTTACATGTTTCTTTGCTCTGCAATATATCTCTGTTGTATTTCAGTGTGCAGAGTGTGTATATGAAAACATGTGAGAATACAGAATCTGTCTCATAACTCTGAGACTAAGGTGAAGACTTCAGTACAATTGTACAGGGGCTCAGAGCATGGACAGTGCCTGGACCAGTAAACACACATTTTCTAATTTAGTTTGATGTAAAGGAAATGGGGAATGCTGCTACTTTATGAGTTACTACTTATATTTTTTTTCTTGTATTTGATTTGCGGCACTGAGTTGCAAAGAAACTAAAGAAAAAAAAACGGTCAATGGGGATTTCCACTAGCAATAGGAGCCTGTAACCCAACCCCTGCTGCACCATACATGCCAGTAGTTCTAAGTAGAAATATGGGAGTAGCTGCAGCATCATAATAGGCCCCCTTGCTCACTTAAAGAGGAAGCCTCACCAGGCTGCAGGAATTTCAAATAAATTACCCTTTCAGTGGGGCTACCCCTCAGTAGAGGCTGAGGAATAAGTTGAATTACCTATCTTACTCCTCGCTATGGTCAGCTCCATGTGCCCCTCTGCTCTAGCTTCTGAGCTGGCCCTCACTGAACAATGAACAATATAGGCCTATTGTCCCCGAGTTGCACTGCGCTTTTGGACTAGTCCCGCAGTCTTCTGAAATGTGGGATGTTGCGGACAGGGAGCGGGGGGAGGGGGGAGACCGAATTTAAAAAAACAAAGATTTTGCAATTATGAGAGAGGAGGGGGGTGAGGAGGATGAGCAGAATGTTTTAGGTAAAGTTCTGCTTTAATTGAACAGAAGCTTAATGTTAGCTTGACCATAGGCCTAACAAGGGTCTGTTACAACATGCCGGGAAAAAAAAATATGTGACTCCTTTTCGTTCTGCTCCAATTTATCAGAAGATCTGCTGATGGATCTCCTGCTGTTTAGGACAGATGCCACTTGTCTAAAAGGACCCTAAAAAGGAAGGTTCTGGAATGTTACATTCTACATTAAGGAGGAAATAGCAAGGAGGCAAAGAAGGGTTACTCTGATCACATAGTAGGGAATTAGGGAGAGCTACTCTGTTGCAGACACAAAAACAAGAATGGAAGGGAGTGAAAAGTAACACTGTTAGCAGCAGCAATCTGCTTTTTTCAGGGTGAGTAATCAAAAGTTGTGCGGTACATAAAAGATCACTTAGGCTGATGTCATAAGGCATGTAAGGGAAGGGGGCGTGTTAGGAAGACTTCCAGAATAAAATACATATTGACTTGAGCTACCCAATAGGAATGCCCATAAATTGGGCTTCTCTCAAGGGAACAGCTGACAGGCAGAAATAGGAAAGAAAGACTAGATCTACTGCACAATCATACAATGTTTCTTAATACAAACAGAGTAAAAAGTATTTCTACAATAAAAAGCTAGACCAGCAGTTTTCATTGCTCATGAGACCCCTCAATACAGATGCCTGTTCTATTCTAAATGTTCTTTATTTAAAATGCAACACTGTAATTACTTTAATTGCAATCTGGTTGAAATGACTCTTGGTATTTTTTGAATGTGTAGAGAAGTCATTACTCAAAAAGGGTCAGGCCCCCCTAATGCTGCTGGATCTCACAGGAGTTGCATGGCCTGCAATAGTTCTCATTTTTTATTTCATTTTTCTCTCCGCCTATTTAGGTCAGTGATCTCTCATCTCTTGAGGAGTATCTTTTGTCATACACAGTGTTAATTTTAGCAGCAAATTTTGATTTCGTTTTAGTTATAGTCTTTAACTAAAATGCTATTTTAGTTTTAGTCGTATTTTAGTCTTTTGACTGAAATGCGATTTTAGTTTTAGTCGCATTTTAGTCTTTTGACTGAAATGCAATTTTAGTTTTAGTCGTATTTAAGTCATCTGAATTGTTTTAGTCATATTTTAGTCGACTAAAATCTCCAGTACATTTTGGTCGACAAAAATCTCATACATTTTAGTCAACTACAAATTGAATAGGTTTAGGTTAATTGTAATGCATTATTTAGACCTTTCTCTAGCATTTCCAAATGAATTGTATACTCCTGGCGTAAAAATCTTATAATATGTTATTATAAGGTTTGAACACGCACTACAAACCGAAGTGAAACTTTAGAATACAAAAAAACTGTAAACTCCATTGGCTGTAATGTCATTGCACATATTACCTGAATATATTACCAACATTAAATATTAGGAAAAAATATAAGAAAAGCCTTTTTCTTATTTTTTTAATTTTCAGCAGCTTAGTAGATGCCCCTTACTTATGCTTATGCGGTGGTGCAATACATGTTTAAACTTTAATGTGCTATTATTACAGGCTCTGGATGGAATTGTGTTGCCGATTTAGAAATGGCCAGCAGAGGAGTGTTAATTTTGATGTCAATTTTCAATTTAGTTTTAGTTATAGTCTTATGACTAAAATGCCATTTTAGTTTTAGTCGTATTTTAGTCTTATGACTAAAATGCCATTTTAGTTTTAGTCGTATTTTAGTCATCGGACTTGTTTTAGTTGTATTTCAGTAGACTAAAATTGTGTTAATTTAGTAGACGAAAACATTTTAGTCGACGAAATTAACACTGGTCATACACCAGCACTGTGTCATTAGTTGTGTTATGTGTGTTACTGAACCCACAACAGTAAAATCAGTCTGTATATGCAGTAAAGCATGCTTGTTCCGCCTCATGCACACTGGAGGTTATAAAAATGCCAGTAGCGTTAGCTGTAGAATGAGTTTTTCAGCATTTTTGCAAAAAGGGTTTATTTTAGCTATAGTGTTTTTTAGCAATGATATGTAACCAAAAAGCTTATGGCAGATAAAAGCTGATAAACGTTAATAGCCGCATTTTTCAGCCTTTATCGGAGTTAGAGCGTTTTTGCAGCTGAAAAACTCCTCTCAAAACCCACTAGTTCAATTTTTTTTTTTTCAGACAGAAAACGCCCCTGCCAAAAACCGCTGATAAAAGCCTATGTGTGCATGGACAAGATAACATACTGGGGAGTTTACTGGCTGTAGAAAAAAATGACTGAAGCCAAAAACAGCAGCTGTAAAAAAGTCCAGGGTGCAGGAGGCCTTGTACTAACTGTGGAATCTAAAGGGTTAATACTCCGCATTGAGTAAAAAAGGCTGTTTCGGTCTTCTCTGACCCACCCCCTTCTTCCATTGTCCACAATCCATCTCCTGATAGAGCAGAGCTTGGATTAACTCTGCACATGCTCAGTTTGGTGTGTATTGCTAGAGAGTTTTTTTTCTTGGGAGGGTGCATGTGGTCAGCACAGAGCCAATCAGCACTGTCCAGACAGAGGGTCGGGAGCCCTGCAGCCTCATAGGACAGTCAGAGAAGAATGAAAACTCCTCCTACAAGCTTTAATCAGACACTGACTGAAGTCACAAGACTGTTCTAACTGCTGATGAGAAAAGAGATTTAGCAGTTTATAGCTACTAAAAACAATTGCATTTCCACAATCTGTGTACTGTGGGAGACCAGATATAGTGAATGCAGGGTCCTGGATTTAGTAACACTTTAAGACTACAGTACTGTGACCCAGCAGAAAACACCAGAAGAGCAACATATACCAACAATCACAACTGGTGGCCTGCTGTACATTATTGGGGATACTGTGTACTAGTTATTACGTGCCCACCACCTCAGACCTGCACCATCCCACATTAGCTCATCCAGGCAACCCCCATTATTAAACTGTTATGGTTTGTAAGCCAGGACCCATAACACTACCAGTTACCAAAAAGTTGAGATTTATGCTTACATACACAAAATCACTGTATATCTTGCACTCCCCAGGGTGTGTTGTGTAGAGGTGGTGGTTAATTCAACTTTAGGTACCACAGCACAACACGCAAGCGTAGCATGCTGGTGTGAACTGAAACTATGGGACACAAGGCAGATTGTCTTGTCTATGCACAGAGAATGCCTTGGGCAGTGCTACATAACATATTTGGTGTAAAAGGGCCTTTGATCATTTCAAACATGCTGCAAATGTGCACATACTACCACAGTTTATATAGTATCTCACAAAAGTGAGTACACTCCTCACATTTTTTGTAAATATTTTTATTATACCTTTTCATGTGACAACACTGAAGAAATTACACTTTGCTACAATGTAAAGTAGTGAGTGTACAGCTTGTATAACAATGTAAATTTGCTGTCCCCTCAAAATAACTCAACACACAGCCATTAATGTCTAAACTGCTGGCAACAAAAGTGAATACACCCTAAGTGAAAATGTCTAAATTGGGCCCAATTAGCCATTTTCCCTCCCCGGTGCCATGTGACTCATTAGTGTTACAAGGTCTCAGGTGTGAATGGGGAGCAGGTGTGTTAAATTTGCTGTTATCGCTCTCACTCTCTCATACTGGTCACTGGAAGTTCAACATGGCACCTCATGGCAAAGAACTCCCTGAGGATCTGAAAAAAATAATTGTTGCTCTACATAAAGATGGCCTAGGCTATAATAAGATTGCCAAGACCCTGAAACTGAGCTGCAGCATGGTGGCCAAAACCATACAGCGGTTTAACAGGACAGGTTCCACTCAGAACAGGCCTCGCCACGGTAGACAAAAGAAGTTGAGTGCACGTGCTCAGCGTCCTATCCAGGGGTTGTCTTTGGGAAATAGACATATGAGTGCTGCCAACATTGCTGCAGAGGTTGAAGGGGTCAGCCTGTCAGTGCTTAGACCATACGCCGCATGCTGCATCAAATTGGTCTGCATGGCTGTCGTCCCACAAGGAAACTTCTTCTAAAGATGATACACAAGAAAGCCCGCAAACAGTTTGCTGAAGACAAGCAGACTAAGGACATGGATTACTGGAACTATCCCCGTTGGTCTTATGAGACCAAGATAAACTTATTTGGTTCAGACAATATCAAGCGTATGTGGCGGCAACCAGGTGAGGAGCACAAAGACAAGTGTGTCTTGCCTACAGTAAAGTATGGTGGTGGGAGTGTCATGATCTGTGGCTGCATAAGTGCTGCCAGCACTGGGGAGCTACAGTTCATTGAGGGAACCATGAATGCCAACATGTACTGTGACATACTGAAGCAGAGCATGATCCCCTCCCTTCAGGTACTGGGCCACAGGGCAGTATTTCAACATGATAACGGCCCCAAACACACCTCTAAGATGACCACTGCCTTGCTAAAGAAGCTGAGGGTAAAGGTGATGGACTGGCCAAGCATGTCTCCAGACCTAAACCCTATTGAGCATCTGTGGGGCATCCTCAAACAGAAGGTGGAGGAGCACAAGGTCTCTAACATCCACCAGCTCTGTGATGTCATTATGGAGGAGTGAAAGACGACCCCAGTGGCGACCCGTGAAGCTCTAGTGAACTCCACTTAAAAGGGTTAAGGCAGTGTTGGAAAATAATGATGGCCACACAAAATATTGACAGTTTGGGCCCAATTTGGACATTTCCACTTAATGCTGTCACTTTTGTTGCCAGCGGTTTAGACATTAATGGCTGTGTGTTGAGTTATTTTGAGGGGACAGCAAATTTACACTGTTATACAAGCTGTACAATCACTACTTTACATTGTAGCAAAGTGTAATTTCTTCAGTGTTGTCACATGGAAATATATTCTAAAATATTTACAAAAATGTGAGGGGTGTACTCACTTTTGTAAAATACTGTATCTGTTGGTTACATCAACTTCTTCCTTTTGTATTTCTTAAGTAAAATGTGTGTTTTCATATATCTACTAGCACTGTGGACATCAGTTTTCATTTATGTCCACCATAGGACTCATGGAAATTTTTCAAAGTGCTGAACAATTTAAAAAGGACACATGTATCTTTTTAAATAAAAAAAGTAAAAAAAAAAAACCTAAACCTTGCTAAGCTCTAGAAATGTGAACAATTGCTTTAAACTATAAAAAAGTGTTACTGAAGCCACAACAGTAAAATCAGTCTGTATATCAGTGTTTCTCCACCAGGGTTCCTTGAGCAATGAGCAGTTTCTGCCTGTCAGATAAGTTCCCCCTGACACCATTGATCTTGATCGCAATTGGCACCCGTGGCTGTTGAAGTCAGTGAGACAATCGGGAGAGAGAGGGGGCAGGGCAAAACGGCAGCTCTGTGTCTGAATGGACACATGGAGCTGCAGCTCGGCTCAGGTGCCCCCATAGAAAGCTGCATAATGTGGGGGCACTCAGCAGGAGGGAGAGGCTGGGATCAGGGAAGGGAGTCCCGAGAAGAAGAGGATTTGGGCCACTCTGGGCAAAACCAAATGCACAGGGGAGGGAAGTATAACATGTTTGTTTTTTTTGTTTTGTTTTTTTAAACAAGATTTTACAAACACTTTAAGCATGAAAAAACTCCACTCCGGGACCACCAATAAGAAGTGCCCACGTTACCATAAAGTCCCTTTAACTGTGCAGCTTGAAGAGGGAAGATTTGGGACATAGAAAAGTGATAGCAGAAAAAGACCAAGTAGTCCATCGAGTCTACCCATTTTTTTTTTTTTTTGGTCAACTGTATTGTCCGAGTATAGTTCTGTTTGTCCCAAGCATGTTTGAAGCCAAACAGGGGGTGTGTGTGATCCCTGCGCTGTCTGAGGTGGCCAGAGACTCCCTGCTGCAGCGCCACTGGGACTGATACTAAAGCAGTAAATGATATAATTCAAAGGGTAGTGGTGCGCTTCAGGGATTGGCTCTAATGGATCTCTATTTGGGTTGGTGGCAGTGATGTGTACAATTCTTGCTTTAAAGGTGCTCCGCGTGATAAATATAATATTTATGTTTTTAGGTGATGAAAGTGCAGGTGTATTAATCAAATCAGTCAATATCAAGGTTTTCTTAAAATAAATAAATTATAAATTATAAAATAAATAAGTTTTAAAACAAGAACCAAAGGACAAACTCTAAACAAAACATCATAAAACAAGGGTGGCAATCAGGCTGTCCTGGAGGACTTATAAAAACAAAGTTGCTGGCACACTAAAGATCGGACAAAGAGGATAGTACAAAAAACGATCAAGACAAACATTTAGAGGGATCCAAGAAAGCAGCTCCACTAAGTAAGAAAGGACCTGGATTGAGAGAAATTGAGTCTATCGTTGAGCTTGGATAGATACCAAAGGCAAATTGATCTTGCCTATAAGGTGAGAGGCTAGAGCACTCAGAGGTGACACACAAGGTGAAGGAGATCTTAGTCACTTAATTGCATGAGTGAAGCACGGATATAAGCGAGGAACGTATTCACACAAGCTATTTTGGATGTTCTCTATATAATTTTTTTCTTTTGGACTATTTCATTTAAATATTTATATCTAAAGAATTACAATTGAATTATTCACAGACATCTTTTCTAGCACCGTTTTAATAGAAAATTGCATGTAGCACTTTATTTTGAGCACAATATATATGTGTTTTACTGTTTATGAATCAGATTGAAGACCAACACTGGATTTATATAATTTATTTATTGATATCACTGGTAAAGAAGTAGCACTCTGATATTTATTTATTTATTTATTTATCCATTGATACACACCGTACTCATATATTTATTTATTTTAAGAAAACCTTGATATTGACTGATTTGATTAATACACCTGCACTTTCATCACCTAAAAACATAAATATTATATTTATCACGCGGAGCACCTTTAAAGCAAGAATTGTACACATCACTGCCACCAACCCAAATAGAGATCCATTAGAGCCAATCCCTGAAGCGCACCACTACCCTTTGAATTATATGTTTGAAGCCACTTACTGTTGACGGCCTCACTACCTCTACTGGAAGTTTTTTCCAAGCATCAACCCTGCATGTCACATGACTGCGGATTCAGGTATGAAAATTGGAAGGGGGGGGGGTATCTTTCCCTATTAAAGCCAGAATCTAATGAGAAATCCAAAATGTCTTCGTTATCACCTGAACTGAAGATGAAGGAACATTTTCCAGTAGGGAAAATATTCTGGCAATAACTGTCAAAGGCGTGATTTCCCTTCACTTCAGATAGGCTCTAACTTCCGGTTTTCAAAAGAAAGGGAATTGCCCTAAAGGGACACAGGATACAAGAAAAAACTGGGATTTGAACTATTCCCCCTACTTTATCCATCCAAATATCCATCCAGTTGGTCTTAAAATATGCTTTCTTTCATACAATATTCTGTTTTAACGAAGGCCTAGATTAAACTAGAAGTTGGGGGCAGTGAAACCAAGTGGTTGAATCGCAGTTTTACCCACTAACCTACCAACAACTCCACCTTTAGCTGCAAAAGCAGCTTAAGTATGAGTACGCCCCCCGCCCCACCCACTACAACGTTTAAATGCTTATTATTATTTTCCTTTGTAATTCTTCTCTCCTGAAAATATTTTGTTTGCACCATTTCTTCCAGTCTTTTGCTCCATAATATTTTTATTGAGCATAACGAGACACAATAATACCAATAATATTAACTGTCTTTTGTTTAATAGATGATATTTCAAATTTGTTATTATGGACTGGAATGCAGATTTTAAAGAATCCCAGTCTCATTGAAGAGCACTGCTCTATGGTAAATTTATGAATATATCGGCCTGTGGGGACAGGGGGTGTTACAGACTTATTTTTAAGCCATAATTGCTATTACTAATATTGTGCACATTTGACATTTTTCGATTAAAAAAAAAAAATATCTGGTGGCAGAGAAAAGGGTTAATTGCCTAGCTAACCAAACCCACTGGCAATCTCTCAGTTTGTTGGCGTTTGGATTGTGATCCTGCGGCCTGGAAAATCTTTGTGTAGGACGAGACTGAGCGTGGCATTGTAGTGCATCAGTGACAGTGTGGTATAAGGTTGACTAGCCATTTGCGAAAAGTTGTCAACGGTGGTCTGACGCCACACCCATCACATATTGAGCAGCACAGTGGCTAAGTGGTCAGCATTTCTACCTGGCAGTACTAGGGTCGTCAGTTAGAATCCCAACCATGGCATTACTTGTATGGAGTGTGCATGTTTGTCCTGTGCCTGTGTGGGTTTCCTCCCATGCTCCAAAGGCATGCCGTTAGCTTAACTGGCTCCTTTCTAAATTGTCCCTAGTAGGAGTGCGAGTTAGGGACTTTACATAGCGCTGCGCAAATTGACCATGTTAGACAAGTACCTGAAATGAATAAAACATTTTGTCTAGGGAACCCATAAAAACAGCTAACATACCTCTCTCCCTTCCCCAGCAGCTAGCACTCTCCTGCTCTCTGGGTTGTGGGTGAGCCCTAGGTGTCCTCAAACAATTCATCACTGCTGGTCCTGCACTGTACATAGAAAATGTCAGACAGGCTGTGACTGACGGATTGCCAAAGAGAAGCTGCTTCAGGGGAGCAGTCCCACAGAGATGGAGAAGCCTGCAGGAGTGAGGAATAAGGTAAGTAAAACTTAATTTAAAAAAGGTACTCTACCACTGCAGTGAAGGGGGAACTAAACTGCAAGGGTAGCTTGAATCTTCCCTGGAGTTCAGCTTTAAACTTTAAAACAAACAACCTCATAGGAGCATCACTGTATGAGATATTCCTCACACTTTTTATTTCAAACAGCTCCATTCTCTAGTCTTGCTTTGTTATATCAGAGAATTTTAAAGCAGTCAGTTAACCAGACTTCCTTTTGTTGCTCACAAGACAAGCGACAAAAAACAAACATTCGCTTAGGCTTCTTAAGAGAATATTCATAACCAACACTGAAAAACAAGGCTTTTCCCAGCAGCTGACTGCTGCACAGTATAGTCCTAGTGTACATAAATATTACAGAGTGCTTCGTACACATTTTTAATGCATAGAGAGCACTCCTCAGATGCCCATACATGTTTATTTTAACTTCCCACTCAGGAAAATGCCAGCCTTATGGCGGGTGCAAATATAAAGCATACCCAACGCTCTTGATAAAAAATGATAAAGCATACACACTACATGCCCTATGTCCGTGTAATAAGAGACACTACTTGGAGTTAATAAGGACTTTTTCTGCAATCCCCTATCATTGAGACCAACTGATGCTTGCTTGGGACTTCATACACGTCCCACCATCCCTACATGACAACATACAGGGCTGGCGATTGGGCATCTCACTTTGGACAAAACGGTTGTTTCTCCATGCATAGATGTACTCCTTTATTGTGAGCTCAGATAGCAAAATGATGAGGTGGGGGACTGCACATATGGTGGATAAATGGTAAGTAGTAGGGTTTGGTATCCAGTAAACCAATTTCTTATTCTAGGCAAATAATAAGTATCATTTAATGGCATTTTTATAACAGATTTTAGCCATGGTTCGACCCCACCCTCTCTCTCTCCTAAATGGCTAACTGAGTTTGATCAACAGCAGCGGGAGCCAATGGCACCACTGCTGTGTCTCAGCCAATCTGGAAGGAGATTCCCAGGTGACCAAGGCACTGGTGGACTTCGCTGGATAGAGAAGGGACTCAGGTAAATATTAGGGGATGCTACTGCACACAGCTTCATTTAGACATGCAGTTGGGGGGTGCCCAAATGTGCGTTTAAGGTGCGTTTTAGCAGCTCCACCAACCCCCCCTTAAGCTGCAATAGTCAGCAGACAAGGGTGTTTACATGCTGTGGTGCTTTGCACCCACAGCGAGGTTTATTTAACATGTAGCAATCGGCATGCGGCAAGTCCACCAAAAGCTACACATTCAAGCAAATGAGGAAGTGCCGCAAACACCCCATGCAGTTGTGGTGCATTTATCAGCAAAAAAACAGGGTTAAAACAGACAGTGAGGAGGCGTCGCCTGTTAGCCTCTGAAGCAGGATTTAAACAGAGGAAAGCGAGATTTAGGGGCACCCCAACTGCATGTGCACATTTTTTGGCCTTGTTTAAAGGCATCTCATCAACAAGCAAATCCAAACTGGGAACAAGCTTTCTTTACACAATAGGAGTTTTCATGACGTGGAAAAACAGCATGAAGTTGCAGAAGTTGTATAGGGAGTGGACGCAGAAGCATAGTTTGAGAGGCTGTCAGATGTCAGAAGGGGTGCTTTGCATTTCCCATTGCAAGGAAGGGAGGTGAAAATGTTGATTACTTTGAGAAAATTCACCTTCTCCTGGTTTCACATACAAATGACCTTTGCTTCCTTAGAGAATTGGCAAAAGCAAAGTCCAAGTTATAGAGCTGTCTCTCATCTATAAACCTGACATGACAGGGATGGAGTGACCACACAGCTATTTAAATTGTCATTATGAGTTAATTCCCTGTGTGCAATCCTGAGACCTGAACAATTAACAAGGTGGAACGGCTGAGCATGGAATATAGCCTGGCCATGACGAGATATAAAATGATCAATTATGCTCAAAACAGCATCAAACAAATTGTAAAGCTGAACTGCAGGCAGATATGAAAGATAAAAAAAAAAGTACACAAAATTAATACCACACGCTTTTGATTAGCCTGAAAACTTCTAGCTAACAGACAAAAATCTGCAGCAGTGATGGGACTTTGCAAGTCAGTAATCAAACAGTGTCCTCACTAGAGCTTTATAGAACAATGTGAGACCTGAGGGAGGAAACCCAGGCTGATAAGTGACTCTAACCTGCCGAAAGGTAAGGCTGTGGTTGGAAGACTTCCATTGAATGGGGAATTGTAATATGTTAAGAGGGTTGTGATGTAAAGGGGGAACTGAGGACACTGAAGTAAAGGAGGAACTGTGATGTAAAGGGGGCTATGATGTGAAGGGTAGGTTAAGACACTGATGTGCAGGGGAAACTTATGTGTTATAGTGCAAACATCAGATTTGAACCTCTGCCAAAAGAAAATGTTACTGCCCCGGACTGCCGTAAATTTTTTATTCAAGACCCCTGGTATATTATAATTACTTGTTTTAAACCTTTACATTTTTTTTTTTTTATTTCTTTAGTTGCTTCCAGTTTCTGGCCTAGGCCAAAATGAGGTCATACATCCCAGCAGCCTTTGTGGGCTTTTTTCTTCATCTGGAAGAGGAGAGGAGGAGCTTTTTAAGCTACAAATTACCTCCTGTCTCCATCTCTGAGCTATGGGCAGAAGGATTGCAGAAAATAAATGCTAAAGGAATCATCTGTCCTTACTCTTCGTGGCAGGAAAGTGATTTCTCAGCATAATAAAGCATGAAGATATAGATGGACGGGGGAATTGTCTGAGTATCAAAAATGAATTAAATAGTGTTTTTCGGTTTGTGGAGCTCAGATACAGTTCCCCATGAAAGTTGTTTGTTTGCTGTTGCTAAGCAGATTGTAAACAAAGGGTTAACACACGATTAATGTATACCCTTCTTATAGTTCCATTCAGTTAAGAGTCTATATACTCATATGGGAGATTACTATCAGTTTTTCATTGTTCAAAAACATTATTCAAAGGGCTTTTCCAAGTTAAAAAACTGTTGCAAAATCTAGCAGCTTCATTTTTAAACCGCTGTTCTTCACAGCTGGCAACTAGTAAGGGCTTGTTAACATCACGCCATATATTAAAAACATGCATCATTAGCAGGTTTTATGACAAAGCACATTATACATGTTTTGGAGTACCATTCATTGGATTGTGCACCCCGATGCACAGGCAGTGCAATATAACATTATCTGCAAAAATTGTGTTTGGGAGGCAACACACCCTAACATTTGATTAAAAAGGAGCTCCAGGCACCTATAAAAAAATAAAAAAGTGAGCAGCTACAGCTTGTGGTTTCACAGCCGGGTGCCCACTCAACATGCGCAAGTCCTTCGGCACATCCTAGATTGGTGGATGCAGTCTTCTGGGACCTGTCATTATCCCAGAAGACTGCAGGGGAGTGGGGGGTGAGAGGAGAACTTCTGTTGCTGAGCACAAAAGCAAGTGGGAGCAGGTACCTGTCAAAATGAGATACCTGCTTCCCCCCCCCCCACTCCCCAAAAGTGCCAATTGTGCAAGAGGAGCGGGTAGGGAGTCCTTAAAGCGGAACGTCCCCTTTTGAGTGGAGTTTCGCTTTAAGTTGGAGGTTCCTTTGGCTGCAATGGGCTATTGGACTTTGTAAAGCTATATACAGACATTGTAGAAAGTTTTATTATGGTTGGATCAGTTTATGTACAGTATCTCACAAAAGTGAGTACACCCATCACATTTTTATAAATATTTTAGAATATATTTTCATGTGACAACACTGAAGAAATGACACTTTGCTACAATGTAAAGTAGTGAGTGTACAGTTTGTATAACAGTGTAAATTTGCTGCAACTCAACACACAGCCATTAATGTCTAAACCGCTGGCAACAAAAGTGAGTACACCCCTAAGTGGAAATGTCTACATTGGGCCCAAAGTGTCAATATTTTGTGTGGCCACCATTCATTTTCCAGCACTGCCTTAACCCTCTTGGGCATGGAGTTCACCAGAGCTTCACAGGTTGCCACTGGAGTCCTCTTCCACTCCTCCATGACAACATCACAGAGCTGGTGTATGTTAGAGATCTTGCGCTCCTCCACCTTCCGTTTGAGGATGCCCCACAGATGCTCAATAGGTCTGGAGACAAGCTTGGCCAGTCTATCACCTTTACCCTCAGCTTCTTTAGGAAAGCAGTGGTTGCCTTAGAGGTGTGTTTGGGGTCGTTATGTTGGAATACTGCCCTGTGGCCCAGTCTCCAAAGGGAGGGGATCATGCTCTGCTTCAGTATGTCACAGTACATATTGGCATTCATTATTCCCTAAATGAACTGTAGCTCCCCAATGCCGGCAGCACTTATGCAGCCCCAGACCACCACCATGCTTGCCTGTAGTGTTTGTGCTCCTCACCTTGTTGCTGCCACACACGCTTGACACCATCTGAAACAGATAAGTTTATCTTGGTCTCATCAGACCACAGGGGATGGTTCCAGTAATCCATGTCCTTAGTCTGCTTGTCTTCAGCAAACTGCTTGCGGGCCTTCTTGTGCATCATCTTTAGAAGAGGCTTCATTCTGGGACAACAGCCATGCAGATCAATTTGATGCAGTGTATGGTCTGAGCACTGACAGGCTGACCCCCCCCCCCCCCAACCCTTCAACCTCTGCAGCAATGCTGGCAGCACTCATACGTCTATTTCTCAGACAACCTCTGGATATGACGCTGAGCACGTGCACTCAACTTCTTTGGTCGACCATGGCAAGACCTGTTCTGTATGGAACCTGTCCTGTTAAACTGCTGTATGGTCTTGTCCACCATGTTGCAGCTCAGTTTCAGGATCTTGGCAATCTTATTATAGCCTAGGCCATCTTTATGTAGAGCAACAATTCTTTTTTCAGATCCTCAGGGAGTTCTTTGCCATTTTGAACTTCCAGTGACCAGTATGAGAGGGAGAGTGATAACACCAAATTTAACATGTCTGCTCCCCATTCACACCTGAGACCTTGTAACACTAATGAGTCACATGACACCGGGGAGGGAAAATGGCTAATTGGGCCCAATTTGGACATTTTCACTTAGGGGTGTACATATTTTTGTTGGCAGCGGTTTAGACATTAATGGCTGTGTGTTGAGCTTTTTTGAGGGGACAGCAAATGTACACTGTTATACAAGCTGTACACTCACTACTTTACAAGTGTCATTTCTTCAGTGTTGTCACATGAAAAGATATAATAAATTATTTACAAAAATGTAAGGGGTGTACTCACTTTTAAGAGATACTGTACATACTGTATGTCTGCAAGCCTTCCTCAATAACCAGGCCTAGGCTCCTAGGTTAAAGATTGATGAACCACAGTTGATCCTTATCATTTCCCCCTAAGACATGCCCAATACCAGGGACTTCAACAGAGTGATCTCTGTTCCAAATTAACATGCATGTATGTTCACCAACATGAACATGCATATTTGAACAGCATGAGGCAACACTTTCAATCTGACCATTAGCTATCGATACAGACCGCAAACAACTAAACAATTGCAGGCAATAAAGTGCAAATGGACTCACTCAGTACTAGCTGGCTAGGATCCATTGGCTACTACTAACAGGCCTGGATATATTTAAGGGATGCAAAATTCATTACAGTCAGTACAGTGCAAATTAAAACACTCTGTGCTGGCAGGCTGCCTAGGCACCCTTGGCTACTAGTAATTTGGCTGGTATATCAAGGTTCCGGCTGCAAAAAAACTCATTACAGTGCCGTTTAAATTAAATCACTCTGTGCTGGCTGGGCTACCTTGGCTAGCAGCTGCCCGTTATATAATGTTTTGGGCAGCATTTACACATTTAAAAAGAACTCATATAGTACAAGGACACTAGTCTCTAAATCCCCTAAACTTGGATTAGGTAGTATTTTAGCACATTTAAATTCAGTTTTAAAAACAGAAGTTCCAAAATGGGTAAAAATTTTGCCTGGAGCCCATCTGGCTGCCAGTGGTACTGACCACCATGCTCGTCCTCAATAATTCAAAGGCATGTTTCACGGGGCTTCAGCTTGTATAAGATCAGTGTGAATAGCAAGCTTCTACAAAGCATTTGCAGAGCTTTCAGCAAGCACTAGTGAAGCTTTTAAAGTACCATTCAGCTACAGTGTGTAAATGCTGAACACAGATCCTAATGGGAGCGTTGATTGCCACTTCAAACAAGCTTTTGCAGGCTTCAGCTTTTCTTGAAGTTTGTTAAAAGCCTGCTAGCAGCTTGTTTACTGTGGCAATCATTGTTCCTATTAGGATCTGTGTTCAACATTTACAAACTCGAGCTAAATGGTACTTTGAAATCTTGCTGTAAGCTCTGCAACTGCTTCGTCAAAGCTTGCTCTTCACACTGCGCTTATACAAGCTCATCTACAGAACCTAAAACACATTGCAGGTGAGGTGATGGCACCTAAAATCCTCATTTGTGTCCCCTTCCAGCTTCCATCACCGATTTGGGTTTTTAAATAACATGATTTTAAAGGGTGATTGAACAGCAAAAGGAGACCTTTTGCAGGCTGAATGTGCCTACACCTGTCTTACACATACAGTAATTCTTTATATTGATTATGGATATAAAAATATTAGATCATTTTATTAATAAACAATTGTAGCAACACAGGACTTGTCTTCTCTCAGCATAGTGAAAGCAGTATTAACCCCTTCCTGCCACTGCCTTCCAGCCCTTTAAGAACTTCCAGAATGTGAGAGGTGGGCATTTGAGTCATGTTACCTTTGTGATTGGCTCTCACAGTTGTCACATACATACATATTATATATATATATATATATATATATATATATATATATATATATATATATATATATATATATATATATAAAAAGCTCTTGATCGTAAGTATGCATCGGGAGCTTTCCGGCCCCCGCCAGTGATCATGCTGGTGAAAACAAAGGAAAGAAAGCCTTAAAAAGAAAATGTATGCATCCATCACAACTAAGAATCGGTAAGCTGCAATATAATGAATGTTTTCTTTTGGATTAATACTGCTTTAATAATAAAACTGAATGCATCTTACATAAAACCAGCATAAGTATTTCACACACAGATAAATCCATCTCCTGCTGCTCTTTCCTTGTCCATCCAAAGGCTTGATATTCTTCCTGGACCATGTTGCTTACCTAGATATAGTCTGCAGTGAATCTAAGTGCTGCCTATGCTGTTTGGCAGGAGTGCCTATATCACAACTCTGGCTTAAAACTACTATGAATCCTTTGGCAGGTAAAACAGTTCTCATATTTGTACATTAATCATGTATTTAAGGGTTTATCTTTGTGCTTGTCTTTACAATGCTATCCTTTATCAAGAGCAGATGGTTATACATTAAATGCATGTATTGAAATTGAAATATTAACTTCAAACGAATGATATGGGCAACTGTTCCCATCATAATGGATGACGGTCAGTAACGGAAAAAAAAAAAAATGCAATTTTTGTTCCTCTTAACTTTTTGATGACTTAGGATATTTTGTGTTTCACAAGAACCTTCCATCAAATGCTGCCTCTTTTTCAGAATAACACAGCAAATTATTCATTTTTCCCCCTTTACATAGTACACATTGTATTATGTTGTATGGTATATACCAGTGTTTCTCAACTCCGGTCCTCAGGACCCACTAACAGGCCAGGTTTGCAAGAAAACTGAAATACATCACAGGTGATATCATTGGCTGCTCAGTGATTGCAGTATTCTAGTCTGCATCTCCCCACTGTAATACTTAAAATCTGGCCCGTTAGTGTGCCCTGAGGACCGGAGTTGAGAAACACTGGTATATACTATCATCCTGTTAATACACGGGATCCTGGAAGATTGCATTTGCTGCCTATTACTAGGAGTATGCAAATTCCAATATGAAGTACACCATTCATGTGTTTTGGTTATGTAAGAACTTTGCTGCTTTATGAAATGTGTAAATGTCAAAACATGTAATTACTGATTTAATCGTATATTGTAACTGACTCACTTCTAATATTAAACCTCAGAGGAGAGAATGACTTTATTTATAGTCCATGCACTCTTCCACCCAGAATCTTCCATAGTTACTTTCTTTAATATTTAAAGTGGTATTACAGTGGTACTAAAGGGAATGCATTAAGGTATAAAAAACTCTGTGCAGAAGCCAAACTCCATTCTACAGAAGCCAAACTCTATTCTACGCTATGATCTACTGGAGAATAAACACCAGGCTTACTTGGCAAAATCACAAGGTAAAAAAAAGAAAGAAAGAAAGCCAAAAAAGGAAAATGAATACAACCATCACATCTAAGAAATGGTAAGCTGCAATATAATAATGGTTTGCTTTTAGATTTAATACTACCTTAATGTGGAGTCAGATATGCACTTTGTATCCATAATGATCTTTAGCCATTTTTACAAGCTGTACAGTGAAGTGGTTTATAGAGAGAGTATATAATGAAGTGATATGTATTTTTCTTGAAGATAGGCATGCAATATTTTTGGACACAGCCAGGTAATCAAAATCTGTGATCATCAATTGAGATTTGATTTGTTTGGGTCCAAAAGGAAATACAAGGTAAAAGCACCACTAGCACAATTTAAAAAAAAACAAAACATAATTAACAAATAATATTTAAAAACGAATATGCACTCAAAAGTCCCTAGAAGGGATGTGCGCATTTCACAGCCTGTCACAGATGTATGGCTATAGTCTTGGCAAGCCTGGTATATGGCAGCAGAATCCTTCCTCTGTACTGTTAACCAGCAGGCTTGCAAGACAGAGCACTGTTGCTCCTGACGTTTGGCAATCCCTTTCGGGGGCCCTGAAGAAAGGTATACAGAAATCCCTCTGAGTGAATCATGGGTACTTTCACTTTCACACTTAACATGGCAGGTTGTCGTGACAACACTTGTTTCGAGGGCATATCCCTCTTTTTTCAAGTCTGCTGGCAACACTGACTGAGTGTATAAATACAGGAGTTAACACCTTCTAAATGCAGGGGAGCAGTCTATACTGCAGCAGCCATTGGGAAATACATAGCAAACATGGGTCAAGCCTAGTTAACCCTTTGAACAGCTGTGGTTATAACATTGTAACTACCTTGGCTGTGGAGGAGATCTTAGAACTCTACGGCTAACATTTTTACTTATTATTTATTTATACAATGTATAGGTATATTCTGGATCTGGATATGACTATTCCTGGGTTGTATGCTATGCTGTGGATGGGTCTGTACATATGGGATTGATATACTAAAACTGGAGAGTGCAAAATCTGGTGCAGCTCTGCAAAGAAACCAATCAGCTTCCGGGTTTATTTGTCAAAGCTTAATTGAACAAGCTATAGTTAGAAGCTGATTGGCTACCATGCACAGCTGCACCAGATTTTGCACTCTCCATTTTTAGTAAATAAACCCTATGGGGTGTGCTAACCTGCAGTGCTTTGGCATTTGATCCACAGCCCTCAGAGGTCCTTAGTGTGAACATTGATTAGGGTAATAGCACTGATCTCTTCTAGCCTCATGTGACATGTTCCCAGTTTTGCATGGTCTTCTGTAGCATATCCCCAGCCAAAAATGTAGCATTTCCACACTCTCTGACCCTCATTTCCTTGATTAGGTCTGCAGTTTCAGCATCTGAGCTGAGATTTTATTTAAGCTTGAAGAATCCTGTACTTTTTTTTGGCTCTTTTGCATGTTTTTATTGAGCTTCTTTGAGCATAAGCCCTGCATCTGGTGGCAGGAGAGTGGGAAGCTACATCTGGTGGCAGGCCGCAGCACTGGGAAGCTGCATCCGGTGGCAGGCTAGTGGGAAGCTGCATCTGGTGACAGGATAGTGGGAAGCTGCATCTGGTGACAGGCCATAGCACTGAGAAGCTGCACCTGGTGGCAGAATAGTGGGATGCTGCATCTGGTTACTGGTAGCAACAGTGACAATCCACATCTGCTGGCAGGCCACAAAACTGGGAAGCTACATCAGGTGACTGGCAGCAGCAGTGACAATCTGCATCTGGTGGCAGGCTCCAACACTGGGAAGCTGCATCTGGTAGCAGAATAGTGGCAATCCACATCTGGTGGCAGGCCGCAACAATGACAAGCTGCATTTGGTGGCAAGTTGTATCTGGTGGCAATTGACGTGGCAAGTAATGAGCTGCATGTGGTGGCAGGCGACATGGTAAGTGACATGATGCATCTGGTGGCAGGCGATGTGGCAAGTGCATCTGGTGGAAGGCGACGTGGCGAGTGACATGCTCAGGGCTCCCACTGATTCTGCATTATGAACTATTTCATTTTATATTACAATGTACTAATAGAAATAAATGTGATTCAATCATCCTGAAACCATATCAACAATGGTGTCGGGCTGATTGAAGTGTGCCAACACCAGCCATTGCCCCGACAAATTACCTGCAAAAACCTTAATTCCCACCCCCCACCCCGGTCCTTGGCACAATTTTCTTCCATGCAGCCAGTCCTTGGTGCCAAAACGTTTGGGGACTGGCTGCTTCAATAGGTAACAAAAACTCAGATTGAGAACCAATTTGCTATTTCCGGCATTTCTGCACTCAATTGCTGTGTGCCTACTTTTTTCTAAAGGCCACTTGGATGTTCCACATCATCACTGGAACGATGTTCTGTAAACAGATAACACCTCTTTTGGTTTCCAGTAGTATATTGAAGAAAGTAAAGCACTGCATGCAAACTTAAAAACTTTGTCCTATTTGTGAGCAGATTTATTATAGCAGCCTTTACTATGAAGTGTGAGAAATGGTTTTAAATAATGTAGTTAATAAACGGAACCTAGTAAAATACAAAGGATATTTAAAACAAGTAGCAAGCCTTCCAAAGTTTCAAGGATGGCCTTTTTTTCAGATGGCTTTTTTAAAATCTACACAGTCTCGACATTGGATAGGTCTATAGGTATGTAGCATGATCATCAGCAAGTACAATATACATCAGGTTAGCAATTTTTGTACACCTAGAGCCGGGTTAGGCAGGGACAAGCCAAATTTAGATTCAAGTATGGACAGGGTGGTTGTACAGAAGTCTATCTACTGATGTATTTCTGTACAACCACCCTGCTGGAAAATTCCTGCTTAATCAGTGCCGCAGGCTATAGCTGTCAGCGCTGAATAGTGTATTCTGACAGCAGGGAGACTTCTGTGCTGTCAGAATACACTGATCAGCACTGACAGCTATAGAATACAAAAGGCACAATGGGAGCATTCCCCCATACACCTCAAATGTGTGGATGGGGGAATCAAGTCTTTTTTTTGTTCAAAGACCTGGCTGAACTGAAAAAAAAAAAAAATGAATCTATGGGCTGCCTTAGGCACAGTGAATAATTATATATGCATGCAATCACTATATGTGGCATGTTCACTGCATGATGTCCACGGTGTAAAATAGAATATGAAAAAAATCTGTCTGTAAATGTGAAAGAAACCCAATCAGATTGTAACCTCTGCCTCCTTGTTATTTGCAAGTATGCATTGGAATGGTTGTTTTGTAGACAGGAATGGGTCGTTTTTTAAATGAACTAGCCATCTCAATCAGTCTCAATCTAAGGGTCTAGAAAAAACTAGGTGGGTATGAGAAACAAAGTTCAATTTCAATGATATAACTTGGGTGTCGCACTTGGTTTGACCAGGGGTAGGTAAGCCTAGGTAACCCACTAAAATTACTGGAGTTGAGATTAGATTATCATCTAGTGCCCATTTTGGCAATGCCAAGTACAGTATATATCTGTTTGAGCCTTCGAATACACCCAATTTCTGGGAGGAAAGTTTGCACATAGCTACAGATTTATTATAAAACCATAATATGTACTTTGTACGCATTACCTGTATTCTGGGTTTACTTTTCAATATTTGTCATTTTTTATTGGGCTGGGTAGGCTGTTAGGTACACCCATAGGTGTGCGCACAGGGTGTGCCTGGGAACACCCTAATCCCCCTGTGTGGTGCCAATTCCCCCTGCTTCCTGGCGTCCCCTGTCAACCCTGCTGCAGGGGATGTTTTGAGATGAATGAATTAATGAGCACAGTGAGTGATCTGTATCGCCTCTGTGTTCATTCCTAACTGAAACATAGTAAAATATGTTTACTGTGCTTCAGTTTGTGAATGAACAGGAAGCCGCTCAGCAAAGAGCACTTCCCATTTGCTCACTGTCCAGTGCAGCTGAGGCTGCAGAGAAAGACTGGGGAAGCTCTGTTCGCAGTCTCTTTCTCTTTGTTTAGAACCTTGATATTTCACAAATGCCCCCCAACGAGGCTCCAAAAAAAAAAAAAAAATTGTACAAAAAAAATAAAACAATGAACAAAATAAAATATAAAAAATAATAAAAATACAAACTACTGACACTTTCCACTGCCCTACTGCCATCAATCTTTGCTCTACTGACACCGTTCACTGCCCTGCTGATATAAACGCATGTGTGTTTGTACTCTGAGGCACACACCCTAATCCAATAGGCTGCGCACACCAATGGGTACACCCTATATTTACGTTTCTTGATTAGCATCTTGTAGGCGGGACTAAAACTGTATTAGATGAAAATCTAGGGGCTTTTATTTCTCTCTTTCATTTTTGGTTTGGTGGATGTTATGTTTAACCATTTCTGGACTGGAAGGTTTTACCTCCTTAATGACAAAGCCATTTTTTGCAATACGGCACTGCGTTTCTTTGGCAATGGTGCGGTCGTGTGACACTGTACCCAGATAAAATTGATGTCCTTTTTTCCCACAAACAGAGCTTTCTTTTGGTGGTATTTGATCACCTCTGCGATTTTTATTGTTTGTCATATAAACCAAAAAAAAAAAAAAAAGCAACAATTCTGAAAAAACAAAATATTTTTTTTTTTACTTTCTGCTATAAAACACAGCCAATAAAAAAAAACTTAAAACAAATGTTTTCATCATTTTAGGTCAATATGTATTCTGCTACATATTTTTGGTAAAAAAAAATTCCAATAAGTGTATATTGATTGGCCTGCGCAAAAGTAATCGTGTCTACAAACTAGGGGATAGATTTATGACATTTTTATTTATTTTATTTTTTTACTAGTAATGGCGGCGATCAGCGATTTTTCGTGGGACTGCGACATTGCGCCGGATAGATTGGACACCTAACTGACACTTTTTAGGAGACCAATGGCTTTACTACAGTAATCAGTGCTGAAAATATGCACTGTTACTGTACTGACAATGGCAGGGGATAACACCAGGGGCGATCAAAGGGTTAAGTGTGTCCCTAGGGGATGCTTTCTAACTGTGTGGGGGATGGACTTACTAGATGAACATAGAGATCGGTCTTCCTAAATAGCAGGAACACAAGATCACTGTGTTCATGTGTGACAGAACAGCGGTTTGCCTTGTTTACATAGGCAGACCGCCGTTCTGTCTCTCTGGGCAGCAATAGCGACACGATGTCCACCAGACCTGCTGATTGGCTCCCCCTTTGGCTACTGCAGGAAACGATGTACAGGTACGTCATTGCATGCAATAGAGATGACCTACCGCAGTATATGTACTGCTGGGGGGTCGGCAAGTGGTTAAAGTGATTGTAAAGCCAAATAGCTTTTTTCTTGTTATGTAACAAACATATTATACTTACCTGCTCTGTGCAATGGTTTTGCACAAAGCAGCCCCGTTCTGCCCCTTCTTAGGTCCCCTGCTGGCGCTGTCTGTTCCTCCCTCCCCCCCCTGCAGAGTGCCCCCATTATAAGCTGCTTGCTATGGGGGCACTCATGCATGCTCTCTCCCGAGTCGGCTGTTTTTCCATTGACACACAAAGCATGACTCTGCTCTGTACCCCTCTCTCTTCCCACTGGCTGTGACTAAAAGAAGAAGGAGCCAATGGTCCCCACTGCTACTTCTCTGTCGAATAAGGAAAGAGACAGAGCAGCCCCAATCTTCCTCTTCTCGGGTCCCCTGACACTGCTTCTGGCTCCTCCTCTTCTTGTTGTGCCAGCATAGGAAGTGGCTTCCTACCTGTGGGCTCAATCCCAAGCTGCGTTGTCTGTGTCTATACACAAACAGTGTGCAACAGCTCCGCCTCCAGCTCCCTTGTCACAGAACTTGATTCTTATAAATCTGTCCTGTAAGGAGGGAGAGAGTGGAGAGGAACGCTGCTCTCGGGTACAGCTCTGGATCAGGATCAGGCTCAGGTTAGTATAAGGGGGGGCTGGAGGATCCTGTGGCACAGGTCGTTTTTTACCCTAATGCATATAATGTATTAAAGTAGAAGGTTTATTTTTTACCCTAACAGCCACTTTAAGTGTGCATGTAATTTTTTTAAAAACATTTTTGAAAAATAAAATAAAAAATCGGATTTTAAAAAAATAAATAAAACCATTGTTTTTTTTCACCGAAATCCCTATTTGATACTATTTACTGAAAATCCATTTTTTTTGCTAAGAATCCTAGATATATGTAACCTTATCCTGAATTTCAGATTAATGCATGGTTGACCTCATTACCAGTGAGGGAATAAAGGACCAATGACTGCTGGTCAGTTTAAGATATTGGGAGCAGAAAAAGGGAAGCTCAGAGAGGCTTCAGATAAAAGGTCTCTTAATGAGGCACAGTTTGAGAAAGTCAATGATCAATGTAGCAGATGTTGCAGGTTTATAGGCAATTAATGGTTGTGCAGGGTCTTTGTCTAGTACAGCCCTGTCCACCCACGGGATCTGACTGATTATGCCAGGACTTTAAAAAAAAGAGGAGGAGGTTATCGGACTGTGTTAATAGGTCATAAGAAGACAATAGGGTCTAATGACTGGGTTTTAATGTCTCACATTGAGCAAAGTAGTCTCCAAAGTATATTGGTAGGAGCAATGTTAGAAATGCCTTCTGTTGTGTACAGATTATCAGTAGCATTTGTGACCCTGGAGCACAGCACAATGGCATCAATGGAGAATCCCTTGCTGTAATATTATACAACCCCACTTCAAAAAAAAGTTGGGATGCTGTGTAAGACCTACTGTATTTTCTGGCATATAAGACTACTTTTGAACCTCAAAAAAATCCCCCAAAAATGGGAGGTCGTCTTATACGCCGAGTATAATATCTCCAAGGTAACCTAAGTATAAGTATTACCGGTAGATCATGTAATAGGGGGGTCGTCTTATACGCCGGAAAATGCGGTACATAAAATAGAATGCAATGATTTGCAAAATTTCATAAACCCATATTTTATTCACACTAGAAAATAGAAAACATACCAAATGTTTAAACTGAGAAAATGTACCAATGTACTGTGGCAGCAACAAGTCTCAAACAATTTGGGACAGGGCAAAAAAAAGCTGACAAAGTGGAAGCTGGAAGAACATTTTTCAACTAATTCGGTTAATTTGCAACTGGTCAGTAATAGGACTGGGTATAAAAAGAGCATTTTAGCAAAAAAAAAAAAAAAGTGTCTCAAAAGTAAAGATGGGCAAACGTTCACCAATTTGTGAAAAGTTGCATCTAAAAATTGTTGAATAATTTCAGAATAATGTTCCCTCCGTAAAATTGCAGACTTTAATTGTATCAGACTACATAATATCAAACGATTCACGGAATCTGGAGAAATCTCTGTGTGCAAGTGACAAGGCTAAAATGCAATATTAAATGCCTTATGCCCCGTACACACGCACCGATTGTTGGCCGACCGATCGGCCGTCTTTTGTCCAGTGTTGTTTTGTTGGTTGAAATGTGCTCTAGACTGCACACGAATTTTCTCGGCCAACAACAACCAACTTCAGAAGTGATGTCATGTGCTGGTTTACTTTCCGTGTGTTTTTTCTTCTCTGAGCATGCCCAGTCTTGCTCATCTGGCTTTTGTTGGCCGAAATCTGTACTGACTGACGAACAATCGGCCGTTCTGGTGACGGCCAACAAAAATTTTATAGCCTGCACACCAGATTTTGTTCGGCCGAAAAGTCGCAGTCGGTTGTCGGAAGCATCATACTAACAAGCAGACAATCGGCCGATCGGATGTTGGCCGAATATTTACGGCCGACAATCGGTATGTGTTTACGGGGCTTTAGTGATCTTCGGGCCCTCAGATAGCACTGCATTAAAAACAGGCATGACTCTGTGATGTTCCTCACTGCATGGGCTCAGGAATACTTCCAAAAATCACTTTCTGTGAACACAGTTCGCTATGCCATCCACACATCCAAGTTAAAGCTTTATCATTCAAAGAAGAAACCATGCCTAAACATAATCCAGAAACTCTACCATCTTCTCTGAGCCAAAGCTCAATGGTATTTTGCAAAGTGGAAAACTGTTCTGTGGTCAGACGAATCAAAATGTTACTTTTTTGGCAACCATGGGTGCGGTTTCCTCTAGACCATGGGTGTCCAACCTTTTGGCTTCTCTGGGCCACATTGAGTGTAGAGAAATTTTCTCGGGCCGCATATAAAATATACTGTATACTATAGTTAAGGTAGATAAGTAATAAAATGCCGCTGCACCCTTCCCGTGCGGCTGCACCCTCCGCACTAATTTAACACAACTAGAGGATGATCAAATGAAATAGAATCAGTATACATAGGTTTACTTCTTCTGAGAGATATTAAAGGAACACTCTAAACACCATGACCACTTCAGTGATTTGAAGTGTTCATGGTGGTAGGAGTCAAACACTGCACATGTTCACCTCCCACCCCCCTCCCCTCTGAGCCAGCCTCTGCCTACCGTTAGTTGGAAGACACGGTGGCCATTCCCCCGACCTGACTTCCTTCCTCCCCAGCAAAAAAAAAAAAAATTGTCAGGGGGAAGTGGGCCGCATTGCCTGGGGTTACGGGCCGCATGTGGCCCCCGGGCCGCAGGTTGGACATGCCTGCTCTAAACTAAAGCAAGAGGGACCTTCCAGCTTGTTATCAGCACTCAGTTCAAAAGCCTACATCTCTGATGGTATGGGGGTGCATTACTGCATACAAAAAAACTTCTCTCTAGCTTCTCATGGCAGACCGATTTAGAACACTAATGTCTATTGATAATTTTGTCTCAATGTCTTAAGCTGCTGATATTCAGTTTAGATTATATCGGTAAGTACACTTTTGTGCACTAAATATCCATGCAAATTTTCCCTAACCCCCCCTTATTCCCTCAATTTATAATTTGGACCTCAGGTCAGCTGATACTGATGTTGCAGCTGGCAATACTAGTTTTATCAAACTGCAGAAAAGATTTTAACTTTTGGGCTCCAAATAAAAAACAGTGGTATGGCCTTACCACACTGTGTTTATTAAGCCATAAAATGTAGACCGCAGTATGGACTTGCATTGTGAAAAGAGCGAATAGAGAGATCTACTTTTGGTTATAAAATTTGCCCCACAATGTGCAATGGAGAATGTGTCACTCTCTAAGCGCTAAAGGAGGAGAGCTCTTCATGGAAACCTATGGCATAGGCCACAACATTGACACCAGATTCGGCTAAGCAGAGGTTTGTTATTATTATATTTCAATATAATGGCAGAAATGCAGGGCATCTGGGTAGATAGTGCACTTATCTTCCATGATCCATACTCTGGCCCCAGGTATTAAATAATAAACTAATTATTTTCAGGATTTTTCCATCCTTGGCACTTGCTCAGTCTAAACTATTCTGCTAGTAGGGCAATTTACAATGTGTGAAAGAACAATGACTTGTTGCTAAGCAATACACATACAATTCTTCAGGTCAGACACTTCATACAGAAGATCTAGCTATGATGTAGCCATAATCACCATTGAAACTAGGAAAATCTTGGTAAGAGTGCACATATGGCCCTTTTTTTTTTTTGTTTTTGTTTTTTTCCTTCCCCTGGTAGTGAGTGTAATGACAATTTTTTTTCTATTTTATTTAATAGAAAAAAAAATGGATTGCAGATTTTTCTAGATTAGGGGGTTCTTTCACACAAGCTTTCTTATCAGGTTCGCCTGCCAGTTTTTCAGGCAGACCTGATTGGAAGATTTCTGCAGCTCTGTTGGCAGTCAGATGTAACTGATCGGTGTCCGTTTACACCTACCTAACTCGGAGTTCGTCGAGGGGATAGATCAGAGGTAGCTTGATGTAAATGGACAATGAGTCGACAAACTGAATGGACACAGATCTCAGAAAATGGACATCCATCCCGTTTGGCTCCGAATCAGAAGTGGGATCCGCTCACGGGTTACCTTCTGACTGGCACAGACACCGCTTTCTGTGCAAAAGCCCTTAAGCAGGATTGTGTTAACAGTTTATTTTTAAATAAAAGCTAGTGGAGTTCTTGAACTGCAAATGTAACATCAATTAAATGCTTTTGACTTGACCCCAAGATCGGATTCCACAGCTAGGTATAAATCCTATGATATCAGAGTTATGTCAGTGTGTTGATTGAGCCAAAGGGGGAATAAAGCAACCTCCCAGCTGCTGTCTATTCTATATCTGCTCCCAAACCAGAACTTCAGTTAAATTTAAAAAAAAGACTCTCTTCTCTTTGCACCCTGAACTTTATCCAGCAATGTTCTGTCTCCACAAAAATAATGGAATGTGAAGTTTGTTTGTTCCCTATGGAATATAACTCAACAGCAACAGAACAACAGTAGACACAGAATGTAATGTACAAACTGGACCCCATATATCAGACCCCAATGGTGAACTTTTTACATACTTTGCATGGTGTTTAAAGCGGAGTTCCGGCCTCAAATACCTTTTTTAACTAAAAATACCCCTATAATACTAATCCATCGCCCTTTACAGAACCACTATTCTCATACTTATAAGGTGTACAGTAATGGATTTTAGTCAAAATCTTACTTTTAAAAACGCTGTCTGAGCGCGGCCATCTTGGCTGTGGGCATCTGAAGCTGCATTGTAATCTGCTGTGTCCTTCTTCCTGATTCCAGGGAGTGTTCTAAGAGTTCTTCCTCATTCCAGGCTCCTGGGAGTGATGACAAACAACTCCCAGGATGCAATGCAAAGGCGGAAGTGATGTCGGTGGCCATGGCCACAGAGGGGGTAGAAGGAGGAAGTACAAGCAAAAATGCCCTGAAAATAAGGTAAGGGACCCCCCCAAAAAAATTGAAAATGCCCAATTGTTGATCAGCATAGTGAGCACTCTAGGAATCACTAAAGTTGCAAAATAGGCCAGAACTCCACTTTAAAGCAAGGAAAGAAAGCCGTGTGTAAACTCCAAGTCGATCTAGTTAGAGCTTACACAGAGCTGAGAACTCTTCCCTAACCTCACTCAATGCCAATCACCAGCACTGTCCAAAAGGGAAGGAGTTACACTTGGTTTTAACTTCTAAGTTGGCAACACACTGATAGATTGTTTTTGTTCATCCGGCAGGCTGAACAAAAGAAATCTAACAGGTTCCTTCATTCACGCAGCACAGATGCATTAATCCCCCCTGCCAGACTTTTCTATTTTGACAGCCAGTAGACCAGCTGTCAGAACACATGAGCAGGTACTGTTCGGCCAACTAATATCCTACAGGCACCTTTGATTGAACGATTTGCTTTGTCAAACAGAATGGTGCCAGCAGGGCCATACGCAAAGATCAAATTTTGGCCTAGTCAACAGGAAACATCAAAATTGGTGGGGGGCGGAAGAGAGTTCCTGCACCTTTTGCACCTTCAGATCATTAAATACATACATACGAGCTGAGTACTATTGGAAAGGCTCTAGTACCAGTTTGATACCGGGAGGAAAGGGCAAATATAAAAAGCTAAGCAATATAAAACAGATCCTTGGCTGAAATGCACATACCCTCACATCACACAATGCAAATTATTCTATCTCTGATTTAAAAAGAATTGTGATATAACCCAGACCTTATTATATTTCTCTGCAGACACCAGAGAAACAGTGCTCCAACTCATGCCAATTAATCAAACATTCCTGCTGAAATTGCCATTTCTTCTAAGGTTTGTTTGTTCATCAGGGGTTGGCAGGAACGATACACGGTTACATGGCTCTGAGCTATTCCAGAGCCGGCATTAACACCAGCTTTCTATGCCAGCTACTAGATTATCAGGACAGTGGCTATACACATGTGGACATCACTTGCAAACACGCAGCCATTGTCTATCTGTTCTGCTTGGTTTTAGAACAAGACCTCTCCATGGATGCAGGCTGATAATGCCAGTCAGGGAACTGTCAGTGGAAACAAAGCAAGAGCCGGCTTATGAAGCTCTGTGCACTGTGCAAGAGGTAGCAGCAGCCGTGCTAAGCTGACACCGTGGCTGACTGCCTCCGATAAATGGAGCTTGGCATGCAGACACTGCAGCTCCAATCAAGTTTAGCTGCAGGCATATTTTTAGGTCAGAAATACCACTTAATCTATCAGCAAAACAATGTTTAGATTCGTTGGGATATGTGAAACTATGTTTTCCCTTTAATCAGATGTTATCATCCTCATTAAGGCGTTGCACTACTAAAGAAGTTATTTTGCATTTCCCTGTTTAATATTGAGTCAGGTCCAAATCTATATGTGAATAAAATTCTCAATTTAAAAATAAATGTATGTATGTAGGTTATGGTTAAATGTTCTTTATTGGACCTTTTGTTGGCTTGTAAAAATCTCAGAAGCAGCAAAAAAAAAAAAAAAAAAAAATTCCAGTAAAGCATCTAACTTTTTATGGTCTCCAAAAATCTCATAAGCAATAGACAGAGCTTATAAAACAGATAATTTATCCATTCACACCTGTTTAAAATACTGACGTTGAACAAACCCACATATAGCGTTAATGCATGCTGTTTATGGGGCTCGACGAGCATTTAAAATGCTCCCCCAAACTCCTATTTTTTTGGGTTATTTTGAACGAGGCATAACACAGGGGTGCCCTCTGGTGTGGGCTGCAAACCTCCTGCTTAGGGATGGCAGATTGCCAAGCCCAGATCGCGGGTTTCTGACTCGCCATCCCAGAGCATCAGTGACAAGAATGGAGCCGGTGCTAAAGAAAGCATTCGACTGCAGAAGAGAGCAGAGCCGATGCTTCCAGTATAGTGCAAGCTCCTGTCACAGATAAAGTAATAACAAATGCGCTTCGATTGGGAGCACAGCCGTCAGCCATACCTGTCCAGGGGGACAGCCAGCAGCACCTATCAGCCATAGCAGCCCTAAGGGACAGCCAGCAGAACCTGCCAGCCATACTCGCCCTGAGGAATAGCCAGCAGCAGTCACCATTCAAACCCACCCTGGAGGGCAGCCAGCAGCAGATGTCCAGCCATACCCACCCCGGGGGACAGCCAGCAGCAGCCGTCAGCCATACCCACCCTGGGGGATACCCAGCAGCAGCCGCCAGCCATACCCACCCTGGAGGACAGCCAGCAGCAGCAGCAGCCGCCAGCCATATCCACCCTGGGGGATAGCCAGCAGCAGCCGCCAGCCATACCCACCCTGGGGGACAGCCAGAAGCAGCAGCCGCCAGCCATACCCAACCTGGGGGACAGCCAGCAGCTGCCAGCCATACCCACCCTGGGGACAGTCAGCAGCCGCCGCCAACCATACCCTCCCTGGGGGACAGCCAGCAGCCACCGCCAGCCATACCCACCCTGGGGACAGTCAGCAGCCACCGCCAGCCATACCCACCCTGGGGGACAGCCAGCAGCTGCCAGCTATACCCTGCCTGGGGGACAGCCATCAGCCAGCGATACCTGCAGGAATCCTGAGGAAGAAGTAAAGATTGAGGTCAGTTATTAAAATCAAAAAAGCAAATGGGAATATCTGTTCTCTACACTGGTACACTAGCAACACTGGGCTGCTTTCAAACTGACCCGCAGGTGCAGTACATTGCACCTGCGGGTTACCTGCACTGAGTCATAGTCTTCTGTTATTATGTGCGGGTTTGATGCACTTTCAGAAAGTGCATCACACCTGCAAGATATAGTAGAATTCTATGGCAAAGTGCAGCTAACCCGCAGGAAAGCCACAGATGCACTGCGATACACCCGTGGTGTGGGTAAACTGCAGCGCATCAGGATGAAAGCAACCTTAGACCCTTTTCACACAATCAGACCTATAGGGGGTCCGTCTCTTTATTTTTTCAGCCGGACCCAATCGGACCCTCCATTCACCTCTAGATAGGATTGGAGGGCCCATAGAGTAGAGCAGGGTGTGTTTGTGTTTGCTCTGCATATGCAGAATGCACATGGACCTGTCATCCAGCCACTCTGCTCATTGTGGCCCTTGCTCTTCAAAAGGTTGGGCACCCCTGACCTAACATCACAAAATGAGTGCCAGGGTGTTTATGATGCATTACCATAGACTTGAATAGAAGGACTGTTAGGCGAGGTTTTCACCAGCAGCAGTGCTTGCTGCCCTTCTGAAAAGTGAAATGCTAAAGATGACGACATGTTGCCCCCTTACTGCCTATTTTAACCCTGTAAATGCTTTACCACCACGCTGCAGGGTGGATATAGCTTGACCCAATTTGCTTATAATAGTTTTAAGGGGAAGGGGAAGCAGCATGTGTACACCCTCATCTGGCTGCCTTTGCAGTTTGGGGGGAATGGGGCATTAAAAATGTGGCTCAACTACATGTCTCCCCCCTTTGTCAAAGGGTTTAAAAATAAGCAGTAAAATGTATTTTATTTTTGGCTCCTGCAGGCTTTCTGCTCGCCACATTAACTGTTCCTGGAGCGAAAGCAGGACCACATGGATGAAACATGCTCAACAAGTGCTACAACATCAAACAAAATAAACCACAATAAAGAGTCTAGATGCACACAATAAATACTAGACTTCCATGCTCCTATTTCCCCTTCTGTTGCCCCTTATATTAGTAGAGTAGAAGGACCCCTTCGAACTAGGAACACACTTACTTTCTTAAGGCTACATTCACACCTGAGCGTAGCGTTTTAGCGCGTTTTACCGGCGTTTTTTGTGCAGGCATTTTTAGATTGAATAGAGACCAATGGAAAACGCCTGTAATCTGCCCAAAAAGAAGCTCATGTACTTTTTTGAGTGTTGGGCGTTTTGCTCACGGCGTCAAAATGCTCAGATGTGAACAGGGGCCATTGAAATGAATAGGATTTGTCTTGTTGGGTGTTTTGAGAGCTGATCCTAGAGCAGGAAAACTCCCCAAAACGGCCCAAAATGCCTACATGTGAACGGAGCCTAAAGGTAGATAACCCTCACTCTTCCACTGTATCCAAGGAAGACCAATGTGTTCACACTTGGACAGCAACATTGTCAACTTGTGGAGAGGGTAGTGCCGAATTGACTAATCGATTTAGATGGCCATTACTAAAAATAACAAATTCAAGCCTAACTCCAGATACAATTTTCTTTTTCCCCGTTTGGATTAAAGGCTTTATATTAATGAAATAAGCTTATCATTGTATGCACCCCTGTCAACGGTAAATGGTTTGTCTCAACCCTCTAACTGCCACTTTTTCTGAACAACTTGGTCTGCTAAAAGTTGAAAGATAACAGAAATACTGGCTGGATCAACAGGTGAAAAAAAAGCCAGAAAAAGAAATTGAACGCAGTCACCGCATCTAAGAACTGGTAAGCGGAAATATATTACATTTTTGTTTTTGGGTTTGCATATACTTAAAACTGAACTAAACCCATCAATTTAAAAAACAAACAGTTACAGTATTTTACAAAAATGAGTACACCCTTCACATTTTTGTAAATATTTTATTATATCTTTTCGTGTGACAACACTGAAGAAATGACACTTTGATACAATGTAAAGTAGTGAGTGTACAGCTTGTATAAACAGTGTAAATTTGCTGTCCCCTCAAAATAACTCAACACAGCCATTAGTGTCTAAACCTCTGGCAACAAAAGTGAGTACACCCCTAATTGAAAATGTCCAAATTGGGCCCAATTAGCCATTTCCCTCCCTGGTGTCATGTGACTCATTAGTTACAAGGTCTCAGGTGTGAATGGGGAGCAGGCGTGTTAAATGTGGTGTTATCGCTCTCACTCTCTCATATCGGTCACTGGAAGTTTAACATACGCTGCACACTGCATCAAATTGGTATGCATAGCTGTCCTCCCAGAAGGGAGCGTCTTCTAAAGATGATGCACAAGAAAGCCGTCAAGCAGTTAGCTGAAGACATGCAAACTAAGGACATGAATTACTGGAACCATGTCCTGTGGTCTGATGGGACCAAGATAGACGTATTTGGTTAAGATAGTGTCAAGTGTGTGTGGCAGCAACCAGGTGAAGAGTATAAAGACAAGTGTGTCTTGCCTACAGTCAAGCATGGTGGTGGGCGTGTCCTGGTCTGGGGCTGCATGAGTGCTGCCGGCACTGGGGAGCTACAGTTCATTGAGGGAGCCATGAATGCCAACATGTACTGTGACATACTGAAGCAGAGTATGATCCCCTCCCTTTGGAGACTGGGCTGCAAGGCAGTATTCCAACATGATATTGACCCGAAACACAACTCTAAGATGGCCACTGCCTTGCTAAAAAAGCTAAGGGTAAAGGTGATTGACTGGCCAAGCATGTCTCCAGACCTAAACCCTATTGAGCATCTGTGGGGCATCCTCAAATGGAAGGTGGAGGAGCGCAAGGTCTCTAACATCCACCAGCTCCGAGACGACGCCATGGAGGAGTGGAAGAGGACTCCAGTGACAACCTGTGAAGCTCTGGTGAACTCCATGCCCAAGAGGGTTAAGGCAGTGCTGGAAAAAAAATGGAGGCCACACAAAATATTGACACTTTGGGATCAATTTAAACATTTTCACTTAGGGGTGTACTCACTTTTGTTGCCAGCAGCTTAGACAATAATGGCTGTGTGTTGTGTTATTTTGAGGGGACAGCAAATTTACACTGGTATACAAGCTGTACACTCATTATTTTAAATTGTAGCAAAGTGTCATTTCTTCAGTGTGGTCACATGAAAAGATATAATAAAATAATCACAAAATGTGAGGGGTGTACTCACTTTTGTGAGATATTGTACATTCCCGGTATGCTGGGAATGCTAACAGTCACACTGGTTGTGCTCTCAACCAAACTATCAAACCATAAAATAACTGGTCTCATAACTGATCACATGTGCAACACCATGGCAGTTGCAGATTAAAAAGAGGCTAACATGGCAGCTTCCTTGGATAAAATGGATATGAGGGTTTAAAAGGAGGGACCAAAAAGTGAGACTTCCGCTTATATTCTTCCTCCCCCCATTTTTGATAGCTACCCTTCCCCACTTCTGGGAGACAGGGCCGTCCCTCAGAAGTTCAGCCCCCCTCCTCCTTTCTCCGCTGCTGGGCAAATTAGAAAAGCACAGCATGCTTCATGCATGCGCAGTACGGAACCTTCACAGCTGGTTTCCCTAACCTTAAATGGCGGCAGCACCCAAGAGCCAATCCTAAAAGTGGCTTTGGCTGCCGACAGCGCAGGAACCCTGGACAGGTAAGTCCTAATATAAAAAGTCAGCAGCTACAGTATTTGTAGCTGCTGACTTTTCATTCTTCATTTTTTCGTGGTGGGAGGAACTCCTCTTTAAGTTCTGCTTTAACTGTGTGCAGTATTGGAGTTCTGCTTTAAACTCACTGTATAAATGTTGTGCTCCAATCCAACAATACCATTCAGAGGCACTGTCCTTGGTTCAGGGTGTCAACTATACCCAAGGACTCCATAAATTCCATCAATCACAAAAACTATCGCTCCACCACCATATATATCAGGTGCTCACATTTATTCCTCACACAAAAAGCAAGAAAAGGAAACCCTTCCAAACTCTTTAAAGCTACCACATTTTATATTTCTTTCAGATTTATTTTCAGGCTTACTGATGGAGACAAAGGGGAAAAGGAAGGCTGAAGAGAATTATGCAAATGTACAAAACTCCATACAATTTGCTAATAATTATCAGTAAACATTATAAATTCATTAGTTTGATGATTTACTGTACCTGTGTATTAATGTCCCTAAGAGTTAGCCAGGAAATAGGCATTGTGAAACATTGATATTTATTTTGGTGGGGTCCGTGTCTTTTTCCATTGGAAGGAATAAAGTTTATTGAATGTCTGAAGTATGTTGCATTGTAGCTTTACAGAAAGGTTAACTATATACATTACAATTTTGTAATTTTAGTATGCCAACACTCATATACAGCACAAATAGTACAAAGGCAACAAAATCAAAACTGCCTCTTAAAATGGTAAATATGAACAAGGCCGACCTTCACAGCGCTAAGTGCCGGTTCATACTTATGCGCTTGTACTGCGAATGCGATGCGTTCTAAATAGTCTCCAATCGCATGCATTTACAAAATACATTGAATTCGTGACGGTCGTTCACATCTATGCGTTGCGATCCAGATGCGAATGTGATGCGATGATAAAAAGGGTCTTGTGCGAGTTTACAGCGTTGCGTTGCGAATTTAGTCTCTATAGACATGAATGTAAATCGGTCTGGACTCGCATTATCAGTTCAGATATGTGCGAATTCTTATGTGCGAATTCTTATTTTTTTGTTTGATTTTCCCCTCAGCTCCACCCCTCCTGAGCTTAATTAACATAATCAACGCAATAAAATTTTCATTACAATCGCGCTGGTACTATTGAAAAACACAAGGTAAACTCGCACTGCAAATTCGCATTGCAAGCGCAAGCGCATAAGTGTGAACCGGCACTAAGACCTGAGTGAATAACAGAAAGTGTTACCAACAGACCACATATACAGTATACCATATAGGTTTACAGTTCTACCTGCCAAAAGATCTGTAAGGCCTGCCAGTCAGGCAGTCAGTCAGTCATTCTTGTGATATACACAGATCTATCTGCTAGAGTAAGATCGCTACTTCATCTTTGTCTAGTCTGGCTGTGAAGTGAAGAAAATGCCTGTAAACATCACAAGACCGGCTAAGCAGAATTACAAATCCTTTGGCAGGTAACTGAACAAACATCTATGTGTTTCAATTCTCTTTCTGCCAAGAAGGACGAATGTCTGCTGACAATAGGAAAAGCAGGTTAGCACTTTGCATGGCTGCACTGGAGTTGCGGGTTCAGATTCCAATCACGGCACTCCCTGCCTGGAGTTTGTATGTTATCCCTGTGCCTGCAAGGGTTTCCTTCCCCACTCCAAAAAACATGCTGGTAGGTTCATTGGCTTCTGTCTAAATTGGCCCTAGTATGTACAGGCATATGTATGAATGTGAGTTAGGAACCCTAGATTGTAAGCTCAAGGGCAGGGACTGATGTACATATGTAAATGTATATGTAAAGTACCTGTTAGTAAATGTTAAAAACAACTTACTGTAAATTCGAAATGGAAAAGAAAAAAAAAAAAAGGGGGGGTGGGGCTTACTGCAAAAAACAAAGAATACTCTGTCCTACCAAATGCTGCTGAAGAGAAATCACAACCAGCCAACTCTTTAGAAACCGACACTCCTGGGCATGTCATTCTGCACGGTGGTTCCTCCTGCCAACCCTTAAGTGACTATAGCACATAATAGTGACGTAGGATTTGGCAGAAGGAACCAAGGAGCACAGCAGGAGACCAGGGGGGGAATCAACACTCCTGAGAATGCTGGAAATGTGCTAGTGGACTTTCTACGCCTAGAAGTATATTTTCCATATTATCTGGAGAGATCACGTGTAGGTTTTCTTTATACTTTTTGGGGGCAAAATTTGTTACAGTATGCAGAGTGATTTCGCACTGACATAAATGCAGTTACTGCTATGTTTTTTTATTTTTTTTTAATAAAGTATTTACATAACCTGAAATTATAAGTCTTTGGTCCACACATCCGGTGTATAATTCAATGTCTCTTCTTACTATTTCAGCTGTATAGGAGTTCAGACGTGATAAGACAATAAGAAGAGAAGCACCTTGAAAGCAATTTGCAACCTTAGACCCCGCATTTCTATAAAAGTTGGAGTATTCTGCCACAATAAATTTCAGATAGACGTTTGAATCATTTAAACACAAGACAAATGAAAGGATAGGTTCACCTTCTGAACATATTGCATGTTACACCCGTATTTAGGACGTCACATGTGCAGCTGTCCCCACCACACCCCTAATTCCCTGTGACAGGCAGCTTGCTGTACCACTTTAAAAACATTGCAGCTGTGTGGGGTTTTGCCATTCATTCATTCACAGAGATCTGTGAATAAATGAACTACAAGTCCAGCCTACCACTGCATCAGACGGCTTGTAGTTCTCATTGAACTAAAAGAGCGCTGATCACCACTCCTGTAGTTCGCGGACCCTTTCTCCATCTCAGTAACTGGACAGAGAGCAGTTGGCAGCGTCTGCGTGAGCCTGACTATCAATCCACTGATCACGGGTGCAAAGCCATCCAGGCTCCGGTGTAAAAAAAAAAAAAAAGAAGAAGTAAACACATTTTAAACTGCAAAATCATATGAATTTATTATATATTTACTAAAGGTTAAAGCGGAGTTCCGGCCTCAAAATTGAAAAAAATCGATTTTGGGCCATCTGCTTGCTGAGTGCAACCTGAAAAAGAAATGGATACTGCCGATTTTTTTTTTTTTTTTTTGGACACTTACCTTATTATAGAAGAAAATATACTCACCATTTCCTCCCTCTGCGGCCGCAGCCCGCTCCATCTCTTCCGGTTTGCGATGACTCCTGGGAGCTGAACGTCAATCGCTCCCAGGAGTCAATGCGCCTGCACCGGCCCCGCTCGTCACTTCCGGTGCAGGCGAGGCATTCCCTGCTAAACAGCTTCTGGGCATGCCCAGAAGCTGTGTAGGGATGCCGCGCCTGCACCGAAAGTGACGAGCGGGGCCGGTGCAGGGCATTCTGGGACTCCAATGTCACGGAAGAGGACATGAAGAGGGACGCTGCGGATTCAGCTGCCCACACCTGAGATGGCAGCGCTGGAGAAGAACTTTTCAAGTTAAGTATTTCTTCTTACAGGTAAGTGCAACCCGGGACAGTTCAGAGGCTATCCATTATGGAATGTGTACTAGCCTTGACTGTCTCGGGGGTATTTTAAGCTAAAATTTACCCCCGAGGCCGGAACTCCGCTATAACTTATCCTTTAATAAAGAACTGAGGAGTAGATCAGTCCAGCCTTGGAACCAGCAGATGTCCATTGCTCAGGTGAAAACCAAAATTAATGAAGAAGGTTGCAGACACTTCTTAGGCCCTTTCACACAGGCTTTCCTCCCGACGTAGTCAGTTTTGCTAAGCGGGGAATCGATCCGCTGATCCCCCCTGAGCAGGCGGATGACAGCTCCGTCTCCGCTTACTTTGCACTTTCTCTATTTGATGAGAAAAAAAAGGACATCATTTGTTTTTGGGTACAGCGTCGCACGCAATTGTCAGGTAAAGTAATGCAGCGCTGTATCGCAAAAATGGCCTGGTTATGAAGTGTGGGGGGGGGGGGCAAACCTGCCAGTGATAAAAGAGGAGCTCTATACACATAAACCATACCACTGAATACAATGCGCCTTTATATTGCAATACATCTATACACTAGGGTAGTGTTATTGAGGCATTTTTATAATGTAGCTATCTTGATTTGCTGTAACAGTGCTCCTCTGAAGGTTTGCACTATGCAAACCATAACATAAGATCAGTTTACACAACAATGTAACGTTTGGCTGATAAATATTTACACATACCTATTGGAAGTACCATTGTATATGTTTAAAATAATACGGAACATTTTGAACAATTCAGTAAGGCTGCATTCACATGTCAGCGTTTGGATCGCGGGCAGAACCGCCGCGGTTCCGCCCGCGATCCGGAGATTATTGCAAATCGCGGGACGCCTAGCGTTGCCCGTTGATTTGCAATAGCCCTAAATGTAAATCAATACTTACCATACACACATTTTGCTATATTTTTGGGGCACTATTTGTTCCAATGTGTGACCTTTTTATAAAGCTTAACTTTAGGCAAGCAAGTAAATACAATACAAAGAAGAAAACTGATTTATGTTAATGTGCTCAGGAAGTCTTGTGATTCAGGCACCTTTGTCAGATAACACAGCCAGGTCCTCAGTCCCACCACTGCAGCACAGCTCGGTCAGGACCAAACACACACACTTCATGCCGATGAGACAACAAAGAATCAGCAGAACATGGATGAGCCATCACTCAGCTACTCTGTGCCTGTCTGTTTTCACTTTCAGCATATGTGCATGCGGCAGAAACTGAATGGCTCTCCCTCTCCTCATTTCGGTCCTGTTATGATTCATCAGGGACCACAGGGGATTGCCATCATGACAAATTCAGGTACATCTGTGGTCTCCAAACTTTGGCCTGTGGCCCAGATATGGCCCTTTGACTGCCTTTATTCTGCCCTTGGGCACCATTCCTTCCACTGACACCAACAATGGGGAAATATTCCTTCCACTGACACCAGCAATGTAGCACTATTCCTCCCACTGACACCAATGACAGGGCGCGAGTCCTCCCACTGACACCAATGACAGGGCGCCAGTCCTCCCACTGACACCAATGACAGGGCGCGAGTCCTCCCACTGACACCAATGACAGGGCGCTATTCCTCCCACTGACACCAATGACAGGGCGCTATTCCTCCCACTGACACTAATGACAGGGCGCTATTCCTCCAACTGACACCAATGACAGGGCGCGAGTCCTCCCACTGACACCAATGACAGGGCGCTATTTCTCCCACTGACCCTAATGATGGGATGCTATTCCTTCTCCTTCAGGCCACAGGCACTATGCAATTTTATTTACCCTTAGTGGCCACCAAGCCTGAGATTATGTCTACTCCAACTGATCGTGGGGCATTTTCTACTCCCACTTGCCATAGTTTGGCCTCCCTAAAGTCTGAAAGAAAGTAAACTTGGCCATCGTTTAAAGTGGAGTTCCAGCCTGGATTAAAAAAAAAAAAAATGAAATTAAAAGTCCGCAGCTACAAATACTGTAGGCCCACTATCCCTTCCTAAGGGAAACAGGAACTGAAGCCTTGTGGATTTACAGCTGGTTTCCTACTGCGCTTGCACAAGTTGCGCTGTGCTTCCTGAATGGTTTCCGCTGTCTTCTGGGACCTGTGTGTGTCTCCCAGAAGGCAGCGGGGGGGGGGGAGAAAGAGATGCCATAAATGATGCAGATTGCTGCGGCGACCTTAAACAGAAGAAGTGGGAGTGGCTACCTGTTTTTGACAGGTATCCGCTTCGCCTGAAAGGTGCCAAGAGGGGGGGGGAGCAGAAAAGCGGAGCTTCCACTTTTGAGTGAAACTCTGCTTGAATGAATCCAGAAGTGTGTGTGTGTGTGTGTGTGTGTGTGTGTATTTTATTTTTTTTTTTAGCTCTAAACCTGAATGATAGTAATATATTTATTGCTGTTGCTGCATGGGTTAACAGCAGCAGCACTTAGTGTGAAGCATTGAGCCACTCACCAGCTTCCTTCTATCCTCTCCACCATACAGAGACCTTGTACTGCTATTCTCCCACAATACACTGTGTTCTGTGAATGGACAGTGGAGATCCTGTCCTTCATTTGCCCCTCCTCTATTCACAGAATGTGATGCATTGTGGGACAATAGTAGTAAAGGTCTCTGAGAGGCGATGAGGAGCTTCACAACTCTTCACACCAGCAGTAGCTATTAACCTATACAGCCCCACAAGATTTTGGTTCAAGGCAAAATTTGGCAGTTACGAAGGTGGCATAAATGGTGGATTTTTACAAAAAGCAGCATCTGCAGGCAATAGAATACAGACCATTACACATAAAGTGCTTGGTGCCATATCACACCCCCGCCCCCAAATAAATATATTATATATATATATATACACACACACACACATACACACACACACCTTTATTTTTAGTCTAAGCTTTAATTGGAGTTTTTCAGATTGCAGCAACCCATCCCAACCAATGAGAAATCATGTTTCCTGTTCAGATTGCTCTGAATTGGTGAAAAGTAGAAATCAGATTGGTACGAGTTACTGTACCCTAGTTCTCTTTTGTAGCACATTATTCAATATACCTGTGTATGATTACATCGCAATAATACATAGGTCTTGTCTTGTTGCATTTTGGGATATAAACAAAATCATGAAACATATTATTCTAAAAATCTCCTGTGACTACAGTCAGCATTGGTCAGAAAGAGTTAAGGACCGTCACATCAGACTGTCCCAATGGTACAAGGACAGCAATTGTCAGTTCTGAAATCCTTCTTCCCAGCAGGTTGATGACCAAGAGGGGAGTGTGTGTACACTGACAGCTTTATCAATGGAGCAGGGAGCAAGGCTTGGACAAAGACTAATATGCATATGGGGGCCTATTACTAAGCTTCCCAGTCACAAGAGCAGAAGAGCAGGTGTCTTCACAGGGAGCACAAAAGGGGTAGAGGATAATGTATGCAAAGTGTATTTATGACCCATTCACAGAATCACACAGCAGATGGCAACGATTGCAAGCTCCTTTGTACAGTGAGCATACATTTGCTCAATATAGGTGTTTTATTCACTACAAAATGAATAACTAAACAACCATCAACAGCACACCTCTCTGCACAATAGACACTTTACATTTTTAGCCCAACTAATAATTTCTGACTACATTTAGAATACAGATCCTGCTTATATTATATCTACAGCACCACTACTCCAGACACACAGGGGTCTACGTATCCAGATAAATACAAATCCTGCTTCCCCATATACAGATATATGAGATGTGTATGTAGACACGTAAAACAATAAAGCCCATCACTGCACTGCTATATAGGCTCAGCAATACAATAGCTTCCAGATGAGATTCAGTGCTGGTAGAAAAATGATCTCCTACCTACAACAGCATGTAAACCACCGGGGTCTGAGGATTGGATTCTGCAGGCTGCGCCAGAACTGGGAGAGACCAGAGCAGGCCATTGCTTGCTGAACACAAGACAGCATGGGCTGCAGCTGCAGCATGATCTGCTAAGAATAAAGGAGAGAGGATTACCTGACACACACCCTGGCATGTTGCATCCACTGTGTCCCTGGCACTGATGAAAGGGAAGCCCCAGATTAGTCCATCAGCAGAACTGCTGCCATCCTTTATCCAGCTCCTGACCTCCACTGCTCACATTAGTGGCTTGGATGCTTCAGCTACCTCCTTGCTGTTCCCTAGCCCATGATGTCACCATCTTTCTCCATCCCTGATTGGCTGCCAGGCGGCTGATAATAATACTACTAATAGCACTAGGAGGGCTGGGATAGGCAAATCTTTTGTTTCGAAGCAGGAAGTGCACAGAAACCTTTCAGAACAGAGAGAGGGAGGGAGCTTAAAAAATGTGATGCTTTCACTAACACCACCACCACAGCAGGCTGCATTGTGTGTGGCCAGAGGTGCAATTCCATCACAAGCAAACACACTACAGTCTGCATAAACATAACTAATACATGAACATGGCACATTCCTCCTGTGTCTCTCTCTGCAGCAGACAGCTACTCAGCAGGATACACTGGATTCTGCTGGCTTACTCTACAGGGATCTGTAGCACACTGCAGAGCAGAGCAAATACAAAATATATCTAGAAAACTAGATTCCCAGGCTCCGACAATTCATAAAACCCTTTCAGTACAGCACAGCAACAAGCACTCATCACATGCAAAGGGCGACAACCCATAACAACCAATCAAGATCCAATTTACTGTAGCCAGATCCATGTATGCTGGCCACGAATTGATTGGCATGGACATTCCAGGAAACTATCAGAATCTGATACTTCAAGTAGATTTAAACCCAAAAGCAATCATTTATTATAATCCAGTTTACCAATTCTTACATGTGGTGGCTGCATTAGTTTTCATTTTAGGCTTTTCTTTCCTTTATCTTCATCTGGTGATCCAGCCAGTAAGTCTGTTGCTCTCCTGTAAATGTAGCAGTTAGATGGGTGAAACAAACCATTTGCAACTGGCAGGGGTGCTTAAAATGAACAGGTTTTATTTATTTACATAAAACGATTACCGTATTTTTCGCCGTATAAGACGCACCGGCGTATAAGACGCACCCAATTTTAAAGGAGGAAAATCTAGAAAAAAAAGATTCTGAACAGGCTGGGCACTGGTGAGTGTAGGGACCACAGTACCAAATAGGTACCCCTTTCATTGAAATTAGGGGGGGAGTTGCTCTACAGAACCATGCAGAGACCACCAGAGGCAGAGAGACTTACCTAAGGTAACGGTTACAGGTAGAAGAAGAAGTGAAGAACACAGCCTGACACAGTGACATCCATCCCCGACCCGCAGCTAGTTCTTCTCTTGACCGAGCGGTCAGCACAGGCGAACCAATCATGTCGTGAGTAGTGGCACAGCGAACCAATCAGGTGTGCAGGCACGCGTGATTGGTTAGCTGTGCAGTGGCTCATGGCGCCACCCGCTGCTGCTGCTCACCGCGCTCGGCTCAGACAGTCACAGTCAATCAGTCTGAGTCAGGAGAACTAGGCGCTGCAGGCGCCCACTCGTTCAACTTCAGGGCAGCTAATGTTATTTATGACTGAGCGTATATTTTCAGCGAGCGCGAGACGCGAGAGCGGGATCGGGGTGGAAACAGGGGTGGCAAGGACTTCCTCTGGGGTGGCAATTGCCACCCCAGCTAGCCCTCTGGCTCCGCCACTGGCAAGCAAAATGTGTATTTGTCGTATAAGACGCACCAACTTTTCCCCCCCAGTTTTGGGGAAGAAAAATTGTGTCTTATACGGCAAAAAATACGGTATCCCAAAAGAAAGACAAACTGTTGCTGCAACTGCTTGTTTGACTGCAGTGTGAGTTGGAGTTTGGCTTCAATTTGTTAGTATATGTAAATGTGCTGGTACATCAAACACTCCTCTACCCAAAGACTGACAATGCTGCTGTCCAAAGGTGTCCCTGTGCTCCTTAATCCAGAGCGGGGGTCACCAAGCCGCCAATTTCAATCTACCAGCCCACCGCTGGCAGCCAACAGGTAGATCAGGAACACAGCTCTGCATTGCTGGTCTATCCCCTGCCTCCCCAGTCCTTTAGCTCCTTCAGCCTCTGCTGTACAGAGCAGAGAACGGGAAATACAGTATCTCACAAAAGTGTGTATACCCCTCACATTTTTGTAAATACTTTATATCTTTTCATGTGACAACACTGAAGAAATCACACTTTGCTACAATGTAAAGTAGTGAGTGTACAGCTTGTATAACAGTGTCAATTTGCTGTCCCCTCAAAATAACTCAACACACAGCCATTAATGTCTAAACTGCTGGCAACAAAAGTGAGTACACCCCTAAATGAAAATGTCCAAATTGGGACCAATTACCCATTTTCCCTCCCCTGTGTCATGTGACTCGTTAGTGTTACTACAAGGTCTCAGGTGTGAATGGATGTGTTAAATATGAGTTAGACATATGAGTGCTGCCAACATTGCTGCAGAGATTGAAGGGGTGGGGGGTCAGCCTGTCAGTGCTCAGACCATACGCCGCACACTGCATCAAATTGGTCTGCATGGCTTGTAAAGATGATGCACAAGAAAGCCTACAAACAAATTGGTGAAGACAAGCAGACTAAGGACATGGATTACAGGAACCATGTCCTGTGATTTGATGACCGAGATAAACTTATTTGGTTCAGATGGTATCAAGCTTGTGTGGCAGCAACGAGGTGCAGAGCACAAAGACAAATATGTCTTGCCTACAGTCAAGCATGGTGGTGGGAGTGTCATGGTCTGGGGCTGCACGAGTGCTGCTGGCACTGGGGAGTTGCAGTTCATTGAGGGAACCATGAATGCCAACATGTACTGTGACATACTGTAGCAGAGCATGATCCCCTCCCTTCTGAGACTGGGCTGCAGGGCAGTAATCCAACATGACAACAACCCCAAACACACCTCCAAGATGACCACTGCCTTGCTAAGGAAGCTGAGGGTAAAAGGTGATAGACTGGCCAAGCATGTCTCCAGACCTAAACCCCCTTAAGCATCTGTGAGGCATCCTCAAACAGAAGGAGGAGGGGCGTAAGGTCTCTAACATCCACCAGCTCTGTGATGTCGTCATGGAGGAGTGGAAGAGGACTCCAGTGGCAACCTGTGAAGCTCTGGTGAACTCCATGCCCAAGAGGGTTAAGGCAGTGCTGGAAAATAATGGTGGCCACACAAAATATTGACACTTTGGGCCCATTTGGACATTTTCACTTAGGGGTGTACTCACTTTTGTTGCCAGCAGTTTAGACATTAATGGCTGTGTACTGAGTTGTTTGGGGGGGACAGGACACTGCAATGGGAGGGGGGAGAGGAAACTTCAGGGAGGAGTGATGTGAAGGGGGGCAGAGGGCACAGGAAATTGCTGGGGAGGGCACACAGGACACTACGGGGGGGGGGGGGGGGAATATGAAAATATGATGTGAAGGGGACAGAGGGGAAAAGGACAGTACAGTTGGGGGGGTTGTTGGGGTGATGGGAAGGGGGCACAGGACACCGTTATGTAGGGAGGGGCGAGGATACTGCTTTGGGGGGGCAAAGGACACTGCTTTGGGGGGGCAGAAGACACTACATGTGGGGGTTGTAAAGGGGGGCAGAGGACACTACAGGGGGGTGGGTGATGTAAAGGGGGGGGGCACAGGACACTGCTTTGGGAAGGCACAGGACACTGTTGTGTAGGGGGGGGCAGAGGACACTACAGTGGGGGTGACATGAAGGGGGGCAGAGGACACTACAGTACTGACCAGATCACCAGGTAAAAACAGAGCAGAAAAAAAAACAAAAAAAGAAAACTAATGCAGCCACCACACTTAAGGATTGCTAAGCTGCTATTTATGTTTTTTTTTTTTTTTTTTTTTTTTTAGGTTTAATACTGCTTAAAGGCTCTGCATCTGCATTTTACTGCAGGTTTTTTTGCATGTATTTGATGCACAATGTGCGCATGCTGCCGTTGAGGTCCATGAGGCGTTGATGCACCAAAAAGCACCTACAGCATGTTTCCTGATGCAAAGAAACACAGTGCAGTTCTTAACTAGCTGGCCCCATATAAAGTATGACAACGAATCTCACAGGTGTGAACAGGAACTAAGGAGAACCTTTATCAATGAAAAAAGCAGGTAAAGCATGAGGAAAAAAATCCATTATTTTAAATGTTTACCTAAGATGTTGTTTCTTTCCATCAATTATTTTGTATTCACCTGCAATGTGCCATTAAACCTTCTAGAAAATATGACTAGTTATTTCCCTAGCACAGTCCCTTCCCTCCTTGCACATCATAGCCCTGTCTGTGCTGGCCCAGCTTCTCCACTCCTCCCATCACTTTCCTATCTAACCTTGTGGGTATCTGCGGAGGGAGAAGCAAAGCAGAATATATAACAAAGTGTCATTGAAATGTCATCTCTGAGGCTCATGGGGCTGCTGTCATCATGATCTATAGCAACGCACAGAAGCAGTCTCAGGGCTGCAGGATGTCTACACAAGAGAGCATTTTGCAGGTAAATAACACACATAAAATAGGTTAAATTCACACATAATCCTCTGGGAAAACGGTTCTTGAAATAAATAACTTGATGACAGTCTTTTTAAAATGAACATTTTTAGATGCAAGCCTAACCATACACATTAAAATCCTATTTAGATCCTCTAACAACTATGTAGGGCTTGTCTGATTGGATATAAACCAAAAGGACTGTTATGTAGGTGTGTAATCTTTGAAACTCTGTGTTTGTGGTTGGATGTGACCTCTATTGAGAGATTATAATTTGTTTAGAAGTCTGTTGTTCAGGTTCTGGTCCCAAAACAATGCACTCTGCCCAAGACTGGCAGAAGATACACTGCAGACTGATCTAGAGAGAAGCTCAAGCTGTAGTTTCCAAGAAACAGGAAGAAGTACTCAAAAGTGAGGCTTGGAGTGAAGCAAGAGTGGTGTGGTGCTTCAGCAGGAATGAGATTAGGGATGTTCCAATCCCAGTGTGAACCACTTGAGCTATCCCACCAGAAAGCGGTCACTGCACACCACCAATCATAAGTGGGACCCCCATAAGGCGTTTGATAACGTTGAATGGGACTATCTCTGTTTGGTATTATCCTAGTTTGGATTTGGAGAGAAGTTTATAGCCTGGGTCATACTTCTATAGAGTGCACCTACTGCATCCATAAGGAACCTGGATAGAATGTCTTCATCTTTTCAGCTGGGAAGGGGCACTTGGCAGGGATGCCCTCTGTCTCCATTACTTTTTGCACTTGCCATTGAGGCGTTGGCCACTCTCATAAGAGTTAATCCCCTAATTACAGGATTCCGCTAAGGAGAGGTCCATGAGAAGATCATGCTGTATGTAGATGACATGTTGGTACTACTGGGGGACACTGATTTGTCTCTGCGGACTGTCATGAACACTGTCATTGATTTTGGCCAATATTCTGGCTTGTTATTTAACTGGAGCAAATCAGCCTTGCTCCTCCTGGACCATGACCCTAAACAACTAATAACCCCCGCCTGCCCCATCCCTATCACAGACAAATTTAAATATTTAGTGATTTATGTGTCCTCCTCTCTCTTGGAGAATGGCTCGATGAATAGCCCCCCACTATTGACTAAATTCTGAGATAAAATTAAGATCTGGAACAAATTACCTCTCTCAGTGGCGGAAAGGGCTAATCTTATTAAAATGATTCTAATGCCCCAACTTCTTTATCCCCTGCACAATTCCCTGACCATTGTCACATTAAAAACAATAAGAATAGTGAACTCTATCTTTATAACCCTACTGTGGGGAACTGGAACACCCCGAATTAAACTGGAACAGTTACAAAAACCTAAGGATGAGGGGGTCTGGCCCTCCCTAACCCATGGTTATACTATATAGCAGCCCAATTGCAAAACTTAATCAGTCCTAGATTTGTGACAGTACAGCAAGCTGCAGATCACCTCCCATCCACGACACGTATTATACTTACATATATACAGAGGGACTTCGTTTCGGAGGGCCTTGAGGCTCTTAGTTTCACCAAACCAAACAAACTCCTGCGGTCGGGAGGGTCCGCTTTCATGAACGGAGATCAATTCTAATAAAGTGGAAGTCTGTTAACCCCCCCTCACATAAATCATGGATATCAGCTGTGGGAAATGCATTACTCTTAGAACGTCAAATCTTTAAAAGACGGGGATGCCAGATACATTTGAAAAGATATGGGGCATGGGGTTAGATATTCCTGGCCTTAGTCCACAAGAACTAAAACTTCAAAAGATTAGTAATGTGTCCAAATAAACCGTAGGGAATTGGGAGTGGTGATGGTCATTGCTATAATCTTATGTACTAGTGCTTTATTCATCTGCTTATTGTTGGTTTACTACCTGTTATATGGTGACAACACTCTGTCCCTATCTCACAATTCTGCTCCTGCGTTGTGACAAGTCACACAGGCTTCCAATAGATAATATATGTGGCTGTTTTAAGCACACATTATTCTACCATGGTCCACTGTTATCACCATCAGCTAACCCACCTTGAAATAGCCATACATTTAATGAGACTTTTCACCAAGAACTTTATGTTTAATCTCTATACTGAATCTCCATACCATGGGGGGAGGTGTTCTGGAGTCTAAAAAATAGAACTGGGCAGTGCTGATAACAGTACTTAAGATTTCAGTGCAGCAAAATCAAGGTGCAAATGAAATTAGAAAATATAAGTTCAGTATAACAGACCAAAAAGGCAGAAAATAAGTGAAATATACATGGTCCATAGTCTGGCCACACTAAAGCCTTGTACACGAGCTTAAAATCATCCCAAATCAGCCGACTTTTGGCCCCTGTGTACAGCTGTCTGTTCTACAGAAGCCGGTCTCGCAAGGAGATCACCACTCTAATATTGTTTGAGTTAGTTCAGCGATCTCTGGGGGGTTTTTTCTCGTTCACCTCGCTGTGTACCAGGCTATGCCTTGCTCATCTGAATGAACCAATAAGGAAAAAACCTCCTCTGGAACAAAAAGTGTTCTCTTCATTATAAACACAGACCAGCTACCCCTAATTCCCCATGGCAGTCGCAAGTTTTGTTTTTTTGTCCCACCTATGTCCCTTGGTTTTGAGATCTGATGAGCATAATAAACAAGAAAAAGTCAAATACATTCTCGCTGTCTGTGTAAAAGCATAAAGCTGCAATTGAATTTTGGCAAGGAAAATATGTGGGTCTGGGGTACCCTTTGAAGACATGTAGTCACTTTGTATTGCATGAGCAAGGTGACAGTGTCACTTTTTTACCTTTGAAACCTATTGCCAAAGTCAACAGCACAACACACAAAGCATACTTCACACTGAAGGTCACTGCACCCACACACTGATCCAATGACCACTGCTGTACACGCATCCACTGACTGCCACTGCACCTGCACTCTAACCACTGTTGTACACGCATCCACTGACTGCCACTGCACCTGCACTCTGACCACTGCTGTACACGCATCCACTGACTGCCACTGCACCTGCACTCTAACCACTGTTGTACACGCATCCACTGACTGCCACTGCACCTGCACTCTAACCACTGTTGTACACGCATCCACTGACTGCCACTGCACCTGCACTCTGACCACTGCTGTACACGCATCCACTGACTGCCACTGCACCTGCACTCTGACCACTGCTGTACACGCATCCACTGACTGCCACTGCACCTGCACTCTTCTCCACTTTAGCAATGCACATTTGCACTAATCTGCAATGTACCTGTGCACTTCTTTGGTCACTACTGTACTATGCACTTCTCCACCAACTACCAATGTATCAGCATGATTCCTCATTGTATGAATACACCATTTACCACAACATACTGAACTAGACTGTTATACATCACATTCCCAAGACTGCTAACCCTGTACGCTGTATTGTATATTCACAGCTCTTAGATTAGGAGTACAGTTTTGCTTCTTGTTCACATAACAGGGACACTTTTTTGCTAGTTACCTTTAAAGGTGATCTAGCCATGGTGTAGGAATCATGTGAGAACTGGCAACATCCACTAACTGGCTGACTCTGCTTAACCTGGATCCCAGTGTCTCTGCCTGAACACACTCCCTACATGCTGCCAGTGTATACTGATGTAATCACAAATAAGACCTGCAGCAAAACTGAACCTGGAGTGCGTGTTTGGCAAGTAGCAGAAATTTTGGGGGCTTTTTTCGGCAGCGAGCAGTAGGAGGGGTTAAAAAAAAAGCAGAAATAAAGTTTGGCTTCAAGTCCACTTGTACCCTTTAGAGGCAGGTATACACTAGTCTGAGATTGCAATTTTTTGAATGCTGTCATTTTGTATTATGTTAGTACAATCCCAGGTAATACAAATATGTTTTTATAGGATTCTTAAAATAACTATTTCTCTGGAGGATATATTGACTTTACTGACAACGTCATAAAATATATTTACCAAGTTATATGCACATTATTCAGGGAAAGTGATATTCATTTTCCTTGTTTCAAAACCCCAGTAAAGTGGGTTCCTTCTGTACCAGTGTATTTTACTGGTATATGTACTAATATAAAGAACACAACCCAGTGTACAAAATAAATATGTGTTTGGTTATTCTTACATTGTTGACATATTCTTAATTCACTGTTCTCAAAATTCTGCATATTAATTTACAGTATATGAGATAAGTACCTTTAGTGAAAGAGACTCCTTCACTGGGGAGGAAGGAGTGGACACTCCTGTAGGTATGAAGTGTAGACACCTAGAAGGCCAAAGCATGACAATCCTTCACCTTCCATTCTCCTTCCCACGGCCACCCCAACTTTCAATCAGTTCCACTGAAAGTCCCAAAACAGAGCCGGGTGCATTAGGGGGGGACAACCATAAAAAGTAATGGCATTTCCCACCTGCATTTCAGCGCATAAAGTGGTGGACTAACAATGCACTCTAGCAGTCACTATCCTTACCCCGGGCATACTTCAGCTTCATGCTTTGACATTAAAATGAATGGAGCATTGGCTGGGGGCAAGCTATGCAACTACAGTAAATACGGACAGAGAGGTATGGAAAGATTTGTTATTAGGAGTACACTTATCCATTAAATACATAAAGCTGTTTCTTTAGTATCAAAATACCCCTAAACTGACTTCAAATATTTTTACTATTCTATTTATTGTACTATTTATTACTGGACGTTACAAATTGTACAATCTCAGTAATCTGCCCTTGCAGGTAAGCACCCATGGAACACTCAAGGCACAGGCACATTTAACCACTGTCACCATTAGGAAGACTGCCCTGACCAAAAAAAAGAAGTGTCTATAAAGAGACTGCAGAAGATTAACAGGACAGGGACACAAAAAAAAAAAAAAAGATGAAAACAAAGGAGAACGGTATTTTGTTCAAGAAAAATCATGGTAGTTGTTTATTATGCACAGAGCTTTCATAAAGTAAAGCCCCGTACACACAATCAGATTGTCGGACGATCTTTCGTCCGTTTTTTGTTGCATGCTTGTCTCAGATGGAAAGTGAAGAGGTTACTTACACATGAAAATTCTCGTTCAACAGAATTCAACTCAAGTGATGTCATGTGTTGAATTGCTTTGTATGTGTACTTTAGTTTCTGAGCATGCGTAATCTTGCTCTTATGATTTTTTTCGGACGAAAACTGTACTAATTAAAACAAAAATCGGGCGTTGTGTTCACGTACGAAAAAAATTTTATAGCCTGCACATCCAGTTTTTGTTGTCCAAAAATTCGTAATCGGCTGTCAAAAGCACCATACTATCCGTTAGTCGGACGAAATTTTACTTCCGATTTTTGTATCGTGTGTATGGGCCTTAAATCATCCAGATAAGGTTTAGATCCAATTTAAATCTGTTCAGAAAATCATTAGGGGCTAGCTTTCAGTTAAGATTTAGTAAGAGACTATTACTTTTTGGGTGTGGTAAGTGTATACCAAGTGACATCTTTCAATATAAAAAAAAAAAAATGTTTGGTGAAATAAATGCAAATTTGAAAACAAACAAGCTAATTTTCAGATACTGAAAACGAATGTACCTAAACAAAGATGCTGAATGCCTTGCTAATATCTAAGCTACCAATGCCTACTAATTATACATGTTGTTGTGTGAAGCAGGTCAAAAGTACCCATAGATCACAGCCCTCCAATTTTAGTAATTTGGATAGGTCTGATACCTACAGTTCTCAAAAAAATTAAAGGAACACTTTTAAGCCCACGTTCACATTGGTCTGATTTGACATGTCAAATCTCATGTCAAATCAGTGCCAATTGCAGGCAATGACACCGTCTGAATAGGTACGGCGCCGACTTTGCAGCTCCTCACTGATTTCAAAAGTAGCTGAACTCGCACGATTTCAAAACGGCCTCAGTGTGAAACTGGGCTTAATCAAGTCTATTCAATTCCTGAGATATTGATCTGGTCAGTAAAAATAGCAGAGGGGGTTGTTAATCAGTTTTAGCTGCTTTGGTGCACTAGATGGGGAAAAAATGAGACGACCTCCAAAACAGGTGGAGGCCACTTTTTTTCCCATACTCATCTTTTTTGACCGTGTTCTACTCGTTTTTTGATCGGCTAGGTCAGTGTTAGTGTCAGTGTACTGGCAGCATGAGGCAATACCTGAACCCTATAGAGGTTGAACAGGCAGTCCAACGCCTGCCAGGATGGCACATAAATACGTGTCATTGCCAGAAGGTTTGCTGTGTCTCCCAGGACAGTCTCAAGAGCATGTAGAATTTTCCAGGAGACAGGCAGTTACTCTAGGAGAGCTGGACAGGGCCAGAGAAGGTCCTCAACTCTTCAGCAGGACCAGTGTCTGCTTCTTTGTGCAAGGAGGAATAGGATGAGCACTGCCAGAGCCTTACAAAATTACCTCCAGCCGGCCACTGGTGTGAATGTCTCTGACCAAACAATCAGAAACAGACTTAATGAGGGTGGTCTGAAGGTCTGACTCCTCTAGAGGGTCCTGTGCTCACTGCCCGGCACCGTGAAGCTCCATTGGCATTTGCCAATGAAAACCAGAATTGGCAGGTATGCCACTGGCACCCTGTGCTTTTCACAGATGAGAGAAGGTTCACCCTGAGCACAAGTAAGAGACATGAAAGGGTCTGGAGAAGCTGTGGAGAACGTTATGCTGCCTGTAACATCATTCAGCCTAACCGGGAGGCATATCCATGGATGGTTGCACAGACCTCTCTACAAGCTAAACAATGGCATCCTGACTGCCATTAGGTATCAGGATGAAATCATTGGACCCATTGTCAGACCCTACACTGGTGCAGTGGGTCCTGGGTTCCTCCTGGTGCACGACTATGCCCTTCATGTGGTGGGAATATGCAGCCAGTTCCTGGAGGATGCAGGAATTGATACCATTAAATGGCCCCCACACTCGCCTGACCCCAATGCTATAGAATAGCTCTGGGACATTATGTTTTGATCCATCCAACGCCCCCAGGTTGCACCTCAGTCTGTTCAGGAGCTCAGTGATGCCCTGGTCCAGATCTGGGAGGAAATACCCCAACACACTATCCATCCTGTCAGGCATGCATACAAGCATGTGGGGGCCATACGGGGGGTACCCATTTTGAGTTGCTGCAATGAAATTTCAGCAAAATGGACTAGCTTGCTGCATAATTTTTTCCACTTTGATTTTCAGGCTGTCTTTGAATTCAGCCCTCTCTAGGTTGATAATTTTCATTTCTATCAAACGATGTGGCATCCTGTCATTCCTAACACATTGCCCAGTCCATATAAGTAGAAATATATAGAATTATATTTTTCCCCATTTAAGCAGTGTATTTCACGGTATACAGAACTTTTGGCAAGTTAATTCAGGAATCCAGAAACAGAAGAATGGTTGATCAGCTGGGTCAGAAACATTCATTCAACTCTCTTTTCTTCCTCACAGATAAGGTCCATGGTGACATTCACCTGTCACCTGTGCCTATGGACAAACCATACTGCTGATACTGAAGAGTCTGTGTGTTGTGTATGTAAGCTTGTTGGTGGACTGAACGGACTATCATCGTTTAAGACTATGGAAGACCTATCGTCTTTTATAACTATAGATCTTTCCATCCTTTGTAAACGCATAAGCCAAACTAACAGAACAAGCTCTGACAACCTATTTGTAAGGCTCTGTTAAAAAATGTTGAATAGCAATCGTAGGGAGAACTATTTATAATGCTCATGTTTTATTAATTAAGTTATGCATTGCACTGAAAACCTTTCTTCATAATAACTTGAAAAAATGTGGCTATTCTGGGCACAGGACAACTTAGGCTGTTTAAAGCCTAATTCCACGTTTAATTTCCCTTTTAAATAGTTTATATGGGCCAGGCTGGGGCACATGAACTATTCAAAGGGACCTCAGATTTGGATTTAGGCTTTAGTATCAAAATGTGTCTAGTAATTTTACAGAGCTGTATTGGTCCCTACGTAGTGCTTATCCTGTCCAATATGCCAGCTTTTTAAGCTGCATAAGGACCAATTCACACCCCTCTGTGTTTCCGGCTGCGCTGGGGGGGGCAGTGTGGTGCGCGATTTATTTATTTTTTTGGATTTGTTTCAAGTGTACAAAATGTACACTACATTCACTGCAATTTCCGGCAGCTTGCTGCGCTGTGCTGTGCTGCCTGACATTAGAGTGCAATTCGGGTCGGTGCACTGCAATAAAATGCAGCATGTCTGCATTTTAGCACAGCACTAAGCTGCATTACAGTGTGAAAGGGACACACAGGAAACAGTTGTTTAATGAGTGTCCCTGTGGTGACCGACATTTTACCATGTGAATTGGCTAAGCTGGCTATAGAGTTCCCCTTTTTTTTTTTTTTGATCAGCCAGTGAGCCGATTAAAAAAATAAATAAATAAATAAAATAAAAAATCAAAATTTGTTTCCTCACCTTGGTTGACACAATCAAGGTGGACAGGGGAATCCTCCCCATGACGCTATTGTATTTTGACAGCAGGACTCCTCTGCTAAGAAAATACACTGATCAGTGCTGCAGCCGATTTATTTATCAACAGTCCCATTCGAGAGGAGTCGATCATTCGGAACAGGAAAAACCAAAGATGGATTGAAATTTGGTCAATCCCTGCTGAACCAGAAAAATTTAAATCCACCTGTGGCCAAGTTTAGTAGCCTATTTCAATATAGCATGAATTCTTAAAGGGGAACTAAACCCACTGATTTAATTTAGCTTTCTTGACTGTAAAGGATAGGAGGATTTGTTAGGCCTTTAAGGACAATAACGAATGACAACCAATCAAAATTCTCACTGTTAAAGTTTGTAAAGATTAAATGACAACCAATCAAAATTCTCACTGTTAAAGTTTGTAAAGATTAAATGACAACCAATCAAAATTCTCACTGTTAAAGTTTGTAAAGATTAAATGACAACCAATCAAAATTCTCACTGTTAAAGTTTGTAAAGATTAAATGACAACCAATCAAAATTCTCACTGTTAAAGTTTGTAAAGATTAAATGACAACCAATCAAAATTCTCACTGTTAAAGTTTGTAAAGATTAAATGACAACCAATCAAAATTCTCCCCGTTAAAGTTTGTAAAGATTAACTTCTATTAGTTGCTATGGGTTACTACCAGGGTTGCTATCTGAAAAAATGTATTTGCAGACAGCTTAACCAAAAAGAGGCAAATGTCTCAAAATGTTCACAGACACATTATGATAAAAGGAAGATATCTTGATTGTGGGACCTGCTTATATGAATAAATGATCATATGAAAGAAAACACAAAGATTCTTGGAATCCATGCACTTCCTTTGGTGAAGAAATGCCATAAACATGTCTAGGAGACATATTTTACTTGATATATTGCTCAACATGAGCTCTGAGTGAATTGTGAAATCTTTTTATGCAGTTGGGAAGATCTATTTATAAAGTTAGGGAGTGCCAGGTCTTGTTGTCTTTGAAGGTACCGGTACTGCACAGTTAAACAACACATGATGAGAGCAATACCAGTTAGCTGGAAGACACGTGGTGCTACCAAATAATGGGCAAAGAACCTGGTCTGTAACAAGAAGCATTTTCCAATCTGCAGATGGTAAAAATGTTACACTGTCTTTGTTTTGTAGACTCATCCTGCTAGTGGTGGAAACTAAAGGCCAGAACTCGTCTGACTGGTCTAACTAGACACACATTAACACATTTGTATTGCCTGTTTGATTTGCTACTTCTTTCAGGTTGTAGAAACATTGCCAAATCATCCAAAACTAATTCTGGAAATTGAGAAAACAGTCTAAAGTTTCTGTTCTGGGATTCTGCAAAATGAAACAATGAGGACTGAGCACAAAGTACATAATCAGTTATACACAAAAAGAAGAAGGTAGATTACTTGTCAGTAGAAGGCATTTCGCCATACAACCTTGGAAAGCAAACAGAATTGTATAGAGTCAGTCCCACCAAAGTTGGGGCAGCCCAGAGCAGACTTTTTTTCTGCACCACCATCTCGGACGCCACCCCATTTTTGCTGCCAACCTATTTTTTTATTGCCACGCCAATGTTCTGTTGGTTGCTAGGAAGCTGGCACAGCAACCAATTATGCTGTGACTCAATGGCTCGCATCCTAGCAAACAGCTTGGTAACACTACTTTGGGTTTACAGTATGGACACCCGAGTGCCATCTTACTTTGCTTCATTGATAGCATGCCCCATACTGTACATTCCATAATGTCAGTAATGTGTGGACACTGAGGGGCTGTAGCCTTCACTGTCTTTTACTTCTCAATGGCTCTGCACCATAGTTCTCCCAGCTGACTCTGCTCCCCACAATCAGGGCCAGGAGAAGGAGTGGGATGGAGGGGAGGCTGTCCTGGGCACTGTGCTATCTTGTGAGGTGGGGGCACCACAGGGAGATTGGGGGGAAAGGGATTTGTATTGGAAGAGGGAATTTGTGGGGCAGAAGGGGGTAAGTATTGTTTTAGGAGGGGAAATTTGGGGCACAAGATTTGTTCTAGAAGGCGGGATTTGGGGCAAAATTTTTGCCTGGGGGGTGTTTAAAGTGGGGGGGGGGGGAATTTTAGAGATAAAGGATTTGTGCTAGGAGGGGTGAATTTTTGGGGGGTTTGTATTTGACCTGGAGTGATTTTGGGGTTGGGGGGGCAAAGATTTGTGCTGAGAGGGGGGTTTTCAGCAGGGGGGCAGATTTGTACTGGGATGAGGGGGGAAATTATGCTTAGGAGCCAAGCATGCAGATTAGTGCTCAGTGTTTTTGTGGGGGGATTTTTTCTGACACATAATTCTCATACATCTTTGGGCGGGGGGGTCAGTTTGGCATATTAGCACTGGGCTTTAGATGACCCTGTTTCGGCACTGCCCACAATAGTACATAGTTGGTAAGGTTGTATAAAGACAATAGTCCACCCAGTTCAACCTGTGTGTGTGTTCCTGTAGATAATCATTTCCCATATCCCCTTATATTGTGTTCACTAAGAAGCATGTCTTGGTGTCTTTTAAAACTATCAATACTTCCTGCTGACACTGATTGTGAAAGAGACTTCCACATCCTTACCGCCCTTACACTGAAAAAAACCCTACGCAGCTTAAGGTTAAAACTGTTTCTCTTCCAGTCTCATTATGTGGCCCATGTCCTCTTACACCCCCCTGACACTGAATAGTTTCCTACCCTACACTGGGATTACCATTAAAATATTTGTATATCGCTATCATATCTCCTCTTAATATAGGCTTCCTCTCATCCCTGTGTAGCCAGAACAGACTTTCTGCTGTATGTAAAATACATTAGTGATTGTAAACCCTCACCGTATAAAATCAACCCATTCAGTTTACAATAGAAATGAAAGGCAAAAAAAAATTATAAATAACTTTTACCCCTTTTTTAAAAGTGATCACATTCCCTGTGTTCTCAGCTGCATAAGAGCTGGGGGGAGGAGGAGAATCAGCAGCACACTGAACTTCCTAGTGAATGGCTGTAAGGGGGGGGGGGGGAGCAGGCTGAGTTTCCGGATTAACGGATAGATTATCTTGAAAGTATATATCCAAAGTGGAAGTATTTTGGGCAGACTTATTAAAAAAAACCTGGTCTTTGTCCATGCACATACTCACCCTTTCATCACTCCTCCACTGCTCATGGGATCAAAGCACATACTTGGCACTTCCAAGTATGAAGGAGCATGTAACTCACTTCCCTTCCTCTAATGTGACAGTGCTGGTGCTTGAAGTTTTGCCCAGTTCTGTCACATGGGGGCAGGGATAATGATATCGGCACTATGAGGGCTCCAGCTAGAGCAACTCTCAGAGCTTCTTTATTCACGCTCAACAGCTCAAAAGAGCAAAGGAAAAGTTAGTATTTACTACCATGGATGATGGGTGGTTGGAGAGAGCATTAATGCTAACCTAATTAATGTTTTGCCTGCATGGCCAAAAGACAGGTTAATTTTCAGACAGGTTAAAATTCACACCGATACTTCTATTTTAAACACATGTTTATTAGTATGAAGCATTTAATTTGGGAATATGCACTAAGGTATTTTTATAGCATCAGCAAACTTACCTAAGAGAAGGTTTGATTGCCTGGCTGGAGACGGTGCTGATGTACAGGTGTACACTGCGGTATAAAATTGTTCCCTGCTGCCCTAAACCTTCAGATTAATTCACTGTAAAAATCGCTGGCAGGTTCTTGTTGTGAAATGGGACGCAGAGAAAAACAAGCCAAGATTTCACTATATCTTCGCTATCAGTGATTACGAGGAACATCCAAGTTGGTCTGCTAAATTAGGTTTTTACATGTTGTTTTGTAGAAAAAAATGCAGCTGATTTTAGAAAGAGAGAACAAGAAGGATTACACTTCAAATAATATTGCCAAGCGCTGTAGGATAAAGTTTAATGAAAAGTAAAAATGACATAACTATACAGCTTGTTGTCTTTAACCACTTAAGGACCGGAAGGTTTTACCCCCTTAATGATGAGGCCATTTTTTGCTATGACACTGTGTTACTTTAACTGCATGGTCGTGCGACGCTGTACCCAAATAAAATTGATGTCCTTTTTTCCCACAAATATAGCTTTCTTTTGGTGGTATTTGATCACCTCTGCGCCATAAACAAAAAAAAATAGCGAAAATTCCGAAAAAAATAGATATTTTTTTTACTTTCTTCTATAAAACATTCGCAATTTAAAAAAAATAAATAAAAAAAATTTACTTTTTTCATCATTTTAGGCCAATATGTATTCTGCTACATATTTTTGGTAAACAAAAACCCAATAAATGTATAGTAATTGGTTTGCGCAAAAGGTATTGCGTCTACAAACTAGATTTATGTCATTTTTATTTTTATTAGTAATGGCGGCGATCAATGATTTTTAGCAGGACTGCGACATTGCGGCGCACAGATCGGACACCTGACATTTTTGGGGGGACCAGTGACATTACTACAGTCAGAGTTGTATAAAGTACTCGAAACCCATACTTGAGTAAAAGTACAAGTGCTCGATCAAAAAGTGACTTGAGTAGAAGTACTAAAGTATTCAACATTTATGGTACTTAAGTATTGCAAGTAGTTTTTTTTTTAATATTGCTATTCAAGTACTGAAAGTAAAAGTACCAGTAGTTTTTTAAAAAACTTGCTACTCAAGTACTGAAAGTAAAAGTACAAGTACTGTGTTATGTAGTTATTAAAGAAAGAAGTCAAAAGTTTATTAAAGTTAAAGTTATTAAAGTTAAAGCTATTAAAGAAAGAAGTCAAAAGTACACATGACATTATACACATTTTTTTGAGCTTCATGAAACCTGCCATCTACTGTTCTGGCAGTGGTAATTTTTATAATTGTAACGAGTAACTATGCAGCACAAAAAAAAATATCGGAGTAGAAGTATTGAAATCATCGAAAAAATGTAGTGAAGTAAAAGTGGAAGTAGGAGAAAAAAATTCTACTCCAGGAAAGTACAGATACCGCCTTTCGGTACTTAAGTACAGTAGTGAAGTAGTTCTACTTAGTTACTATACATCTTTGACTACAGCAATCAGTGCTAAAAATATGCACTGTTACTGTACTAATGACACTGGCAGGGAAGGGGTTAACACCAGAGGCGATCAAAGGGTTAAATGTGTCCCTAGGGGCTGTTTTCTAGCTGTGTGGGAGATGGGCTCATTGGATGAACACAGAGACCTGTGTTCCTAAATAGGAGGAATACAGGATCCCTGTGTCCATCACTCACAGAACAGCGGTCTGCCATGTTTACATCGCTATTCTGTCTCCATGGGGAGCGATTGCGTGAGCCCGTGGACATCGCAGCTGCCAGGCCCGCTGATTGGCTCCCCCTCTAGCCAAACGGTGCATTGTGCGCCTTCAGTGCCACGCACGCCCACACTATCTGCTACACAAAGCGACGTACATGTACGTCCTTTCGCTTAACAGAGCCGATCTGCCACAGTAAAATTACGGCGGCTGGTCGGCAAGTGGTTAATATTAACAAATACTGATCTGATGCATAAAAAGATTGTTACGACTTTTCACATATGTGTTGATCTTTTGCCGCTTAATTCACGATTACGTTCCATACAAAATTTTTGTTATGTTTGTTTTTAAAGTTTTTTACTGTGAATTTATTGAGCAACCAACTTGTTTCATCTTCTAATACATTACTTGATTTCTGATAAGGGGAATAATATTTTCATGATAAAAAAAATTACAACTTTGTATAAGATTGGTGATAAGTGCTACTATTAATTTGAAGAAATTTGGCAAGAATGTTGTAAGAATGTCATATTTTCCACTGGCACTGGGATTTTGGCACTGCATGATCTGAGCATGAAAACTGTATTCTGAAAGCATGGCATGAGGTATGTTGTAGAATAAGGCTCAATGCACACTAGTGTTTTCTAAGCTCCTAGCAGCTATTAGCATTTTTTTATGCTCCTGGAAGCTAAATAGTGTTATCCTATGTGTCCATGCACACTACTTTAGGCTATAAGCGGAAACTAAACGATACGAGCAGTGTTTTATTCATTCCCCCCCCCCCTTTTTTTTTTTTTAAAGGAACTGCAAAAGCGCTAATGCTACTAAACGCTTCTAAAATGCTACTAAAACACTACTACAAAAAGCTATTACCAGCATTTATCCAGCATTTTTTTAGCTTAAAAAAAAAAAATTTGTGTGCATAAAGTCTTAGGCCCTGTTCACACCTGAGCGTTAAAACGCTCATCTCTGAAGTTCTAAAACGCCCAACAAGCAAAATCCCATTCATTTCATTGTCCCCTGTTTACATATGAGCGTTTTGTTGCCTGAAGCAAAACGCCTGAAGCTCAAAAAAGTACATGAGCTTCTTTTTGGGCAGATTACAAGTGTTTATGGTCAGATGTCAATGCCTGCCTCCAAACACATGCAAAAAACGCCCAAAAAAACCCGCCCGAAAATGATATGCTCAGGTGTGAATGGAGCCTAATGCCCCGTACACACGCGTCGATAGTTGGCCGTGAATTTTCGGCCAACGTCCCATCGGCCAATTTTCGGCTTGTTAATATGATTCTTCCGACAACAGACTGCGACTTTTTGGCCGAAAAAAATCTGGTGTGCAGGCTAGAAAATTTTTGTTGGCCGTCACCACAACGGCCGATTTTCCGTCAGTCAATACAGATTTCGGCAGACAAAAATCTGATGAGCAAGACTGGGCATGCTCAGAGAAGAAAAAACACACAGAAAGTAAACCAGCACATGACATCACTTCTGAAGTAGATTTTTGTTGGCCGAGAAAATTTGTGTGCAGTCTAGAGCACATTTCAACCAACACAACAACACTGGACAAAAGTCGGCCGATCGGTCGGCCAACAATCGTTGCGTGTGTACGAGGCATAAGGGTTGAGAGTTGAGGCTGAGATATTAAGGAAAAAGTAAATATAAATTAAGGAAATTTACCAGAGATTGTGGTATTATTTTTAAAAAGTACTTTTAGAAACATTTTAGGGAATACCTAACTGTCCTATATATTCCCTGTACAGCGAGATAAAGGCTTGGAGCAGTTCTGATGATTAGGGGCGAGACAATCACCTATCTGTTGCCAAGTTCAATTCATTTTTGGAATGTACTTCTTTCTATTACTATGTAGATAAGCCATTTGTTATCTATGGTGATCTCCATGGTAGTGTCAACCAGTTTATTGCAAGTAAACTATTATTGGACTTTTATGGGAGCCTTATCTTCGACATGATTCATGTTTTGACTGTACTTCTAATTTGCTTAAAGTTTGGCATTTTCTGTAAGGCCCCTTTCACACGAACGGTTAGATTTCAGCTTTCAGCTGCGGAAAGAGGAACTTATATACAGCAGCTAAATGCAGACAATGCATCCATATGGCCCCATTCACACACTAACATACGGTTTTGTACATTTAGGGAAAATAAAGTTGACAGCATCCAGAAGCCATGTACCGTAGCTATCTGTATATATACGCAGGTAATCTCAGTACAAAGAAAAAACAAGAAACAGTTGCTATACAAAAGGCAAGAATTTACTACTGCAGCTAAGCGCAGCCGCATGTAAATGCACATAATCGCAATGTACAAATGTCAATAATCTTTGTGCCAGAAGTGTTGGATTTTCAAAATAACAAAACATGCTTTTACCAATGGCAGAACATCTGCCCGTGTGAAAGGGGCCTAAAGGCCCGTACACACGTACCGATTGTCGGACGTAAAGATTCGGCCGACGACCGATCGGACGATTGTAGGCTTGTTAGTATGATGCTTCCGACAGCCGAACAGAATCTGTCGTGCAAGCATTAGAATTTTTGTTGGCCAACACCAGAATGGCCGATTGTTCGCCAGTCAGTACAGATGTCGGCCGACAGACAGCAGATTTGCAAGACTGGGCATGCTCAGAAAAGAAAAAAGACAAGGAAAGTTATCCATCACATGACATCACTTCTGCAGTCGGCTGTTGTTGGCCGACAAAATTCGTGTGCAGTCTTTTGCACTTTTCAACAGACAAGACAGCCCTCGGACAAAAGATGGCCGATCGTTCGGCCGACGATCGGTACGTGTGTACGGGGCTTAAGACTAACCATTTGCAATAAAATTGTAATGAAAAAAAAAAATTGTACCAACAATTGTAATGAAAAAAAAAAAAAAAAAAAAAGGCTTGGAGCAGAAGGGGTAACCCCTTTAATCAAACTGGTCTTGACAACATTGCACATTTAGTTGGCTGATAGGAGTAGAGAGCACAGGACTGACCTCATACTATCCAATTATAGGCTGGGCTGACTCTTCACCAAGCTGTACTGTTTTAGACAAAAGAATAGTAAAGTTGAGAAAAGGGAGGTCAAAATCTGACTGTGCTGTCTAACAGGGATGACTGGATTAGAAAAGGAGCTGAACATAATTGTGTTATCCTCCCAGCCTTATATTTTCCTGTCCTTGATCCAACAAAATCTCTGCTCTGCAGCTTCCTCTGCATTGTGTGAAACTCGCTTCTGATATAATGATACTTTCACTACATAATTTACATCATTTACATATTTAAAAATACTTCCCAGACACCTTTTTCTAAAATGATTCTGTTATATAAATAGGCAACGTTGATAGGATATAGTTCATTTTCCTATACTTATAAAATGAAAAGGCTTAAAGGGTAACTCCACGTTTGTGGGGAAAAAAATAGCAAATAAAGAAAAACAATATAGAGTATACAACAATTATGACACAAATCATATTGTAATTGATTGACCTTTCCTTTTCAGTCTGCAGCTGCTGTAATTTTCTGAAAATGCAGTGCAATATGGCTACCTGGAGCTGTTCTGTACACAGAATGTACTGACCACACCCCCAGAAACATAATTTCCTGCTTGTGTGATTGGCTCACCAGTTTTCCCAGAAGTCTGCCTAAGATACAAGTCAGATTTCTGGTATCCCCTGCAACAAAAATGTCATTTTTAGTGAAATACTCCCAATAGAAATATGTCTAAAGGGATGCAGAGCCAGCAGCTTTCCTCATTAGAGATCTGCAGCTGCCACAGCTGATAGATAATTATGAAACCACTCCCATTTGACCTACACAGCTCAGAGGCAGAGAGGAACAAACAATGATTTCTTCAGAACAAAAGGTAGGAATCTGCAACAAGTTTGTTAAAATCCTTGTAATGTACATCGATCACCCAGAGGGAAATGTTTTTTTCTCAACAAAAGTGAAGTTACGCTTTAAAGGGATTGTAAAGGCAGAAGGTTTCTTTTTTACTTTTATCCTAATGCATTCTATACATTAAGATAAAAAAACCTTCTGTGTGCAGCAGCCCCCTCATACTTACCTGAGCCCATCTTTATCCAGTGATGTTGCAGGCGTGTCTAAGCTGCCTGGGACTCCCCTCCTCAATTGGCTGAGACAGCAGCACAATTGGCTCCCGCTGCTGTCAATCAAAATGGTTCAGCCAATCAGGAGAGAGAGGTGCGGGGCCAGGCTGTGGCTCCGTGTCTGAATGGACACAGGGAGCTGTGACTTAGCTCAAGTGCCCCCATAGCAAGCTGCTTGCTGTGGGGACACTCAACAGAAGGGAGGGGCTAGGAGAGCCGAAGAGAGACCCGAGAAGTGGAGGATCCAGGCCACTCTGTGCAAAACCAACCGCACAGAGGTGGCAAGTATGTTTGCTATAAAATAAAAAAAAAAAAAACAAGACTTTACAATTACTTTAACCACTTCTGGACCGAAAGATTTTCCCCCTTAATGACCAGGCCATATTTTGCGATTCGGCACTGTGTTACTTTAACAGACAATTGCGAGGTCGTGCACACAACAAAACTGATGCCCTTTTTTCCCAAAAACAGAGCTTTCTTTTGGTGGTATTTGATCACCTGTGCGATTTTTATTTTTTGTGCTATAAACAAAAAAAGAGCGACAATTCTGAAAAAAAAAAAAATAATATTTTTCACATTCTGCTATGTAACATTCCCAAAAAGAAAAAAATGTACAAAATCTAAATTTTTTATCATTTTAGGCCAATTTGTTTTCTGCTACATATTTTTGGTAAAAAAAAAAAAAAAAAATCGCAATAAGCGTATTTTGATTGGTTTGCACAAAAGTTATCGCGTCTACTAACTACGGGAAAGATTTATATCATTTTTATTGTTTTTTATTTTTTAATAGTAATGGCGGCGATCTGCGATTTTTAGCAGCACTGTGATATTGCGGCGGACAGATCAGACCCCTAACTGACATTTTTCACAATTTTGGGGAGACCAGTGACACTACTACAGGAATCAGTGCTAAAAATTTGCACTATTACTGTAATAATGACACTGGCAGGGAAGGGGTTAACACTTTGGGTGATCAAAGGGTTAAGTGTGTACCTAGGGGCATGTTTCTAACTGTATGGTTGGGCTTGTGAAATTATCACAGAGACCTGTGTTCCAATATAGAAGGATCACAGGCGCTCTGTGATCATTCCAGAGAGAAGAACGGTCAGCTGTGTTTAAAAGAGCTGCCCGTCCTTCTCTCTCAGCGGGGAGTGATCACGGGTGTCAGGCAGCAATCGAAGCCGCCTGCCCCATGCATCGGAGTCCTCGCTGCCGAGTGGGGGCGGAAGGGCACCGCCAGCGGCGCGCACTCTTTTCCCTTAGCTGCAGGTGCACGACCGACGGAGAGCTACGTCCGTTCGCGCAGGAGGGCCACCCCGCCGCAGTAAAACTGCGGCGGGTGGCCTGGAAGCGATTAAAGGATGTAGGAGCAAGGGTTATACAATTTGTCCTTTCAATACCTGAAAGGGTATTGAACCCAAAACCAAAAATATAATATGAAGGGGCAAGATAAGGGTATGGCGCTGCCAAATATAAATAAATTAATAGAGGTGGGACACCTTAATAAATAGATAGGAAATGAAGAAGGTAGGTGTACCAATGGATATACTGATAATATATAAAATAAATAAATAAATAAATAAATGGGATAAATATGCTAAAAATACAAATAAAGCAAATATGAGTGGCAAAGGGGTATAGGTAAAGTGGTCAGGTGCATATGTATATGCCCAAAATATTAAAGTACAGAACAATATATAAGGTATATTAAAGATGTGCCAATAAGGTGACGGAGTGCTCAAATGAGATGGTAACCTTCAGTGGCAATATGGTGATCAGTGACAATAGAGTGTCAGCTGATAAAATAATAAATAAGAAATAAAATGGCCAGTGAAGTAAACAATTAAGTGACTGAGTGCAAAGATATCAGCGAGAGATATATATATATAATGAATGTATACACTATTAAATAATTAAATTGGCCAGTGCAGTAAACAATCAAGTGACTGAATACAAAAATATCAATGGAAGATGTATATATTATAAAGTGATCAGTGCACGTAAACAATATTTTGAAGCAAGGTGAGTATCATCTGGTATAAAGAAAGGTCCATATGATTGGTGTCCAAAGTCAAAGCAAAAGTGACTGGGTGACAAATAAAGTCCATAAACGAATAAAGGTGACGAAATCAAATACCGGAGGTGACCCCGTGGTGGGTAGCAAGGTGAGGTGCTCGGTGACCCCTGTGATAAGTAGCGCACTCACCAGAGATACCCAACCCGCACAGGGGTATAAAGCGGGTATATAGATGAGGATAGCGGTCACTCAAATGGATCCTGGTTCCCTCTGATGGTGTAGATGTACCAGGGTTCCTCCGTGGAGTCCAAGAGACTACAGGGGTTCTTTAAGGAATGGCCAGGGTCCTAGGGGTCCGTATGTGGACGGGGTATATACTCCGGTAATCCTCAGTAAGGTGAACCACAAGCACAAGTCCTCTCTTCCAAAAGCACCCCTCTAGCATACATCCAAAGCCTGGGTTTTGGTTAACCATCTCTTTAAGCCCCTCCCACTGTGAAATTCGACCACACTCACTTTTTGCCACAGCGTGCATAATGCGCCGCAGGCCTCTGCCCCCCACAAGTGTCCCTCATTCCCAAGTTTAAAAGTTGGGAGGTATGCACATCTCCTGTACTAGAGTGCCCCTACTCTTGATGAAAGAGCGCAGGGGGCATCTTTGGACAGCAGCATGGTCAGAGGGAGGAGGATGTTAGATGTACTAGTAGTTTTATATTTACTAATAAATTCAAGCCAAATGCCAGTTCCCACTGCAGTTATACAAGCAGTTACAGCAACAGTTTTTTTTTTTTTTTTCTTTTGGGATAAAGGTTTTACATGAATAAATAAAAGCTGATTGTAAGCACCCCTGTCAGTGTTAAATGGTTTGTCTAAACACTCTAACTTCTACATTTGCAGCAGAGCTTGTTTTGTTGAAAAAAATCAGACTTACTGGCCCAATCACCAGGCCAAGAAATCCCTAAGAATTGGTAAGCTGCATTATATTAAATGTTTGCTTTTGGGCTTAATACCACTTTAACCGGTTGCCGACCGCCGCACGACTATATACTGCGGCGGTCAGCCCCGGCCAGGCAGAGTGACGTATCGGTACGTCACTCGCCTGTCACTGACTTGCGAGCCTATCGCGGGCGGGCGGGCGCGCGCCCGCCGCGGCTCGTTCACAGGCAAGTCAGTGCGTGTGACCGGCGGACTCGATGTCCGCCAGTCACACTGCGATCGCTCCTGTGAAGGGAGAAAGACAGAGCAGCTTGTGTAAACAAGCTGCCTGTCAGTTCTCCCTGTGTAAAAGTGAAGATCTGTCCGTTCTACTATGTAGAACGGTGGATCTTTGCTTTTACACCAATAGGAATGTCCCTACACAGTTAGAATCACGCCCCTAGGACACACTTAACCCCTCCCTGTCCAATAAAGTTAACCCCTTCCCTGCCAGTGTCATTTTTGCAGTAACAGTGCATATGTATAGCACTGATTACTGCAGTAATGTCACTGGTAACTCCAAAAGTGTCAAAAATGTCAGTCAAGGGTCCGATCTGTCCGCCGCAATGTCGCAGTACCGAAAAAAAAAATCGCAGATCGCCGCCATTACGCGTTAAAAAAAAAACACCAAAAATGACAAAAATCTTTCCCTTTGTTAGTAAACGCGATAACTTTTGCGCAAACCAATCAAAATACGCTTTTTGCGATTTTTTTTTACCAAACATAGGTAGCATAAAACAAATTGGCCGAAAAATGTTAAAAAAATTTGATTTTTACTTTTTTTTTGGGGGAATTTCATATAAAAAAATGTGAAAAATATTGTTATTTTTGCAAAATTTACGCTCTTTTTTTGTTTATAGCGCGTGATCAAAAAATCGCACAGGTGATCAAATACCACCAAAAGAAAGCTCTGTTTGTGGGAAAAAAAGGACGTCAAATTCGTTTAGGTACAGCGTCGCACGACCGCGCAATTGTCCGTTAAAGTCACGCAGTAAAAAATCGCAAAAAAACCCCTGGTCCTTTAGCAGCCAAATCCTCCGGGGCTTAAGTGGTTAAGGACTTTTTCTTGTAATTATCTATATTTTATAGTGTTTTGAAAAAACGAAAGGCAAATAGTGAATACTACAATAAAGAAGTTACAGTTTCACATTAATAGCTGCTCTTAAAATTAAGTTCTTAAACTAAAAAAGTGCAGTAATGCAAAGGTACATCCACAAGCAGTACACATACAGTACATGCACACACACACATACTTTATAATAGGCATCTTTTCAAGGAATTGTGCTATTGTGAAACTCTTATTTTGAATGTCATCAAGAGTTAGAGTAAGTTACAATCTTATGAAACTTATGACATGGCATTGCAGGAGATAAGACCAAACAGCCAGAAACTATTCTGCTGTGACATAAAAAAAACTAACAAGAAGGGAACTGCAAACCAAGTATTAAATCTTTGGGACCGGCTGGAATATGATGTCATGGTTTCCCAGCTCCTCTGTGATTGGTTAAACTACTCAGCATCTGCTGAGAGCTCAAGGCTGCCTATTTGCCTGTGGTACGAACCTTTCACAGCAGCTTTGAATCACTGATGGTTGTCGTGACAACCCGAGTAGTGTCAGCTACTGATAACAGAATAATGAGGTTGTCTGGTAGAGCAGGCTGAATCCCAACCTTAAAGGATGCGTAATTATTAATACATCTTAGAAGGCGCTGCTTTCAAAGAACCAAAATCCATTTATAAAGGGGAGTGTGAAGGGATGGAGAGACACGTTAATTTACTATGCGACTGAATGGGCTGTTTGGAGCATTTCAGAGGGTCTAAGTGAATGAATGCGTACTGCAATAAAAATAGATAGTAAAAGGAAGTGGGACAGAAACCGTGCATCGTCATGATGAACCTCACATGCAAGCACTTGGCTGAAGCTGTAAAAGTAATAGATTTGACATCACCAAAGGGATTGAAAATTTTATCCAGAAGACCTAGGTTTGCAGGTTCAACAATTTCCAATAATTTGTAATTTGCAATGCCTGTAAAATTACAGGGTTAATAAACCCAAAAACAAATAATTAATATATTGCAGCATACGAATCCTTAAATGGCTGCATTTGGTATTTCTCTTTTAGGCTTTTTTCCTTTTATTTTCACCTGGCAGCTTAGGGTGTCTCCACTCTGGATGAAGGAGCAGCAGAGCCACCCAGCATTGTCCATCTGGAGGGAGGTGTTAGGAGCACTTGACTAACAAATTAAAACTGAATCCCAGTTAACATTTTTTAAGCAATTACAACAGGTTTTTTTTTCATTTTGGGATAAAGGTTTTAACTAAATGCAGTAAACAAAATCTGTACTTTTAAAGCAGCCTTTTTCAACCAGGGTGCCTAGGCACCCTGGGGTGTCTTCAGGGGTGCCTTGGGTAAATGCCTAGAAAATTGTATACAAGCCAGCAGGTGGATCAAGACTGCCTATTAGTTATATAAAGCCACAGGTTTTCATTGTGCGCCATTACAACCTTTAGGCCACCAGTGTCCTAACAACCAATGACATCAGCAGTTGATAAGGAGGACATTAGGCACCTGCACAGCACCCTTGTTTGCCCCTTTCCATCAGCACTGGGGTCACATTAGCTGAGTGAGGGGGAGAAATGGAGGAAGAAAAGAAACATTGGAATACTAGTCACTACCAGTGTGCAAAGGTGTTTGCTTTGGAAGAATAAATTACCACTAATGTTGGGTGCCCTACGCATATGGGTGTTGCTGCATTATGTAAAACTATTCATTTAGTTTTTAAAATTTTAGAATGAGGTGCCTCCAGATTGTACGGAATCGCCAACAGACGATTCCTGCACTTCCTGTTCCATAGAATGAGCGGAGCAACTACCGGCGTGGAGCTGTGGAGGAAGAGCCGCGGGGGACACGTGTGTCGGGGAGCCGCACTAGGGAGCCGTAGGGAGCCGCACCAGGATACCGGGAAACCGGGCGCAGGTGCAGGGACTGAGGCAGAGAGCGGCGGTGGAGGTCGGAAACCGCCTCACTGCTGCACCGTACTGAGGAGAGCGAGGGTGCCAGGAGGAGGAGAGTGTCCAGGAAACAGAGGAGGAGGATGTGGAGACCGTCCGGTCTCAGTGAGGAGAGACCGTCCGTTCTTAGTGTCAGAGAGCAGCAGTGGAGGTCGGAATCCGCCGCACCGTACCAAGGAGAGGAGGAGAGGGAGGAGAGGGAGGAGGAGAGAGAGTGTTCCTGGATGCAGCGGAGGAGGAGACCGTCCGTTCTCAGTGAGGAGGAGGAGACCATCCGTTCTGTGTGTGTGTGGCAGCAGCTGTGAGTAAGGCAGCAGCGGCAAACAAGGAGAGGGAGAAAGCTGTGTGACTGTGCTCTGCAAATTAATAGCTGAGTGACTGTGCTGAGTACCTGGGAAGACTGGTAAGTATCCTTGCGACCGGTGAGTATCTTTGCGACCGGTGAGTATCTTTGCGACCGGTGAGTATCTTTGCGTCCGGTGAGTATCTTTGCGTCCGGTGAGTATCTTTGCGTCCGGTGAGTATCTGTGCGACCGGTGAGTATCTGTGCGACTTGTGAGTATCTGTGCGACCGGTGAGTATCTTTGGGACTGGTGAGTACCCCAGGTTTAGTACCAGGGGAGATAGAGGTAGTGTAGGTAAGGAATAGCAGGTCGTTAACATTATCCCCATAGAGTAGTGGGTAATAATGTACGACAGGATTGCGGATGCCACTCAGTGCACTTCTTGCGCCATGTACGAGTGAGCGACTTGTTGCTCTGGAAGACCAGATCGTGGATCTAGAAAACACAGTGGCGACACTGCGTAGCATCAACAGCCTGGAAAGGAGCTTGGACATTACCCATCAGGCGCTGGCAGGGGCCAACATAGAGGAGGAAGGAGTAGAGGAGACGCAAGCATCAGTGGTACACAGCTGGGTGACCGTTAGGAAGGGTAGAGGGGTGAGTGTCAGGGAGGCCAGTCCTGAGTTGGTACACCGTAACAAATTTGCCACGTTGCAGGTTGAGGGGGATATCAGCTCAGGGGTGGCAGAGCTGGAGCAGGTGCCCTCCCCCAGCTGCCAGGGGAGTGGCGGCTCCAGGAAGAAGGGGGGCTGTGACTCAGGAAAGGTTAGACAGGTTGTGGTAGTTGGGGACTCAATTATCAAGAGGACAGAGAGGACAATCTGTCAAAAAGATCTCGGTAGCCGAACAGTATGTTGTTTACCGGGCGCTCGAGTTCGGCACATCGCGGATCTGGCAGACATTATTGTGCGGGGCTGGGGATGACCCAGCGGTCATGGTGCATGTGGGCACTAATGACAAAGTAAAAGGAAGGTGGAGGATCCTAAAGAACGATTTCAGGGACTTAGGTAATAGATTGAGGAATAGGACCTCCAAGGTGGTTTTCTCTAAAATACTGCCTGTACCTCGAGCCACACAAGAGAGGCGGAAGAAGATTGGGGAACTTAACAAGTGGCTGAGGAATTGGTGTAGGAAGGAGGGGTTTGGGTTCCTGGAGAACTGGGCTGACTTCTCAGTCGGCTACCGGCTCTTTAGTAAGGATGGGCTGCACCTTAATGGGGACGGTACAGCTCTTTTGGGGAGAAAGATGGCCACCAAGTTGGAGGGGCTTTTAAACTAGGAGACGGGGGGGGGGGGGGAGGGCTCAGAAGTAGAGTCAGTCAGGAGGGAGCAAAGGACTGAAGGCAGTGGCAGGGTCAGCAGCGACAGTAGGTCCATAACGGCAATTGGCAGGTCTGTGCGGGAAAACCTCAGACCAAACAGGAATAAACATAACCACCAATCACGTTTAACTTCCGTAAAACTAAGAGGGGTATATGCTAATGCCAGGAGCCTAGCTAATAAAATGGATGAGTTGGAAATGTTAGTACATGAGGATGACATAGACCTTGTGGGAATAACGGAGACTTGGTTCGACTCCTCACATGACTGGCTGGCCAATATCCAAGGGTATTCGGTGTACCGGAAGGACAGGGTAGGAAAAAGAGGGGGAGGGGTATGTCTCTATGTCAAGAACAATGTAAGGGTGATAGAGAGGAGTGACATTACGGAAGGGATGAGCATGGATTTACAATCTGTGTGGGTAGAACTCCATAGGGAAGGAGAAAAGGGAAAAGTATTTGTGGGGGTTTGCTATAGGCCACCTAAACAAGGGGAGGAGGTAGAGCTGGAATTTTTAGCACTACTGGGTAAAGTGGCAAAACTGGGATCAGTCATCATATTGGGGGACTTCAATTATCCCGACATTGACTGGGGGATTACACACTCACAGAAGTACCGTCTATTCACGGAAACCTTACAGGATAATTACATGTCACAGTTGGTGGACTCTCCGACTAGAGAAAATGCAGTCCTGGATCTATTGATCACTAATGACCCAGACCTAATCTCGGAGGTAGGAGTCCAGGACTACCTGGGCTCTAGCGATCACAGGATGATCACATTTAGTGTAAATAACAATATAACAAGGCAAGTGGGGAACATAAGAACCCTAAACTTCAGAAGGGCAAACTTTCCAAAAATTTACTCATTGATGGAAAGGGTAAACTGGGACCAAACCCTGGGATCACTGACCACAGAGGAAAAGTGAGAATGCTTTAATTACAAATTAAGCAAATGCATCTTGCAGAGCATTCCTATGGGAAATAAATTTAGAAGAGACAAAGCCCAACCTGGCTGACTAAACCATAGCATTAAAAAACGTATTAGGGGAAAAAAATTGGCCTTCAAGAAATATAAATCAGAGGGCACAGTATCGGTTTTCGAGCAATACAAGGAGGCAAATAAGAAAAGTAAACACGAAATCAAGATGGCTAAAATCAACTTTGAGAGACAAATAGCAGAGGATAGTAAAAAAAACCCAAAGAAATTCTTTAAATATATCAACAGCCAAAAAAACTAGGGCAGAGCATATTGCACACATAATTAACGATGATGGGAGGATGGTTACAGAGGACACTGAAAAAAGCAACCGTGCTGAATGCTTTTTTCTCGTCAGTCTTTACACAGGAAACGGAGGGGTACAATGACCATGACTGTATAGTTAGTAGTAATACACAGGACTAGCCACTAGCTAACAGAGGGTGAAATCAGGGAAAGGCTGGATAAACTTAACACAAACAAATCACCAGGCCCGGATGGCGTACATCCGAGAGTACTCAAAGAACTCAGTAAGGTTATATCTAGACCACTGTTCCTGATCTTTGCTGACAGTATTAGGACAGGAGATGTACCAGGGGATGGGAAGAAAGCTAATGTGATTCCGATATTCAAAAAGGGACAGAGGCATATCCCGGGAAATTATAGGCCTGTCAGTCTGACATCGATAGTATGTAAACTTCTGGAGGGGATGATAAGGGACTATATCATAGAGCTTGCTAAAGACAACAACATCATCAGCAGTAATCAGCATGGGTTTACAAGTGGGTGTTCCTGTCAAACCAACCTCTTAACATTCTACGAGGAGGTGAGCTGTGAGCTAGATAGGGGCAGACCAGTGGATGTGGTGTACTTGGATTTCGCTAAGGCGTTTGATACAGTTCCCCACAAGCGCTTAATTTATATAATAAGATCTGCAGGTATCGACAGCAGGGTTTGCTCTTGGATACGGAACTGGCTAAAAGGGCGTGTCCAAAGGGTGGTAATAAACAGCGCATACTCAGACTGGTCTGAGGTAGTAAGCGGGGTCCCCCAGGGCTCAGTCCTGGGACCGACCTTGTTCAATTTATTCATAAACAGCATTGAGGTCGGGATCAGTAGTTCGTTATCAGTTTTTGCAGATGACACAAAATTGGGCAGGGCAATAACTGCACAGCATGAAGCAGATATCCTACAGAATGACCTGGACAAAATAACGGAGTGGGCAAAGACATGGCAAATGAGGTTTAATGTGGAGAAGTGTAAGGTTTTGTACTTGGGGACTAAAAACATAAAATCACAATACACGTTAGGAGGGGAACCCTTGGGGGAATCAAAAATGGAGAAGGATCTGGGAGTCTTGGTTGATAATAGATTAGGCAATAGCATGCAATGTCAAGCGGCAGCTGCCAAAGCCAGCAGAATATTAGCATGCATAAAGAAAGGGATGTATTCCAGAGATAAGACTATAATCCTTCCACTTTATAAAACTCTGGTCCGACCGCATCTGGAGTATTCTGTCCAGTTCTAGTCGCCAGTCCTCAGGAGGGATGTGCTGGAGCTGGAGAGAGTCCAGAGAAGGGCAACTAAACTAATTAGGGGATTGGAGGACCTTAATTATGAAGAGTGTCTGCAATCGCTTGATTTATTCTCCCTGGAGAAGAGACGCCTGAGGGGGGACATGATAGCAATTTATAAATATCTCAATGGGGATCTCAGCATAGAAAAAAAGCTGTTCAGTCGAAGGGATTGCATGAGGACTAGAGGGCATACAATGCGATTGGAGGAGAAGCGTTTAACCTCAGGCAACGTGGGGGGTTCTTTACTGTTAGGGCTACAAGATTGTGGAATTCTCTACCACAAGAGGTGGTTTCTTTGGGAAGTATGGTGGCTTGCAAAAGACTCTTAGACGTACATCTCAAGGATCAGAACATTCAGGGCTATGTGAGATGATTACAGCCACACACACCTACACAGGTTGAACTGGATGGACTATTGTCTTTATTCAACCTCACCTACTATGTAACTATGTAAAGGGTGCCTTGACTGAAAAAAGGTTAGGAAACACTGTTTTAAAGCACCCCTATTAACAGTAAATGGTTTGTCTAAACCCCCTAACTACTACTTTTGCTGAACATCTTGGTCTATTAAAGATTGAAAATTAACAGACTTACAGGTTTAAATCACCAGGTGAAATGAAAGGAAAAATAAATAAATAAAAAACACTGCAGCCACCACAGGATTGGTAAACTGCAACATATTAATTTATTGTTTTTGAGTTTATTACGGCATTAAGAATAAAAATGATAATTGAATACACTAAGTATGTCTGCAAACGTACCCAAAATTTTTACTAAGTGACTAAATTAGCACACTTTGTTCATAAATAATGAACGTACAACAAGCACAAGCAAAAAAAAAAAAAAAGGGAAAATCAGCAGCTACTTGAAGTAACTGCTATTATAATTGTTCTTTAACAAACATGCCATGTGAATATTTTTGGGAATATGATTTTTTATTCAGTATACTAAAAGGGTAATTTCAAAATTGCAATCGCATTAATAACCTATTATTTTTTTCTTAGCACACTGAGTGATGGGAAATATTGATTCTACCCTGATGTTACAGATCATCTCCTTGCCCATCCTTTTTCTATCCATTTTTTCTGAATGTCTGTATATCAGACTGTAGTTTGATCAGCTGACCCTAGCTGTGTCACACTAATAGACACTGTAAAAGCACATATCAAGCCAAAATTAAATATATATATATATATATATATATATATATATACATACACACATATATATATATATATATATATAGATATAGATATATATAGATATAGATATATATAGATATATATATTTAATACATATCTGCAATACATGCATATTTCCCCATGTTCTAAAGCTTTAAACATGCTGAAAATACAGAAAAATAACGGTTACTGTGCCAGAACTATAGTCTTCCGCTTCCACCTTCCTCTTTGACATAACACAACCCTGAATTTCCACATGTTCAGAACACTTTCTTACTGTAATGAATGCAGACTACACCAGCTATCAGTTAGGCTCTAATGGGCCATACACACTATAAGATTTTCTGAAGACTTTTTCATTTAGACTTACCAAAACCATATAATATGAGGTCAAACCTAAACACTTTCAATTTGTATGCAATCAGGCAGGCCCTTGCACTACATAGAAAAGGTAAATCTGAAGGAAAAAGTCTTCAGAAAATCTTATAGTGTGTATTGCCCTTTAGTCTTAGAGCATGACAATTCATGCAAATCTCTTGCAAAAATATATATTTTTTTATTGTTTTTCTATACTTGGCAAGGGTGAAACTTCTATTAGTACTATTAGTACATATGTTTTAAGCCTAAGTTTATGTTTAAATGGAAACCCTTGATGGCCAGGGAGTACCTTAGGAATCCTAATTAAATAGTAGCACTAGAAGGGGACACTGATGCTCCTCCCTGCCCTACTAAGGGTCCTTAAACACGGACTTTCCACCTGGGCGACTCAGTTCTGCTCAGGGAGGATCGATCCCCGCTGAGCAGGTGGATGACTTACATTGCAGAGACGGACCTGTCAGAGTCCCCCTCTCCTCTATGGGAGATCGGATGAAAACGGACCGCCTGTTCGTTTTTATCCAATCCTATCGGATCCTCCAGACGGATTGAAAATAGGGTTTCCATCCGCATGGATTTCACAGTCAGGATTGGATCGGATAGCAGTGGGTGTCAGCGGACATGTCAACCCTGACATCCCCTGCTCCATAGAGGTGCATGGAACGTCCTATCAGGTCTGCCTAAAAAACTGACAGGCAGACCTGATCAGAAAGCCCATGAGAAAGGGCCCTTAGGCTTGCCCTACACTGACTTTTTTTTTTTTTTTTTTTTTTTAGTCAGCAGATTCCTCCATCCACACAAAGGAGGTGGATAAGGGAATCCCCCTTACAACCAGCCAGAGTCAACAAGGTGCAGGGTGAAATAATACAGAAAGGGTGCATGGTATTTCACAACATAGATATTTGCCATTGCTTCAGACATTATAGGCATTTAAATATTTACATTTTTGCATTCTGTACTCAACTGTATTTAATAAAGAGAGGCAACATTTTACATTATTAAGTTTGATCTTTTATGCCAGTCTATATGGATTAAAGCCAAAGCCTAATTAAAAGTAAAAAACAAAATGAATTTCCAGCCAATAAGCGAAACAGCATGTGATCTGTTTGAAGCTGAACCCTGGGCAAAAACGTCTACACGTCCTTGTTGCTGATTTTCTACCCTCACTGAATAGGTCTCCCATCTTCTGGTTCACTAATGCCTCATACACACGCAACGATTATCGGCCAACCGATCGGCCGACTTTTGTCCAGTGTTGTTGTGTTGGTTGAAATGTGCTCTAGACTGCACACAAATTTTCTCGGCCAACAAAAATCTACTTCAGAAGTGATGTCATGTGATAGTTTACTTTCCGTGTGTTTTTTCATCTCTGAGCATGCCCAGTCTTGCTCATCAGATTTTTTGTCTGCCGAAATCTGTACTGACTGACGGAAAATCGGCCGTTGTGGTGACGGCCAACAAAAATGTTATAGCCTGCACACCAGATTTCATTCGGCCGAAAAGTCGGAGTCGGTTGTCGAAAGCATCATACTAACAAGCCAAAAATTCACGGCCAACTATCGATGCGTGTGTACGAGGCATGAGTAGTTGCTCATGTTCATTTTTAAATCAAATGTTTAATTCCACATGGTTGCCACTGTGCCTCCTATTCCTTCAGCCACCTTGTCACATCCCCACTGTAGTTTTTTCCCCAACAGGCAGTGATGAAATTCCATTTCTGCTTGCTGTAATGGACAGACCAGGACTCTCAGAATCTTGGTCTGTACCGCCCATGGAGGCAGCGTCCTAAGAATGACAGTTAGGACTACAGATGACTCCCCCTCCAGCCGAAAAGAAGATACACTAGTCACTCTGACATGGTGTTTTTAATTACTATCTATAGACACATGCCCATGATTAAATATTTTATCCACTTCTGTCTGCTGCAATTTAATTATAGATTATTCCTTCAGCTCTGATTTCTTTCTAACAGAAGCCGCTGCTTGTATGGTCTATGTGATCACATTCCAGGCCGCAACACAACAGAAACAAATCACTCGGACGTGCTGGATTACATTGCTAACTAAATATGGACATAGAAAAGTGCCCCTGGCGCGGGGTTCCCCTGGGGATAAGTCATCTCCAGGGGAACCCCACACTGTTATTTTTTAAACCGCCTCTTCTTTTGCTTTCATTCTGCTGTCATCGGTGCCGGATCAAATTCCAGGTTTGATTGTCAAAGCCTAATTGAACAAGCTGGCTACCATGCACAGCTGCACTAGATTCTTTGTGCACCAGTTTTAGTAAATCTCCCCATAATGTATAAAAAAAAAAAAAAAAAAAAAATTAGGCTTCACATTGCCAGGGGTCTTTGAGTAGAGCACAAGTCTCCCTTTTTATTATATTGCTTAGAGCCCTGATTGGCCTAAACCTTTTCTTTAAAGCTTCTGACCATTTTTTTATTTTTTTTTATAAACTTGAAATTCTAAAAAAAGGAAAAAAGTGGAGTTCTCTACAGTGGTAATCACAGTGTGCTGGATGTAGAAACAGATGGCACTGATTGTAGTGGAGCAACAATTTATATAATTACCAAGTGCAGAGCAAAAGTAGCAACTTCACTGATCAAAAAACGAAAAAAAAAAAAACTTTCAAACCTATCTTTCCTATAAAGTGTTCATGCCAAAAATAGAAAATGTGAGACTATATAAATATTCTAAAAATACCAGAGAGAACATAGGGTTGATTTACTAAAGGCAAATCCACTGTACACAAGTACTACAAGTGCACTGCAAATGCACATGGAAGTGCAGTCACTGTAGATCTGAGGGGAAGATCTGCTGATTTCTATCATCCAATCATGTGCAAGCAAAAATGCTGTTTTTATTTTCCTTGCATGTCCCCTTCAGATCTACAGCGACTGCACTTCCAAGTGCACTTGCAGTGTACGATGGATTTGCCTTTAGTAAATAAACCTCAGAGAGGTATCCTCCATTTCCTAGATTACTAAAATCTGTGTTTTTTAAGATCACTTTGATTATAGCTTTAATGCTCAAAAATATTGGTATCAACTTTTTAAAGAAACACTCTACTTTTAGTGGATTTCTGTGTATGGTGTGGAGTGGGACTCATGCTTTTGACAGTCTTGGGATATTATAGCTTCCCCAAGCCGGGGAAGCAGCTGGGACAAACCAAGCCTGACTCTTCACCCCTTCTTTCAATTGCAGCTGCTTTAGTGGATCCCCCAGACATTCCTGTAGAGATAACTCTCAAGGGCATGAGGCTCAATAATTCTGTGTCACTTGCAGTCTATAGATGTAGACCTCAGGAATATAAAAAAAAAAAAATCACTTTAAGAGATGACCCCCTAATATTTGTTGAAAGGACAAATAAAGGTGGACTTCCAGGTAAACTGTGCAGCCCTGGGGCAGGGGGTGAATATTGTTCCACTTTGCCCAAAATGGCACCAAAAATGACAGGGTTTACCATAAAACCCATCAATCTCAGCTAGTATAAGAGATTTTTCCCAGCTGAGCATTCAATTTGCCTGTTATGAATTTCAGACTTCCTCACTACACTCCTAGAAAGGTTCATATTTCATCAGGATTGTCATAAAGATGACATCTAAGAAATAAGAAATTTCAGCTTGAGTAAATAATTTGTGTCATTTGACAAACAGAGTCTGGAGACGTGCATGTTGTGCCTTGTTTTATATAGTACACTTTGTTCAGATTTAATATTCATATTAAAGCAAAAGTCTAATAAAATCTACAGAACCACATGAATTGTGAGCTCTTGTGGTACAAACATCTCCCAATGCAGCATATTTTTAGCAATGCTGTCATCAAGTGCTGAAAATAGCAGTGAACAGTAATACAGACAAGTTACTGGAGAACATAATAACCATCTGTGTTACAGAAATATTCCTGTTTTTATGATTCAATTAAAGAGACCGTGCCACATGTGCAGGAAAGAAATGTGTTAATTAACTCTACAATAACAAAACTTGTGTTTTTAATTTAAAGTTTAATTCCAAGCAAATGGCTAAACACATCAATGAAGTACATAAATCAGATGTGTTACATCTGCTAAAAGGTTATATTTTTGTCCATTAATTTCTAAAATTTACATAATCCTACCAGACAGCACAGCCAGACTGGTGAGCTGACTTTTATCTACACCAAAGTTTAGATAAAAATAATTTTTGGGGTACAGCTTCAGTCACATAACTTACCTGTAATGAAGTGTATCCTATGTCCTGCTGATTGCTCCTATGTAGTGTAGTGATCTTCTCTCCAGCGATGACAGGTCCTCTGGTTAGCTCCCTTGGGTCTAACATTAAGGTACATAGAAGTCCCGATGACAGCCTGTCCCTTTCTATCCTCTCCCTCATTTACAAAACTCCCTGCACTGTTTTCACAGAATGCAACACATCCCTACAAACCTGGTTGAGATGGCCTGCTTTAGTAGATAAAAATGTACAACCCCAATTCCAAAAATGTTGGGACGCTGTGTAAAATCTACATAAAATAGAATGCAATGATTTGCAGATCTCATGAAGCCATAATTTTATTCACAACAGAAAATAGAAAACATATGAAATGTTTAAACTAAAATAATGTCAAACTATAAAAATGTTTTTTTTTTTCCCCAAATTTTCAAAATATTTGTTTATTGAGCAAAAAATAAAAAAACCCAGTGGTAAATAAATACCACCAAAAGCAAGCTCTATTTGTGTGAAAAAAGGATAGTTTGGGTACAGTGTTGCCTGACTGCGCAACTTTTTCTCAAAGTGTGACAGTGCTGAAAGCTGAAAATTGGCCTGGTCAGGAAGGAGGTGAGAGTCCCCAGTAGGCAATTGTTTAAGAACATAATAAGGTCATTTTGAAATTGTTCACAGCAACACATCTCAAAAAAGTTGAAACAGGGCAACAAAAAGTAAGTGATACTTATGCCTCGTTCACACGCAACGATTATCGGCCGACCGATCGGCCGGCTTTTGTCCAGTGTTGTTGTGTTGGTTGAAATGTGCTCTAGACTGCACACAAATTTTCTCGGCCAACAAAAACCAACTTCAGAAGTGATGTCATGTGCTGGTTAACTTTCCATGTGTTTTTTCTTCTCTGAGCATGCCCAGTCTTGCTCATCTGATTTTTGTCCGCCGAAATCTGTACTGACTGAGGAACAATCGGCCGTTCTGTTGACGGCCAACAAAAATTTTATAGCCTGCACACCAGATTTTGTTTGGCCGAAAAGTCGGGGTCTGTTGTCGAAAGCATCATACTAACAAGCTGAAAATCGGCCGATCGGACGTTGGCCGAAAATTCACAGCCAACTATCGATGCGTGTGTATGAGGCTTAACAGAGAAGAGCTGAAAGGGCATGTTGCAACTAATAAGGTTAATTGGCAACAGGTCATTAACATGTTTGGGCATCTTAGAGAGTCAGAGTGTCTCAGAAATAAGGATCAGCTGGAATTATGAAATAAACAGAGGACACACCAGCCTAGTGCAGTATCCTCAATAAAAGCAGCTTTATTGAATAAAAAATAATACTCACAAACATATTCTTTGTCAAGCGCCCCGCTTATTTCATAATTCTATTGTATCCAGACACCCCCAGTCTTGTGAGGGCAACAAGGTCACATTTATCCACGATTTGCCAAGACTAAGAGCCTAGAGTGAGACCTTTGTGGGGCCTACCTTCAAGTGCATCAGCGTGGTGTGCTGTATGTTTCGAAGTGTCTCAGAAGTAAAGATGGGCAGAGGTTCCCCAATCTGTGAAAAGCTGTGTCTAAATATTGTAGAACAATTTCAAAGGCTTTAAATATATCATCATCTACAGTACATAATATCATCAAAAGATTCTGAGAATCTGGAGAAATCTCTGTGCACAAGGGACAAGGCTGAAACGCAATATTGGATGCCTGTGATTTTCAGGCCCTCAGGCAGCACTGCAATAAAAACAGGCATGATTCTGTGATGGGCATCACTGCATGGGCTCCTTAGGAATACTTCCAAAAATCACAGTCTATGAACACAGCTCACTGTGCCACCCAAAATTGCAAGGTATAGTTCCTATTATGCAAAGAAGAAACCATATCTTCTCTTAACCAAAGCTCGTTTAAAATGGTCTGCTGCAAAATTGAAGACCACTTTTTGTGGTCAGACGAGTCTAGATTTTACACAGCCTCCCAACTTTTTTGGAATTTAGGTTGTATATATTGCTTTCTTTTTCAGTTTGATGGAGCAGCAAACTCTACACACATTTACACATAAAAAATGTCATCTTATTATGTCGAGAGAATGTGGCAACCCTGTCAAGACTAATAGTTTTTGCTGTTGAAGAGTAGGATGAGTGAATCCTAGAGGCTACTGCTTTTGTGATCAAGGCTTCTGGAATGTGAAGTAGACAACAAAGCAGGGGGTTTTATTCTATGTCAACAATATTTCATGAAATACAGGCCATGTAATTACTTTCGATGCCAGTACCAATCTCCCACTGTCTGCTGATATAGTAACCTGCTCAGTGCTGGAGGCATAAATGGCATATATGACATAATCGCTACCAATGCATTGCAGGCTTAAGGGTACCAACAACTATACAAATATCGAAAGCAGAGCAGCTTGCCATACAAGACACGTTTCAAGATGAGAGTAGAGCCATCTATCAATTAGGTACAGTGGATATAAAATGTCTTCAAACCCCTGTTAAAATGTCAGGTTTCTGTGATGTAAATCTTGAGACAAAGAATCATTTCAGAACTTTTTCCAACTTTAGACCGCATTCACACTAGTCCGACTTGGACCGCGACTTGTCAGGCTGACAAGTTGACAAGTCGCGGTCCGTCACGCTCCCATTGTGCGGTACAGGAGCCGTTCTAATAGGAGCGACACAAGTCGCTCCGACTTAGAAAAAGGGTCCTGTACTACTTCGGGGCGACCTGGAGGCAACTTGCATAGACATTCATTTTATGAAGTCCGTGCAAGTCGTGCCGAAGTCGACTTCACAGGTCGCCCCCTAAGTCGGAGCGACGTAGTGTGAACCGAGCCTTAATGTGACTTATAAACTGCTCAGTTGAGCAACAAAATGAAATATTTTAGGTGGAGGGAAGTAAAAATAAAAAACTAAATATGGTTGCACATCTTTAAACTAATACTTTGTTGAAGCACCTTTTGATTTTATTACAGCACTCAGTCTTTTTGGGTAGGAGTCTATCCGCATGGCACATCTTGACTTGGCAATATTTGCCCACTCTTTGCAAAAACACTCAAAATCTGTCATATTGCGAGGGCATCTCCTGTGCACAGCCATCTTCGGATTACCCCACAGATGTATGCTTTGGGTCATGGTCATTGTCATGCTGAAAGATGAAGTTCCTCTTCATGTTTAGCTTTCTAGCAGAAGCCTGAAAGTTTTGTACCAATATTAACTGGTCTTTGGAACTGTTCATAATTCCCTCTACCTTGACTAAGGCCCCTGTTCTTGCTTAACCACTTTACCACCGGAGGATTTTGTTGTCTTACGTCTGGGCCACTTTTTGTGATTCGGCGCTGTGCAACTTTAACTGACAATTTCGGGGTCATGCGACGCCGTACCATAATGAAATTGACGTCCTTTTTTTCCCACAAACAGAGCTTTCTTTTGGTGATATTTGATCACCTGTGCGATTTTTACTTTTTGCGCTATAAACAAAAAAAAAGAGCGTAAATTTTGAAAAAATAACAATATTTTTCACGTTTTTTTATATGAAATTCCCCCCCAAAAAATGTAAAAATCAAATTTTTTTTTAATTTTTGGCCAATTTGTTTTCTGCTACCTATGTTTGGTAAAAAAAAAAAATCGCAATAAGCTTATTTTGATTGGTTTGCGCAAAAGTTATTGCGTTTACTAACTAAGGGAAAGATTTATGTCATTTTTGGTGGGTTTTTTTTTTAACGAGTAATGGCGGCGATCTGCGATTTTTTTTGCGGGACTGCGACATTGCGGCGGACAGATCGGACCCCTGACTGACATTTTTGACACTTTTAGGGGTACCAGTGACATTACTGCAGTAATCAGTGCTATAAATATGCACTGTTACTGTAAAAATGACACTGGCAGTGAAGGGGTTAATTTTATTGGAGAGGGAGGGGTTAATGTATGCCTGGTGCTTACTGACGTGTGTGGGGGGAGGTAACTATGTGACACAAGGACAGATCGAGGATTCAGCTATGCTGAACCCTGCAATCTGACCCTGCCTGTCACTTCGGAGATCCGCCCGCTTGTGTTTACACAAGCGGGCGGATCTCCACACTCGATTCCCCGACGATCGGGGAAGAGCAGCGGCGATCGCCGCCGCTCCTCCCCTGGCCTGACTCCCACTGTGACTAAATACAGCGGGAGCGAGCCTCCGGCGGCGCGCGCGCTCCGCCTAGAAGGGGGAGGGTCTGCCGACGTAGGTCTACGTCGTCAGACCTACAAGAGCCACTTTGCCGCAGTAGTATCAACGTGAGCAGTGGTAAAGTGGTTAAGAAAAACACCCCCAAAGCATGATGCTGCCACCAACATGCTTAACTGTGGGTATGGTGTTGTTTTGATGATGTGCAGTGTTGTTTTTTGCGCCAAACATATATTTTGGAATTATGGCCAAAAAGTTCAACCTTGGTTTCATCAGACCACAACACATTTTCCCACATGCTTTTGGGAGACTTCAAATAAATTTAGCCAGGCTTGGATGTTTTTCTTTCTAAGCTCGTAAGCTCTACCCCATAGCCTAGACATATGAAGAATACAGGAGATTGTGGTTTCATGTACCACATAGCCAGTACTTGCAAGATATTCCCGCAGCTCCTTTAATGTTGCTGTAGGCCTCTTGGCAGCTTCCCTGACCAGTTTTCTTCTCGTTTTTGCATCAACTTTGAACAGCTGAACTTTATTTGGAGTTATTCAGGGGCACTTTAAAAGATGGCAGGTGTGTACTGACTCCTATTTAACATGCGTTTGAATGTGATTTCTTAATTCCAAACACAGCTACATCCCCAGATATAAAAGAGGGCGTGCACACTTATGCAACCACATTATTTTATTGGAGCCTGTCCACATAATATTGGATTAAGTATTACACTTCGGCTCAGCACTTCAGTGAATGCACAAATCGAACATCCACAGTAGACGAGTGCAAAACACTAATACTACAGGTGACCTGATTCTCTATACAACTTTTTCATCTCTCATTCAGTCTACTTCTCAATCTCACCACCCTGTATTATGCACTCCCTAATTCTCCTTCTCATATTTGCATCCTCTCTCCCTAAACTCTCTCTCCTTCACTCCTCTTCTCCGGCCCACAGCTTATATATATCACCCCGACCTCTATCCTCACCTGCACTCATCAACTCTGAACCCACACACCAATAAAACCTCCAGGAAACTGGGACCCCCCCCCCCCCCCCACATAAGTCACACTCCTGTATCACCTCTCTCACCCTTCTGCTTCTAATAACCTCTAGAGATATTTCCCCAAATCCTGGACCGCCATCATTTAACCTTTGGCCAACATACCCGGCACCTCCTTTTCTCTGACAGCAGCCGAAATCCACACAATCTGGTTTCTATTACTCTTCTGCCTAGAGCCAGCCTCCCCTTCTCCTGCGCCCTTCAGAATGCCCGCTCTGTTTATAACAAACTCACCTATGTCCATGACCTATTTATCACAAACTCCTTTTACCTACTTGCAAATACTGAGACCTGGCTTCAAGAATCTAACTTTCCTTCTCCTGCTGCCCTCTCCCATGGTGGCCTCTTGTGGACTCAATCTCCCAGGCCTAGTGGACAGAAAGAAGGCGAGGTTGGAATTCTCCTTTCCCTTCAAAGCACTTTTCACATTCTTCATCCAGCCCCCTGTCTGTTCCTCTCCTCATTTGAAGCTCACTGTATTTGTCTATTTTCTCCAGTTTCGTTGAGGATATCTGTGATCTATCATCCTCCTGGACCGGTATCAGGCTTCCTTGAGGACTTCTCTGCCTGGCTACCCTACTTTCTCTTTCTGAAATTCCCACAATCATTCTTGTTGACTTCAACATCCCTGTTAATCTTACCACTCCTGCTACTTCAAAACTTCTGAGCCTAACCTCCTCTTTTGACCTAAAACAATGGACACACGCTTCTACCCACTCTGATGGCAACTGCCTTGACCTAATGCTCTCCTACCTATGCACTCCTTGCAACCTCTCCAACATTCTCTCTGATCACCACCTCATTAGTTTCACTCTATATGTCCTCCTCCTCCTTGCCTTCCAACTACTCGTAGAAACCTTCGCCATCTTAACTCTTCACTTCTTTTTTCTGCTACAGATTGTCTCTACGACATAATCTCATTCCTGTCCTGCCCCAACCTGGCCACTTCTGTCTACAACAGTTCCCTGTCATCCACCCTGGATACCTTGGCCCCCCTCACTACACACAGAATCAGGCCCCAACTGCTAAAATTCTGACAGACAGACAATACAAGAAGCCTCAAAAAACGTAGCTGTGCTCTTGAGCGTCTGTGGCTTAGGACTAAGTCACAGCAAGATTTCAGCCAATATAAATCTACCCTCCGAAAATACAATTCCTGCCAAACAGACCTACTTTATCACACTCATTAACACCTTCTCACACAGTCCCTGTCAACTCGTTTCTACTTCGTCCTCCATTACTTCCACCACTAACTTACTCACTGCCCAGGAGATTGGCAATGTCTCCCTCACCTTACACTCCTTGTCCACCTGTACAATCAATACTTCCCTTGTTTAACCCAACTACTATAGAGGAAGTTATTACATTTTTTCTAACGCCCACCTAACTTCCTACCCCCGGGGACCCTGTTCCTTCTCAAATGCTACAGTCACTCTCTGGCTCTATCCTACACTTTTTAACTCATATCTTCAACCTCTCCCTCTCCACTGGTATCTTCCCCAACCCTTTAAAACATGCACTAGTCACTCCCATACCAAATAAGGCCTCACTAGACCCCACCAATCTCACCGCACCTTCAGTGTCACTTACAACTCCATTTACTCCTCTGCAACCTCTCTTACCTTTGGGGTTCACCAAGGTTCTGTCCTTGGACCTCTACTATTATCAATCTACACCTCCTCCCTGGGTCAGCTGATTGCCTCCCATGGCTTCCACTACCATTTCTATGATGACACCCAAATCTATCTCTCTAACCCTATCAGTCTCCTCCCGCATCACTGATTTACTAACAGACATATCAGCCTGGATATCACACCACTTCCTCAAACTGAATCTATCTAAAACCAAGCTCATACCATTTCCATTACCAATTCACTCCCTGATTATCTCTCACCTCGACTACTACAACTCCCTCTTCATTGGATTACCTTTACATAGACTTTCCCCCCTTCAGTTCATAATGAATACTGCTGCAAGACTCATCCATCTTACCAACCGTTCAGTGTCCTCCACCCCTCTCTGCCATACCCTCCACTGGCTTCCACTCACCCAATAAAATTCAAAGTACTAACAATAGTTTACAAAGCCATCCACAACTCTGCCCGCAGCTACATCACTAACCTGACCTCAAAAATCAACCAAGCTGCTCTCTCCGGTCCTCCCAAGACATCCTGCTCTCTAGCTCCCTTGTCACCTCCTCCAATGCTCGCCTCCAGGACTTCTCCAGAGTTTCTCCAATCCTTTGGAACTCCCTACCCTAGTTTATAGGTCAAATTAAAAGGTGGAAAAAGTTCTGAAATGATTTATCGTTGTCTCATTTTTTTTTTTACATTACAGAAACCTGACATTTTACCAGGGGTGTGTAGACTATTTCTATCCACTGTATGTATGCTGATTTAAGCTGGCCATAGATGGATCTAAATTCTTTTGGGTTAGCAAGGATCTGCAAAAATTAGATTAATCTAAGGTCACTACCAAAGGTCTTCTGTAGAATAGGAATGTCGGAAAAGTTTTGGTGACCAGCAGCTGCTGATCAGTGTATTTTGACTGTGAAGGAGCACAAAATAGATTGGCACAACAGAGAGAATTTCTCCATCCAATCGACACACTGGCTGGTCAAAAAAACAAAAAAAACAAAAAAAACAAGTCATCCATGACCAGCCTTAGTTTAACTGCATCTAATTAGTATATACACTATATTACCAAAAGTATTGGGACGCCTGCCTTTACATGTGCAGAAACTTTAAAGGCATCCCAGTTTTAGTGCGTAGGGTTCAATATTGAGTTGGCTACCCTTTGCAGCTATAACAGCTTCAACTCTTCTGGGAAGGAGGTTTAGGAGTGTGTCTATGGGACTGTTTGACCATTCTTCCAGAAGTGCATTTGTGAGTAATGATGGCTCAGGTGTGTTCAGATCACACCCGCCAGGAAGCCATTACTGTACACTGCCAATCATAGGAAGCATGTGTATGTGCAGCTGCAAGCCCGGGAAATGCCTCACTGCCTATGATTGGTGGTGTGCAGTGACGGCTTCCTGGTGGTATGATCTGAACAAACCTGAGCCCATCCATATTAGAGAGGTTAGGCACTGATGCTGGAGAAGAAGGCCTGGCTCCCAGTCTCTGATATAATTCATCCCAAAGGTGTTCTATTGTGTTGAGGTCAGGACTCTCTGCAGGCCAGTCAAATTCTTCCACCCCAAACTTGCTTATCCATGTCTTTTTGGACTTTGCTTTGTGCACTGGGCCAAATCATTTGTTGGGGGAGGGGGGGGGGATTATGGTGTGGGGTTATTTTTCAGGAGTTAGGCTTTGCCCCCTTAGTTCCAATTAAGAGAACTCCTAAGGCATCAGCATACCAAGACATTTTGGACACATTCATGCTCCCAACTTTGTGGGAACAGTCTGGGGATAGCCCCTTTCTGTTCCAACATGACTGAGCACCAATGCAAAAAACAGAGTCCATAAAGACATGGATGAGCGAGTTGGGGTGGAGGAACTTGAGTGGCCTGCACAGAGTCCTGACCTCAACCCGATAGAACACCTTTGTGATGAAATGAGCAGAAACTGCGAGCCAGGCCTTCTCGTCCAACAGGTGCCTGACCTCACAAATGCACTTCCGGAAGAATGGTCAAAAATTCCCATATACACACTCCTAAACCTTGTGGACAGCCTTCCTAGAGGAGTTGAAACTGTTATAACTGCAAAGGGTGAGCCAACACAAGAGTGAACCTTACGGACTGAGACGTCATTAAAGTTTATGTGCGTGTAAAGGCGGGTGTACCAAAACTTTTGACAATATAGTGTGACTTTGAAGTGAAACTAAACCCACTGATTTAAAGAAGAAGTATGGTCAATGATCTTTTGGCCATACGTCTCCTATTGGTCACAGGAGTGCAAATAGCTCTGCACTCCTGTGACCCAGATTCAGCTAAAGCCTGCTGTCAGCTGACCTCTGAGAACCGGTCCAGGCTCTGCAGGGATACTGACAATAATATTAAAATCCACCCAGATACCTTTCTGCCAGCTGGCTCAGCCTCTCAACTACTGACCAGCCGGATCCTTCGTTGAATGCTGGAAGGGCAGAGCAGTGACTGACAGTCATCTCTCTGTGCTCAGAGTCGACCCAAGGACTGAGCGATCAGCGGTCACTGATTGCTCAGTTCTCAGTGTAGAGCAAGTGGGGAACAGCTGCAGCATCGGATCCATGATGCAGTCATCTAGGAGAGTATGTAGGTTTTTTTTCTTTCTTTTTTTAATTCCCCACACTTATCTTTTAATGGCTTCCCAAAAGAGAAATATGGCTTTTAAAATAATAAACGTTTACACTCACCAAGATGGATGCACATGTCCCCCGCCGGCTCTGCACTAAAAACTGATCGCTCAGTTCGCAGCATTCTGATTGCAGAGAGCTGGGCACTGTCAGTTTTTTACTCTCCGCTCTGCTCCCCCCACACTCACTGGAGCACTGGGCTGTGGTGGGGGCAGGAGGGACTGGCTCAGGCTCTCAGTGAATCACTGAGAGGCTGAGCCGTCTATCAGCCCAAGCTTCTGGAAATGTCCACAGATGACCACAATTGAAAGTCAAATGGGTTTGTGTGCCATTAAAAAGGTGATTAGCCATACCCGATTGAATTTACAAGTCATTTTTATGAGTGGGGTGACCCTTTTACCATCTCAGTGATTAGGTCTATGATTTTCCTGCATGGAGAGAAAATCTGACATCCTTTAAAAATAAGAGTTGCCTGGCAGTCTTTGGTTTTATATACTTTATGAGTCGTTGACCCAGATCAAGTACACAGAAAGATATAGGAGAGTGAAATCACTTTAACTAATCTACTAACCTGTTATGAGTTAGTGACTTCGAACATGTTGAAGCCAAAGGATCACCATGATAGTCAGGCAACTAGCATTTTCAGAAGCTGATGTCAACCGTCGCAGCCTTCATTCTACGCTGATAACTTGAAAGATCATGCATAATGTTTGTAAGGAGCCTGAAGCTGGTGTATATGGGAATAGCTCTCCCGCATTACAACTAGGCAAACAAATAATGTTCTGAAATGAACAGATTACTGAAAAATAGAGCGAGTCCCAGTTCACACTGGTGCAATGCGGGAAACCCTGAAAAATCACACCAGAATCGCACACTGATTCACACTGACATCTGCAAACCGCTGGGGGTGTCAATGTAAAGTTATTGACACCCACAGACCGTTCACAGATTGCAGTGTGAACTGTCAAATGGTGCAGAAATCGGATCGCAAAGGTGTGAACACCAATGCGATCAGATTCCAGTGCGGTCACTAAAAAAAAAAGGGTCCTTCACCCTTTTGGTGCGAATGCAAAGCGATTTCAGCCACACATTTTGTATGGTTCACATCGCACAGACATGGCAGGTGATCTGCACACCAATTTGGTGCGAATCGCATGCAATGTCTGTGACTACACAAGTGTGAACCCAGCCTGGAGGTGGAATGGTGAAACACAGCAATGCCTAGATGAAAAATATACCCCTTAAACAAGTATGTATTTCAATGGCTTACCTTTTAAAAAGCTCACAAATATTCAAAATGTTCCTTTCTCTGAAAATATGTAATATATTTATGATCAACTTTTTCATACATAAACAAACATCAGCATAGACCCAAGTCAGCATCTAGTAAATGTTTCAGTTATCCGTAGACAGAATTTGTGTGCATTATCCAGGCCCTGTCACCAGAAGGATCATTTTACTCAGCGCTGCTCTGTCATTCACACCCCACTTAAATATTAAGTAGACAGCCCACTCAGCTGTCAGCTTTGATGCCAACACTGGGCTGGGTGAAAGGATGGGGTTACAGTGAAACTCACAAGATAACAAAGAAGCAATACCTGTGAAGCTGATACGTGAGGAATCATGAATACCATATGAGTCATTAGTGAACGTACTAATGACTTTTCACTCTGCCTGATTGTTAACCCCATACACCCAACAGCAGGGACTGCTACAAAGTATTGCAGAAAACAGTTTATTCCTCCAGTAAAGAAAGTGTTAGTTAATTAACTATGACTAGCAATCCCACAAGTCCAGTGTGTCTGTACCTTACCTGTACCTAGCCGGCTGAACGAAAAACAAACTGACAGCTCAGGATGGGGCCGCTGTACTAAGAATCCGATGTTAGTACAGCAATCTCACCCTGCTGTTCTATTGTGTTCTGACAGGGTGCCCCCCCCCCCCTGTTTTTCTAATCATTAGTGGGTCAAATCGACATTTGATTTTGACTGCAATGACAAGAATGTTCGAAGAAGCAGGATGGAAAATTTTTCTCAAACTAACAAATTACTAACAGTGTATGTGGTTTTTGTTCGGTAAAGCCCTTTCATTGCAAAATCAAATGTTAATAGCAAATGAAATCTTTCCTATGACATTCAATTTTTCTGGGAATTTTCATAAAAATTTTCCAAGACTTATTAGAATTTTTATTCGAAATTCTATATATCTATGGCTAGATTTAAGTGTTTGTAAAGTCAGAAGGTTTTTTTATCCTAATGCATTCAATGCATCAAGTTAAAAAGCCTTCTGTGTGCAGCAGATCCCCTCAGACCCCTAACACTTACCTGAGGTCCATCTAGATCCAGCGATGTTTCAGGAGCGTCTCGGCTGCCTGGGACTCCCCTCCTCATAGTCTGAGACAGCAGTGCGGCGCCATTGGCTCCCGCTGCTGTCAAAAGTCAGTCAGCCAGTGAGGATAGAAAGGTGCCGGGCCGGGCTGAGGCTCTGTGTCTAAATAGACACAGGGAGCTGTGGCTCGGCTCAGGTGCCCCCATAGCAAGCTGCTTGCTGTGGGGTCACTTGACAGGAGGGAGGGGCCGGGAGCACCGAAGAGGGATGTGAGAAGAGGGGGATATTGGCTGCTCTGTGCAAAACCACTGCACAGAGCATGTAAGTATAACGAGTATACGAGACTTTACAATCAATTTAAGGCTCCATGCACACTGGGGCTCTTCTAAAAGTTTTTCTCATAGCAGGAGAAAAGCAGCTTCAAAAACATGCCTATGCCACGTTTTTTTTTTTTTTTCAAATAAATATTAATTTATTCTTTCCATTGAAATTAATAAACTAAACGTGTCTAGTGCTTAGGTGTGTTAACATGGGTTTAGGCGCATGAACACACAAGTTTTTTTTCTGCCTCTAAACTTCTGAAAACGACTATGTGTGCATGGACACATAGGCTTAAATTAAGTAGAATTTAGAAGCAGAATAAAAAGTGTGCATGAGGCCTAATGGTGCCCCAGTTGGCTCTGCAAAACTAACAGGCAGTTCTTGTAGTTTTTTATTGCCCTTTCAGCAGTCCGTCCCCTCACCATGAGTAAATGAGAAACATAGGTGAAACAAACATCATCCACCATCCTGCCAGTCAGTGCCTGTAATATTTGCCACCCACCAACTCTTTTCAGTCCTGTGGAAAGCACATTTTGCCATGTTACAATGGATGCATGACAGTCCATCAGCATTCTCTCAATGGGTCCCTGGCTTGTGTTCTACATGCAAAAGTCTCGCAGAGCCAGAAATCATCTTGTGACCCTTGCATTGTCCTCTGTTTTTTAAGCCATCTACTACTGGAGAAGGGTGTGTAATCAATCAGTACAATCTGCCCAAAAAGTAATACCTTGATGATGCCAGTGCCCACTTAATTGCTAGATACTCCCTTTCCACTTCAATAACTTCTCTCTTCAGGGGTTCGTTTCCAGCTGAGATTTGTTGATGGATGCTCTTCCCCATTAATTTCCTGTGACAAAACTGCTCCCAGGCCTACAGAGACATCATTTTGTACAAGAATTTCTTGTCTAAAGTAGGGGGTCCCTTATACAACACTGCCATCAGCTCCAGAAAAGCGCTCTCTGTCTTTTCATTCCATTTCATGGTAAATTTGCCCCCTTTGGTGAGATCAGTGGGTGTATCTGCTATGATAGCAAAATTAGACGCAAACTTCCTGTAGTATTCTACAATCCCTAGAAGGGCTCTAATCTGTTTTTTTTTAATACTGGTTGAAGCCAACTCTATGTCTTATGCCTCGTACACACGCATCGATTATTGGCCTGGAATTTTCGGCCAACGTCCGATCGGCCGATTTTCGGCTTGTTAGTATGATGCTTTCTACAACCGACTCCGACTTTTCGGCCGAATAAAATCTGGTGTGCAGGCTATAAAATTTTTGTTGGCCGTCAACACAACGGCCGATTTTCCGTCAGTCAGTACAGATTTTGGCAGACAAAAATCTGATGAGCAAGACTGGGCATGCTCAGAGAAGAAAAGACACAGGGAAAGTAAACCATCACATGGCATCACTTCAGAAGTAGATTTTGGCCGAGAAAATCCGTGTGCAGTCTAGGTACATTCCAACCAACAAAACACAACTCTGGACAAAAGTCGGCCGATCGGTCGGCCGATAATCGTTGCGTGTGTACGAGGCATAAGTCTTGTCCATTAGAGGCTTCATGACCCCCCCCCCCCCCCCCCATTGTAAAATACAGACCAAATACTGGGCTTCATCCGGTCCTATTGCACATTGTTTGGATTTGCTGATAGTCCGGCCTTACAAATGTAATGTAAATCTTGCTGGTTCTTCTGTAGGTGGGGATCCTAATCGAGTCAATCAAGACTAAAAGTGACCCCATCATACAGAAATGCAAAGTATATACTTTGTTGGGTTCAAAAATATAGTCCATCATTCTTTGTAATCAGGATGGAGCCCAATATAAGCCAAAGGGGAGGATGAGTCCATCTGGTGTCACAAAATCTGTCTTTTTTTTTGCCCTGTCTGTTTAGCAAACCTGCTAATACCCTTAAGTAAAATCAAGGGTGGTAATGTACCTAGCAGCAACCAACCTCTCTATCAACTCAACTAACCTAGGGCATAGACTAAACATGACATTTAGGATTTCATTTAGTTTCCTGCAGTCATTGAAAAACCTCAGGCTGCAACCTGCCTTAAGGGTGAACCCTATGGAACTTGACCACTTGCTGTTAGATTCCTCTGTGACCCTAAGGGCTAAACATTTCTGCTCCTCTAAGCTTCAGGTAACCGATAAGCTTCATGCGAAAGTACAGTTAAGATCATAATCAAAGTGTTTAGCTAGTTAATTTTAAAAACACTTTTTTGAAGTGGTTCTAAGGACTAAAGTTTTTTTCAATTTGATGAATTCTCTGCATTAAGGTAAAAAAGCCTTTCATATGCAGACCCCCCCCCCCCCCCAATACTTACCTGAGCCCGATCTCAGTCTTGTGCTGTGCCTGGGCCGCAGCGCCACTCTCTCTTCTGCTGCTGTCAATCAAATCTTGTAAGGAGGGGGCAGGGCCAAGCCATGCTGTGTGTGTCAATAGATGCCCTGGACTGAGCTCGCAGGAGTGCCTCCATAGCAAGCGGCTTGCTATGGGGGCATTAAGAAGGGAGGAGGAGACCAGAGAACTGGCAGGGGACCCCAGAAGAGGAGGTTTGAGGCCACTCTGTGTAAAAGCATTGCATAGAGCAGGTAAGTACAACATGCATATTATTTTAATAAAGAAAAAAAACTTTACAATTACTTTTATTTTTTTTCAAGAACTCTCTCGTGTCCTGAATCTGAGGAGTAGAGAGGATCTCTGACATCTTAACCTCTGGTATAACCTTTCAAGGCTGACACAAGAGGGTCACTTTCAGCTAAAAGAGCCTTGTGATCCTTTCAGGGTTTTATTAGGTTACCATGGTACATTTGGAGCAACTTTCTCTTGTATACCTGGTAGATGACATCAATGGTATTGTCTCTAATCTCATAGGGACTCTGTCACATTGCCATAAAATTACTTTCTGAAGTAGGCATCATAAATAAGACTGTCTCCTGGGTGAGAGATTCTGATCATAGAAGACCATGTATAAACTCTGGCCTTCACCTCTTGGGCTTTCTGCATACTGTGCTAAACTATGGGCATGACTGCCACTATCTCATCTGAGTAATGTGTTTGATTACACATTTTATGAGGTATGGCCTCGGCCATCAACGTTTCCCTGTTTATATACAGCAGTTTCTGGAAACATCTACCATACAAAAGCCAATAACCCTGTGGAGCACTGTGACATTTCCATTATTAAAAACAAGTAGGGTAATGGGAAGTCCCTGTGTTTTCTATCCTTATCAACCACTTTTCATCTTAGCTTTAGACGGGGAAATTTGGTCTGTCAAAATTTACTTAGGAATAGCAGGAAAACAAGTTGAACAGCTTTTTTTTGCTGGGACCTTAGAGGATGCGTTTCTGAGAAGTATTGCTTCTGGACAACAGGTGGCATAGCCAGGGACAACCAATATGTAGTGGTGCCCCTTGTGGACTTTGGCAGTGGTCCAACCACAATCATAGCATTTGTAAATAAGATTAATTTGCTTACAAAGATGGAAGCACTATACAAATCAAAATACAAATGTGGTATTTTAAGCTGCCCATGACTTCTTTGTACAGTTTATGGATTGAGCAAAAACAACAACAAAAAAAAAAAAAACAGATTCCTCCATTCACGTTACATAGTGAGGACTGATCTTCCGCTGCAGCTGATGGCTGTCAAAATGCCTGAAAAGGAGCTGTAGCTGATCAGATGCAGTCGCTGTTTGGCTGACAATTTTCTGCCCAGCTCCTTTGATTTTTTCCAATGTCCGGTAGGAGGCAGACAACAAGACCACCCATGCAACTTGTGTTTTTCAGGAACTGGCCAAGATTCAATCAGTGTATGAAAGGCTTTAATATTAGAAAGCGTGATATTACTTCTGACAAATCTAGCATTTTTGGCTAGATGTGGAAACAATCCAGATGACAAGCCCAATTACAAGAGCTATCCCATAGATCTCCTTGATTGTAGATCAATAACTGTCTTGGTAACTTTATATCCATGACTACTGAAAAAACATTTGCTTAAACTGGTAGAATCATACCTTACCAGTCAAAGCTTTTCCAACACAATGGATTATTTCTACAATCAAGTCAAATTTTGTAAACCCCAAATCTAACCAGTAAATAATTATTGTAGTTTGAAATACTGTAGTTGCTGCTTTTTAAAGATCAGGTACTTACCTGTCCATGGATTCCAGCGCCGACTTCCTGCAGCTGATTCTTCTCACTGCTGCGGTTCCAAGCAGCCAGCTCCCCACTGCACATGAGCAAGATTGGAAGGTGTAGGGAGACTGGTCCAGCAACCTCCTGGGACTTGTGACATGTCTTGGAAGGCTGGCGAGTGGGAGAAGAAACATCATCCTTGCCCAGAATGTGGGAGCAGGTACTGACAAAAAAATGGAACAAAACAAATACTGCAACTAAGTTATAGGCTTGGGGGGGGGGGGGCAATGAGGGGTACTTCATTATTTTAGTGCAGTTCTGCTTTAAGGCACAGTGGACACAGACAATTATTCTAGAGGTGTGGTACAGGAGATTAGCTATATTGTATTTTAGAAGCCTGTCCTGATTCAGAAATGGAAAAAATCTTGAGACGATAGATTTAAAAAATCTTGAGACGATCGATTTAAAAATCTGCACAGCCTGACCCTACATCTCCCCAATTCAATAGCTCAGTGCAGGATTTAGGAAGGATCAGGTCTTTAGGTTTACCTTATAAAGCCACAGGGAGTATTTTTAAAGTCAGACCACTACAGAAAAAAAATGTGTTTAAACCAGAATTACTTGTCCAAAAACTATGCGAACATAAAAAGGAAGGTCTATTTATTTACCTTTAAAATTACTGTAATAAATCAGTGTAGCCCTCATTCAAATTACATGACCAGCATCACATTATCTTGAACAAGCTGCTCTATTTTTGATTGTACTGGCTTACAAAAAAAAAAAATTGCAACAGAGCAAGCAAGCAGAAACATGACAGTGTGCAAAAAAAAAAAAAAAAGCATTCCGCATCATGTACATCAGCTCCCCAAATCCTTGACAAAGGGGTCACAGGGGACTTAGCCTAATAAACAAATATAATGTCAATGTATGAACACATATACATACACTCATTTCTATTTTAACATCTGTCTTGGAATTAAAAACAGAATGTGAAGGCAGACATCCCGGGACCATACCTGTCTTTGAGAGCTGTAGAAAGCATTTGCTGATAAAAGTGTTGCATTAGAGACCTCTAGTGGCAAACACAATGTCATGTGTACAGTATTAAACTATGTACCAAAGCACATGACTTGTTACCCTTTGCCTGTAAAGCAGGCATATTGAATTAAAATTCTCGGAGGTCTGATCATTAAAATTTTTATCCAGCAAAGGTCGGAGTCTCATGTTTGTGCTAAAACTCGGTTTCATCACAATACAGACCCTCCCCATTACATTACAGTTTCCCCTTTTACATCAGTGTCATCAGTCCTTCCCTTTACATCACAGCCCCCCTTTTACACTACAGCACCCCTTTTACATTGCAGAACCCCCGCTTTACATCACAGAACCCCCCTTTACAATACAGCCCCCATTTACATTACAGTGTCCCTTTACATCACCGTACCCCACTTTACAATACAGCACCCCCCCCCCCTTTACATCAGAGCACCTCTTTACAATAAAGCCTTTCTTTACAATACAGCATCCCCCTTTACATCAGAGCACCCCTTTACAATAAAGCCTCTCTTTCAAATACAGCCCCTTTACATTACAGTGCTTGCTTAACATCCCAGCCCCCCTTTGCATCCAAGTTTCCCCATTTTAAATCACAGCCCCCCTTTACATCACAGCACTTCCTTTACTTAAATGTTCTCTGTCCCCCTTCACATCACCTTACATCAGATACCTATACCCTTTACGTCAGCCCTGCCTTCCTTGCACCTCAGTTCTCTTCACAACCCTTCTTCCTTGCACCTCTGCAGCCCCCTCTATCTTGCATCTCAGTCTCCTTCACAGACCCCCTTCCTTGCACCCCAGTCCATATCATAGTCCCCCTTCCTTGCACCTCACTCTCCTTTATAGCCCCCCCCTTACTTGCAGCTCAGTCCCCTTCACCGTCCCCCTTTACTTGCACCTCATCCCCCCCTTACTTACATCTTAGTCCCCTTCACAGCCCCCCTCCTTGTATCCCAGTTCCCTTCACAGTCCTCTGTTCTAGCACCCGTTTCCTTTAAAGCCCTTTTTAATTTGCATCTCAGGCCCCCCCCTTACTTGCATCTCAGTCCCCTCCACAGCCCCCCTCCTTGTATCCCAGTCCCCTTCACAGCCCCCCTCCAAGCAGCCCAGTCCTCTTTACAGCCCCTTACATTCATCTCAGTCTCCTTCACAGCCCCCCCTTTCTTGTATCCAAGTCCCCTTCACAGCACCACCACCCCCCTTTTTTTATACTGGTCCCCTTTACAGCCACTCTTCCATCCCTGTAATCCTCTTCCTACCTTACACAGCAGATAGAAGGCAGAAGGCATGGCATGTCCAGACAGAGAGTGGGACATGCTTTTCATCTTAATAGGCAGGGGATTGGTTTCTAGGACTGCCCCGCATCCTAGCAATAAATCATTGGCTTGTTAACTTGAAAAGGATGTCCCGCCCTCTGTCCGGACATGGCGTGCCTTCTGCATGCTACAGACAAATGCTTTGGCAGCGGTGGGAGAAAGAAGATGTCAGCCAGGAGAGGATACCCAGGCTGCTAAGTGGTGGAGCCGTGGTCCAGGTAAAACAGCTTTAAGGTCCGCCATTAAGTGATGCCTGCTGAAGAGGATTGATCATCTCCTGTATGTCCTATCTAATATCCATTAACCAGCATGTGTATTTAAATCTGAATGGCTACACGAGCACCATTAGACTGAGTACAGGGCAATTATAAATTATAACTTAATTATAATGATATTATCAAACTGTGGCTGAGTATACATTATAAAAAGAGAAGTAGCTTTCACAAACATATGTGGTATAACAATTCTTATTGCATATTTTTCTGTGTACTATCTTCTGTTTTAGCTAGCGACAACCCATAGGACTCTTTGCTAGTGATGATTTTTTAAGTAGAGTCATCAATTTAAAGTATTCATATTACTTAGAGTACCTTTTCTTCATGTATATCTTAACAGCACAATTAAGCTGATTGCCAAAAAACTACATACAAATTAACTCAACAGATGTACTTGCATGTGGCCTTTCCTGTGACCATGCGCCCCATGCCATTTTCCTATATATGGATTCCTAATTTAGTGAATATTGTGAGTGTCTAAAAAATAGGATAAAAATGTAATTTTCTTTTTTCTCTAATAGATATACCCAAAGAAAATAATCACTGTGCTTTTAGCCCTTAAAATATGTTAAGTGGGAAATTGTCAAAGTTTCAGATGTGTTTTGTCTGTTTGTCAGACTCAGAGATGACACGGATGACTCATAGGCCCAGAACTCCAAGGATACATTGGGTGGGATTTACTTCTATCCACCGTGTGCAAAATTGAACCAGTTACCATAGAAACACAAAAGGTTTAAGCCTAATGAGTGTATAACCTGAAGATGCCTAATTAAGTGGCAGGATCCTGTAACCAGACATGCTTAGTGTCTGTCCCCAAGGACCAGTAACAAGTTTGAAATAATTCATGTACCAGCTCTCTTAAATACACACCACCTGTTCCACTGCTCCGGCTTACTTTCAATTACTGCTCAACCTCAGTATACCTCAATGGTCTGTACCCAAACAAACCCAGGCCCTATGTCCCGAAAACACCAGTGGAACTTAAAGAACAGTTCTTGGCTAAGCAAAACTTTTAATGTTTAATTTAGTTTTCCATGGTACAGCACAGCAAGACAAGCAACAATGATATTATATAAGCTCCAAGCAAAGAACTGTTTAGGAAACCAGGGAAGTAACAAACACCTTATCATTAGGTGGTGTGTAGTAGCGTGGATCTTATTTTACACACATGGAGGTCTAGTACAAGCGTCTCTTGAAACAGAGGCAATCAGCATTTTGAGAAAAAAATTTTATCAACTCCACAGGCTCCACCAATGTCTTCTTTACCCCTGTGATGGCAAAACAGGGGCCACCAAGGTCTTCACTCCCTCAAACTAGTATGCAAGAGGGCTCCCTGCTTCACCTTCTCTACATGTACAGAGCCCTACTGGGCCTCAGCACTGTGGGGGGTCACAGAGAGGGGGAGGGCTATCTGCAGGGCAAGATGACAACACTGCAGTGAATTCACTAAAGACCATTCACCACTGTCACCCTGTGGGAAGAAGATAGAATGACTGGCAGGTATTAAAGATTAGTTTGAATTAGGTCAAAACAGAACTAAATAAGCGTGTATTGTAAATTGCTAGCAGGTACATTTTTATATCAGGAGAGACTCTATGGGGGGATTTACTAAAACTGGCGCGCATAGAATCTGTTGCAGCAGTACACAGTAACCAATCAGCTTTTAACTTCAGCTTGGTTAATTAAGCTTTGACAAAACACCTAGAAGGTGATCGGTTACCATGCACAGCTGCACCAGATTTAGTGTGCACCAGTTTTAGTAAATCTCCCCCATATGTCTCTTCTGCAATAAAACTCCTTTCTGCCTGCCAGAATTTTTTCTTGGATCCTAAGCCTCGTACACACGTACCGATTGTCGGCCGTAAATATTCGGCCGACGACCGATCGGCCGATTGTAGGCTTGTTAGTATGATGCTTCCGACAGCCGACAGCGCATTTTCGGCCGAACAGAATCTGTCGTGCAGACATTAAAATTTTTGTTGGCCAACACCAGAACGGCCGATTGTTCGCCAGTCAGTACAGAATTCGGCCGACAACCAGCAGATTTGCAAGACTGGGCATGCTCAGAGAAGAAAAAACACAGGGAAAGTTAACCATCACATGACATCACTTCTGCAGTCAGCGGACAAAATTCTTGTGCAGTCTTTTGCACTTTTCAGCGGACAGGACAGCCCTGGACAAAAGACGGCCAATCGGTCGGCCGACAATCGGTACGTGTGTACGGGGCATTAAAAGTCAGACAGGAGCAGCAGCTCAGTGCACAATTTCGGCATGCTGGGAGGGCTGGGGTGAATTAACACCAAGCGGGGGGGGGGGGGAAGGGTAATGACCCTGAGCTGACCAATTGGGATAGCTGAATATGCTGAATCTGGAAGAAGACCCAAGGAAAGTTTCAACAGAGATGATAGAGCAGTGAGGGAGAGTGAGGACATAGCATTACTCAGAGAGGGAATTTTGGGAAGTAAAAGGCCATAATGTGCAAATTTTCTGTGAATATTTGCACTTTATGGCAAGAACCCTGGGGCTCTAATACATTTAGTTCTGCTATAGAAATTATTTTCATAATTGTTATGTATACTGGTGTAGCGGGGTCTCCCATTATACAAGTTGTAAAGGACTGCTGCTTGACATTTTCAGGAACTCCGCTCCCTCTAGTGGTGCTGAGGTTACACTGCAAGCAGTCGGTAATATCTTGGACACTGCAGACTACATTACCCACACTGCAGTTGTGATACCAGGGTGCACTGCCTCACTGTGCAGCCTTCTGGGGGATGTTATATAAAGGAAGGGAGGAGCCGGGCCCTCTCTCTTGGGACACCGATCTGAAGCCAGCAAGGGACCCGCACGGAGGACTGTCGCTGTACTGAGAAGCCATAACACTTGGGCCTATAGTGATTGAAAAGTGGATCCTCTGATTCCTGGCAGGCAATCTACTCTGGAAGTCCATCGTTGTTCGTAAAGTTAGGATCCGCCCAGCGTCAACACCCGGCGAGGTTGGTGACCGGGACTGGAGACTGTTGTAGCAGCGGAAAGCGCCTAGGAACAAGACTGGTTGGTGAGAAGGGCACCTGCCCACAAATTGATTCCCTGTTGGGAGAAAGTGTCTCCGGGTGGTACTATATCAGTAGCTGATGTTCTGTCACATACTTGAGGCCTAGTGTACCTTCACAGAAATCACCAAGTGAGTACCAGTGCATAAAAACGCCAGGATACAACACTTGCAACACTAGTGAGCCGCCCATCCCTGTGAGACAAGACATTTAGGTGCATGTTTGGAGCCTTTAACTTTACTGTGTCCCTCCTAGAACTGCCTATTACCTGCCTATTTGCTAGCGAAGACATCCATCCGGGAAAAGAAACTGTGTGTGTGGGGTCCGTATAAATCTGGATTATATGGTAAAGTGATTGGACGTGTACAGAGAGTAACTTTAAGGGAAGGGCTGCTGTGTGTCATTTAACTACACAAGTAGACCTGTGTAGCTGTATTAATTACATGACTTACCAATTTTATTAAATTCCAGTTCATTAGATGTCTCCTGCAGTATGTTGTGAAGTCCATTTGTATTCTAATGTATGCTGTTCTCATTGCACCCCAGTGAAGTTGTTTTAGCTAAACGTAAACTTTGGTGTCGCACCTGGGCCACAGGGAGCTACTGGAGAAAGGTAACCAGATATTTATTCTCATTTAAATTGATATCTGCCAATTTTTGCTCCTTAATAGTCCTCTGGTGTTATTAACTCATATTGTGTCAGTTGTGCCTAGGGAGGGTTCGAGCCACGTTTGAGGGTTGGTAGGCAGGACGTAGACCCAAAAACTTAACCAGCAGCTCCCTCGGGGGTGGTGCTACACTGGTACAGATAAAACATATTTTCCAGTTCTATTGACACTGTCAAAAATTTGATTTCTCATCTTTTCGGGGAGATTTCCACTCAGTTCATATCTCTGAGACATATAAAGTAAGAGAATAATAACATGACAAAGGTTCCAAACCTTGCTCCCACTCTCTAAAAATAGGATAATAAAAAAAAAGGAAAATTGGCTGGAGTTTAACTGGCGTGACTGCCAGGCAAGCAGCATTTTTAGTCAGAGAAGACAGGTTTTCTATCAATAGTTTCTAATGGCTACTTTTTCAGCTAAACTCTAGGCTTGAAAATAGAGTTCACCTCGCAGTGGGGGCTCTTTTTCATTTGCAAAGGATAAATGCTCATTTTGTGTTAGCAGGGATAAAATAAAGAGTAGTATTTGCCTTAGATCTCATTCCCCGGGCAGCTGCCTTCTTCCAAGCAGTCCAGGGTTGTGGATGGGCACTCAGTGTTCTCACTTACAATGCAGGGCAACTGCATTGCACTGTACGTGATGATGACAGAGAACTGCAACCAGTTAGGTAGATCGGAGGAATAGCTTCAGGGGACCAGCCTTTCAAGGAGAAGGGAGGCTATTGGAGCCTGAAAGGTAAAAATTTACTATAATTCTGCCCAAAAAAAAAAAAAAAGAGAAGAGATTCAACCTTTGCAGTGCACTGGAATGGTTACTTTTTCTTTAGACCGGACTTCAGATCTGTATGTATATTGTGTTAATAAATGTGTTTGTGTTTTGAAACTGGGAAACTGCAGGCATGCAAATTAGCTGATATCCAAAACCAGACAAGCAGAATAATTTATTGTGTCTACCCTACAGTAAGGTCAGTAGGAAATAGTAGGAGGAATGCCACTGACAGCTATTACATTCTGGGAAGGAAAGACACACGCACATACATATACATATATATATACACACATTATTATATATATATATATATATATATATATATATATATATATTTTTTTTTTTATTATTATTATTATTACGCAAGGCATGAGGACACGATCAGTTCTTGTTAGGGTTGTTGCTTTTCTGCAGTTTCACCAAGGTTGTGTTATTTAGTAAGTTTAGATGCACTTTAATTAAGAGATAAAAAAAAATGTAATACCTTTTAGTTTAGCACATTTAAGCAGTTTGAAAAACTTCAAAGTATACATTTTAGCCAAGAATATGTTATTGTGTATTACTTTGTGGGATTTTTTAAGGGGATATGTAATAACATTTGGTAAAATATATTATATGCAATCTATATAATAGGTGGAATGCATAATATAGGTTACTTTACAATACAGGATAGAAAAAACTTTATGACAGGGGTTTCCAACTTTTCGACCTTCCTGGGCCACATTGGAAGATGAAAAATTGTCTTAGGCCACACATAATGAGCTAATGAGCAGCTCCTCCTGCGGCTCTCAGTAGGTAGGTGCAGCTGCCAGGCCCGTTCACTACAACTTTCCGCACCTATTCGCAGCTCTTTATACAGACAGCAATTACCCTAAGCATACCGATGTCTAGGGTAATCATATAGGCATTCTGCAGTATAAATTTTCCATGTGAAATTTCCTGAACGCCAGAAATTTGTTAATGAAACAGATTGATAATCACACGAAATTTGCCTGCGGACTTCTGGACCACTAACACGTGAGAATAGAAGCCTGTGAATTTTGATCCTCTGGAACCGGTACAATTACTTGCTCTACTTCTCACTGGGAAGCTAACTCTAGTGCATTGAGGACCAAGTCCTCTAAACAGCAGCTTGCCAAAAGAGGCATCCGCAGATGCCAACATCCACTTTATAGAACTTTGTGAAAGTGTGCACGGTGACCAGGGGGCCGCCTTGGAAACCTGCGTTACTGACCCCTGATGACGGAAGGCCTAAGAGGCACTGAGCGCCCAAGTAGAGTGCGCCTTGATAGGGAAAGGAGGAACCTGACCCCTGAATCACCATCTGTCTGATCCATCTGGAAATGGTCGCAGGGGAAGCCGGAAGTCAGAGACCCATCCGTAAGCACAAATAGTAAGTCTGACTTCCTAAAAGACTCCATAGCTGCCAGGTACAACCTAATTGCCCAAACCACATCAAAAGGCATGCAAGGCAATTTCCTTAGGATGTTTTGGCCTAGGACGCAGGGAAGACAACACAATGTCTTCATTCAAATGGAAATTGGGAGACAACCTTTGGAAGGAATGACGGACAGGTGCGAAGAACCACCTTATCTCTGTGAACCACCAAGTAAGGTGAACGACAGGATAACACCGCCAGTCAACACAATGTCTCCATTCCCACCTTCTGACACAGCGTAAACAAGGGAATCTCCCGAAGAATCTCAACGGTAAACTTCAGGAGGACCAAAAGCACCAAATTGAGGTCCCAAGGCGGCAATGGAGACCGCACTGGAGGAAACAAATGGTGAACACCCTGAATAAAAGGTACACACCATGGAGTGTGTGGTCAAAGACCGTCAAAACCGACACCTGGCCTTTGATGGTACTCAAGGCCGATTTCTGTCCAACCCCCCATGAAGGAAGGTCAAGATCCGAGTCACCGAGAAGGAGCGAGGATCAACCCCAAGGGACTCACACCACGCAATGTACATCTTCCACGTACAATGGTAGATCTTCCTAGAAGTAGATTTCCTAGCTTTTAACAGTGTTGGAATCACCCATTCAGACCAACCCCTAACCTTCAGTACCTGGCTTTCAACAGCAAAGCTGTCAAAGCCAGGGACTGTAAAGCAGGGTAGAAGATTGGCCCTTGGGACAGCAGATCCTCCCTGAGGGGAAGCTTCCAAGGAACGTCAGGGACCAGCCGCACCAGATCGGCGTACTAAGAATGGCAAAGCCAGTCAGGGGCCACTAAGATGACCGGAATCCCTTCTGCCTCTATCCTGCATAAAAGTCTTGGCAGAAGCTTGAGAGGAGCGAAGGCGTAAATCAGACAATACTGACCCCACGGGGTCACCAGCATGTCTGTGGCGACCGCCAGAGGATCCCGTGACCATGCCACAAACTTTTGTACCTTTCCTTTGAGCCTGAGACACCAACAGATCCACCTTGGGGGTGCCCCACTGGAGACACAATTGATGAAGAGACCATTCCCCCTGGTCCAATGCCTGCTGACTGAGGTAATCTGCCTGTCAGTTTTCTACTCCGGTAATGTGTATAGGGGAAAGGGCTGAAACAAAAGTTCTGCCCACCTGAGAATGCCGGCTACCTCCAGAGCCGCCAGGACACTTCTTGTGCCCCCTTGACATAAGCCAGGGCTGTGGCATTGTCTGACTGAATGCGCAATCAGTGGTGACCACCGTCCAATACAAGGGGAGGAAGTATTTGCCCTGACGGAACGCCAGAGAATGAAGCCACCAGATCAGGGACTCTTTTTGCAAAATGGCTGAACTACACAAACATTGCCGCCGTGCAGCGCAGCACAAAGACTACAAGAAAATGGTGGACCCGCAGGGCACTGCAAGGCTCCCAGGAGGGACCCCTAGGCCTCAGGACAGGCACAGGCAGGATGGGGGGTCCTGGCAAGAGCTCCCAGCAGGTACAACCCCCCCCCCTTGCACAGCCGATTGTTTGGTTGCCGGCAGCGCATCCCCCCAGCCCCCATCGCCAGGATAGAGCCCTGCCCCCACCCCGGGAGATGTACCAGACCACCCATACAGCCCCAGCATTAGTGGAGGGAGGTAGGATGGGGGGGGCAGGTGAGAATGATGCCCAACGGGAAGGGGGGGAACCCGGGAGTCCGGCCGTCCCATGGAGGGGCCTGAGTCTACCCCAAAACCCTCCAGGGGGGGAGAAGGGACAGCTACTTACTATACCAGGAATCATGTGGGTACCGCTCCGGACAAAACACCTCGCCATCAATTTGGGGGGGCTGTTGGCTAGGAGGAACACTGGGACTCGGGCCGAGACCCGGTCGTATGTGACCTCACAAGGCATTTAGCTCGCAGGCCAGCCCCTGTCCGGTTGCAGTCAACCTAGAGCAGAGCTGATGTCTGCACGTGCTCGCTGGCCAGACTGGGGTGATCACTGGATCTAAATTATCCAGCCAGTCGCCCAGTCCAGCAGTTAAATGTAGATCTCACAGAAAAAAAACAGGAGGAAAAAATCTATCTATCTAAAAGAAAACATTTTGCCAGGACCAGAGATCCCAGCAAGGAACTAGGTCCTTACAATTGACTACCCCCCTGGGACTGCCCATAGGCGTAGCAAGACTTTTTTTCTGCCTAGTGTCCTACTGCTGTAGAGGGCAGTATAACCCAATCTAACTTGCACTGATTGAGAAAAAAAAAAGAGATAGCCTTCCCCCTAACTCTGACCTGTCAGGGGTTGTAGAAGTAAAGAGTAGTCCTTCCTTGGCCTTATCCTTATTAAAGAGCCATTTCTTTTCACTCTGGCTTTTACCTGCCCTAAAATCTGTCTTGTCCTGAGGTTTACAAAATGGCCTCCTGTTGCAAAATCTATTTCTCTTCATAGAGAATTGTTTTACCCTTTTCCAAGGAACATGCTAAGACTGTCTCCAAGGCTGACCCAAATAAGTGCTTCCCTTCAAAAGGGATACCACATAACTTATTTTTTGAAGTAAGGTCTACTTCCCAGGTTTTAAGCCATAAAGCTCTTTATGCTGAGTAGACTAGTGCTGAGGTTCTGGCTACTAACTTAACTGAATCTGTTGCTGTCTCTGCCAGAAAAAACATGGATTTCGCCACAAGTGGGAGAGACTCCCCGATCTGCTCCACCGGACTGTCAGAAGACAATTAGTCCAATCTGTGTACCCAAATGTCAAGACTCCTAGCGACGCATGTGGAGGCTAGCACAGGCCCCAATGCAAACATCAGGGATTCCCAGGCTTTCTGTAGCAGAGACAGAAACTGTTTCTTTTCAGGTTTCCTCAATTCAGAAAGGATCATATCCTGTAAGGACTGATGGACAGGAAAAAGTCCTATGCTTATGCTCCTGTAACCCCCTATACATCATCCTATCCTGAGCCATAGGGGTATGATACATTTCCTCAATCTGCTCAGAAGTGTAGATAGCCTTTAAAAGTTTGTTGACCTCCTCTACTGGAAATAGTTACCAGCCTCCCCTGCAGCCAAGGATGATGCTCCTTTAAAAGCGGAGGCTAAATTCTCTCCCTCTTCCAAATTGGAGAGGGAGAGATTGCTTGCAAACTGACTCCAATTCCAAGGAGGGAAGAGTTCTAGCAGAAACTAAGGGCTCCTTTTCTACTATGACAATCTTAAATGTTGAAGGATCCAATCCTAGCAGCATAGTCCTAACAAATTGAAAAGAAGAAATACATCTCCTTCAAGGAAGACATTATATCCTTCATGCATGCCACTGACTCAGAGCTTGACTTGCTACAAGAGAGATACAGCTATCACACAATAACTTGCTATAAGTGTCAAGTTCCACATGGGCTTGTCGGTCTTAGGAGTTGCAGTATTGGAAGTGGTTGCTGCTGCTGGTATAGCTTGTGCAGGAGCTACTTCACCTCCAGGGGTTCAGCTGGCATCCATAATGACAGGAAACCCACCAAAAGCAAGGCTGCCCAGGAACATAGTCGGATGTGGGCAGATGTCACTGTTGCCAGTTGTGGGGGCAATAAAGAGGGCCAAACCCCCCTGGCCTTGTGTCACGGAATAGCCAGCCACTCATGCTAAATCCAGCTTAGTGCCAAAACTGATCTTAAATCCACTTAAAGAACTCACTCCTCTCCTCAGCCATGGACCCGAACCACCCCACATCTCCAAGGGACCAGATAGTGGAACTGAGCAACTGGAGTCACCTCTACTACCTAAAGTAAATTCCAGCACACGAGTGAATAGGGTAGGGCTTCTGGGTGTAAGCAGTAAAATCCCTGGCACCTGGAGGTCTAGCAGCCACAGCCACCAGAACCAGGGGAACAAGCAAAATTTGTGTCCTGTCCTGGAGGGTCTGGAAACAGAAAACAACTAAAGGACAATAAATGGGAGCCTTTTTGTCTATGTCTACTATAGAGGGTGGAGCCAATCATCTCTCAAGTAAGCTGTTCTGGAAGATGAGGGTGGAAATTTGGGTTTTCTTACACTTTCACTCCTGTAAATATTGATAAACAAGACAAATAGAGAGGGTGAATCACTAATGGGGGAAGATACAGCAATACAAACCTGACAGGTGTTCTACATTCTATCCAAAACAAAAAAAAACGTCTGCCTTTTGTTATACTTTAAAGGAAATAAGGAAAGGGAATAGGTTAAGATTTGAATTGAGTCGATATGTTAAGAGCTTAAAGAGGAGTTCCAGCCACCTGTAGTAAAAATGAAAGTCAGCACCTACAAAAAAATGTAGCTGCCGACTTTTAAAAAACAGCCACCAACCTGTCCCAGGATCCAGTGGTGAACTCACCCCAGGCGGTTTCTTTGGTCCCCGGCGCCAGCTCTTCACTATGGGCACCCAGCTGTGACAGCTTGCGGCTTCACAGCCGGGTGCCCACTGCGCATGCGTGAGTGGTGGATGCAGTCTTCTGGGACCTGTCAGTGTCCCAGAAGATTGCAGGGGGCGGGAGGAAGGAGAACTTCCGTTGCCGAGCGCCGCTCAGAACGGAAGTGGGAAGCGGGTACCTGTGAAAATCGGGTACCCACTCCCCCCTGCTCCTCAAAAGTGCCAATTGTGCAAGAGGAGCGGGGGACGAGTCCTTAAAGCAGAACTTCCTTTTAGGTGGAGTGCCACTTTAAAGTAACCCGGTCGGGAGGTTAAAAACATTACAATGGCATTACTATTTGAAGAAAGAGGCATTAAAAAATACCTGTTAGTTGGCCCATTTGCTGATACTCTGCTTTGTAGCAGAGCTCTTGGCACTTATAATATTTTACTCCTTTGGCTGGTCGAATGCTGGGTCCACCCAGTTAGCCACTGTGGTTTCTCCTGTTGACTCCTAATCACTTCCATCACAGCAGCCAGCAGAGGACCCACGATTCACACACGTGTGGAGAAGGATCAGTGGCAGGAGCTCTGCCACAGAGAAAAGTTTTAGCAAAACATGCCAATGGACAGGTAAGTATAATGCTGCTTTCTTCACCGCGTACTTCAGAAAGTTTGGAGTTTAATTGATACCCTTTATTAGCTAACTTATGTTAACCACTTGCCTAATGCCTAACGCTGATTTACGTTGGCAGTCAGCCCCTCACAGGCAAAGCGACGTAGGTCTATGTCGCTAGCCTTTGAGGCTCTAGGGAGCGAGTGCCCCGCCGGACCCGATGTCCGCCGGGCACTCGCGATTGTCCGTTACAGCGGGAGAAAGGCAGGCGGCTAATGTAAACACAGCCGCCTGTCATTCTCCCCTGTGTAAGAATGGAGATCATACGGATCTGCTATGTAGGACCGTTGATCTGTTCTTACACCAGTAGCCACATCCAATCACAGTTAGAAGCACGCCCCTAGGGACACACTTAACCCCTCCTTCTCAAATAAAGTTAACTCCTTCCCTGCCAGTGTAATTTTTACAGTAACAGTGCATATGTATAGCACTGATTACTGTAGTAATGTCACTGGTAACCCCAAAAGTGTCAAAAATGTCAGTCAAGGGTCCGATCTGTCCGCCGCAATGTCGCAGTCCCGCAAAAAAAAAAAAAAAAAATCGCAGATCGCCGCCATTACTCGTTATAAAAACAAAAATTACAAAAATCTTTCCCTTAGTTAGTAAACACAATAACTTTTGCGCAAACCAATCAAAATACGCCTTTTTGATTTTTTTTTACCAAAAATATGTAGCAGAAAACAAATTGGCCTAAAATGTTAAATTTTGATTTTTACATTTTTTTGGGGGAATTTCATATAAAAAAAAATGTGAAAAATATTGTTATTTTTGCAAAATTGACGCTCTTTTTTTGTTTATAGCGCGTGATCAAAAAAATCATACAGGTGATCAAATACCACCAAAAGAAAGCTCTGTTTATGGGAAAAAAAGAAAGTCAAATTCGTTTTAGGTACAGCATTGCACGACCGCGCAATTGTCCGTTAAAGTAACGCAGTGCCGAATCGCAAAATAGGCCCTGGTCAGGAAGGGGGTAAAATCTTCCGGGGCTGAAGTGGTTAATACAATAATACCTTTTCTCTCTATTTTTATGTTTTCCTTCTTATATACGTTCTAGTTTTCTTTCTTAAACCTTTTCCAGTGTAAGCAAACAATTGATCAAAAAAATGGCCAATGGTATCTTCGTAAGCCATTCTTGTATATTCTCCTTTAGATATGCCCCCTTGACCCTATCCGATGATATAATCACAGACCCAAACATGCACTGATGTTTGATGAGGTCTTTGTTCAGTCACCCATGCACTGATGTCTGATAATAATTGAATAATGGAAAATAAGCTATGACAGTTTGCTTGATACACACCTGGGAGTTAGTTTATTTTATCAACACAAATAACTTCACTTCCTGAACGATATGGCACACAAGGCTTATGGGCTAGTGTCCCCGTAAGGAAAAGAGTCTAAGCATTTCAGCTCCTTGCCAAGTAGATAAAGACTTATATGCCCATCAGCATTAGGCAGGTGCTATAAATAGGACCTGAATAAATGTAGCTCTGTCTCACAAACACCAGCCCAGTAAATTGCACCTTTTGGCTTTTGGGAGTTTATCTTCTAACCATATGATGAAGAGAATATGGACTGGTATCAGAATGGCAGAGGGCTAACCCACTCATGGCCCTTTTGCTATGAAGGTACTGATTTAATAGCCTAGTGTACTAGGGGGTCACATGCACAGACTTACTTCTATGATACAAGTATGAAAGTATATGTAACTGTTGGGATGGAAAAAATGTTGTCATATTGCTTTTCTAATATCCAAAGGCTTTCTTACATCTATGATCAGCTTAAGAAAAAAGAGTTCTTATAACATGCTTTTGATGAGGAATGCATTCAACATGTAACACTTACAGTATGTGAATTTCACCAAAAGCTAATACAGTAAACCCCGCTCCATCGCGGTTCAGTTTTTGCAGTCCCGGTATATTGCATTTTTTTTTCTAATGTTATTTTACTATATAAATCATTAAAGATTAAATATTTGTGTGTTTTCCATAGCTCTTGCTATGTCTGTCAGTATCTTTTATGTGTTTAAATGAGTTTCTATTGTTTTAAAAGTGTGTTTAAAGACCTTAAAATGCTTTTACACGTACAGTGACAGTAAAAAAAACATGCCTACAATGCATTTTAATAGAGTTTTTCTATTTTGCGGATTTTCCCTTTTCGCGGCTGGGTCCGGAACGTAACCCCCGCAATGAAGGGGGGTTTACTGTATACCAGTTCTGGGTATAGAATAGTGTTTTGAATCATCTACAGATCTGTATAGAAATCCAGTGTAGACAGTGGAATCTCTTTACAATGGTTTTGGCAGATGAAGAAAGCCTGCTGTAATACTAGTATGCCATACGCGGAAGTTGCTCATCACTGCTTGTAGCATGGCAGTGCTCGGAGTTGTGAACAGATGACTCCTTTATATTGAGTGAGCTTGCTGCAGTTGTAGTTGGATCACTGATGTGTACCGGCAGCTCATTTAAGGATCGAGTTGGTTTAGTGGAGTGTCACTAAATGCTGCATGTCTGCTGTTGTCTGGTAAGCAGCCATCATCTACTAATTAGCACAGAGGTGGTTCACTGAGCACTTTGAAGCAGTTATTTGTAAAAAAAACACCCAATTTGTTTCACAGGTTTGGACTCTTGTTTTTTCTCACAATTCACTCATGGGACTTTTCTCTAAGGACTGCTAGAGCCTATTGCAAATCCTGTCCATTTTGTTTTTATTAGGTTACTTTTATTTCACTTGGGGTTACTGTTTACAGATATATTTTTTTATTGTCACAAAGAGAAACACAAGAGAGACACTGTATATACATTTTATTAGATAGTGCACTAGTACACAATTTTTTCAAATAAAAGTAATGAGCCGATGACTGAGCTGTCCAGCATTCACTCAAAATTGACATATAATCTTAAAAATGGACCAGCTTTTTAAAGGCTCTAGACATATGTGGGCTGCCTTTGCTTGTCTCATTCTAAAAATTGTAATTGTCTGGCTTTATCTGTTTTAAATATTTCAGACCCTGAACAAAACTGCCCTAAGCCAGAGAAAACGTAGAAGTCTTTACCTCTATACTTGTTCAGGGTCAATGAATTCAAGTACTGAAGCCAGAGCTCCAACTTGATGGCATTTTCCTGAAGACTTCAGCGACAGCAGGCATGTATTCCACATGACATGTTCCTTTAAGTAATAAAAATGGCGTAGATAGAATAACCCAGCTATATTTGTCTGATCTGGTTGAATGCCCTGCAGAGAACCAAAGCAGTTCATAGCAGCTGTCAGTTTCCCTGTTATTACTGCCAACACCAACAGACCTAAACAGATGACTTCCACAGTACACATCATAGAATACAATATTCCAAAAACAAAGCACCAGTGTATTGCCCTCATGACCACAGGTCCTAGGTAACTTGAGAACTAGAACAATACAAGGGGTTCTCTAGAATTGGAATGTCAGTCATCCTTGGTTTAGTCAGCCTGTAATATATCAGTATCTGAAGTCAGCTGGATAGCTAGGACTTATAATGAATCCCAGTACAGATGCTTATTCTCAGTGAAAACCAAGCCTTTGACCCTTGCCCCTTCCCAGACTTACATTCATATTATACAGATTTTTATGTTTAATAGCTGCAAGCTCACAACTGGGATTTTTTTCATCATCTTGAAACTACTGAGTCTAACAAAATATCCTGTATTTCCAAACTACACAACTCCAATTGTGAATTCCAATAGTTAAACTTGATAATTCCTTCTGACCTGAAATATAATAAAAGTATTTTTTTGTATTCTGTTATTTGTGTCACCAGTGGACAAAATTCACACACTCTATGTGTCCGGGTGGGCATTGACACCAGAGCTAAAATGAGAAAAATCCAATATTTTGAGCTGTCACTAAAATTGAATAGAGTAATCTTCAAATGGGGATACTTTCTCCTGGGACACCTGACCAAAAAAGGGATTTTCCTTTTTCTAGAGAGATTATTTTCTTACTACCTGTTGTGTCTACGAGATATGAAGTGAGGGTAATTCTCCCCAATGGGACATACAGCAAGAGAATAAAAATAGGGTTTAAAGTGGTAATAATATCAAAAGTTGAGAGGTCTTATCTGCTATATATGCCCACATCCCTTTTGGTTATAAAGAAAAAGAATTTCCCTTGTTTCCCCCAATTTCTTGGGTCCAAGACATGATACTTACAGGATATCCCCACTCCAATCACATCTTAAAAAAAACAACAAACATTGCTAAGTAAAATCAGGTAGGTAAAATGGCAGTTTTACCTACCAATTTTTGTTTTTTTATGATGTGATTGGTCATGCGAGAATGTGGGGATATCCTGTAAGTATCATGTCTTGGACCCACTTTTCGCCATATCTATTGTCATACAATACCTGTGTGTACAAATTATGTTTTCTGGTTAATTTGACATACTTTATAATTCTTAGACCATACCAACATCACATTGCAGAGATCTCCCTGATGAGGGAGTCTTAGAACTCTGAAATGTGTTGGATTTGCTTATGCAACCTCTGCATGGTGATCTTAACAATAACACTGTGTAATTTTGATCTGAGCAAACACTGTACCCCACTTTTACTATGTATAATCTTTTGATTTGATTTTTTTGAGCATGTAAAAAACTTTTTCTACAAATAAAATTATAGCTTTTTTAAACAAATTTATGGTTACTCTCTCAGCCTTTAAAGTCCCATTCTAACAGGGGAAATTACATTTCTACATACAGGGAGTGCAAAATTATTAGGCAAATGAGTATTTTTGAGGATTAATTTTATTATTGAACAACCATGTTCTCAATGAACCCAAAAAACTCATTAATATCAAAGCTGACTATTTTTGGAAGTAGTTTTTAGTTTGTTTTTAGTTTTAGCTATTTTAGGGGGATATCTGTGTGTGCAGGTGACTATTACTGTGCATAATTATTAGGCAACTTAACAAAAATCAAATATACAGTATACCCATTTCAATTATTTATTTTTACCAGTGAAACCAATATAACATCTCAACATTCACAAATATACATTTCTGACATTCAAAAACAAAACAAAAACAAATCAGTGACCAATATAGCCACCTTTCTTTGCAAGGACACTCAAAAGCCTGCCATCCGTGGATTCTGTCAGTGTTTTGATCTGTTCACCATCAACATTGCGTGCAGCAGCAACCACAGCCTCCCAGACACTGTTCAGAGAGGTGTACTGTTTTCCCTCCTTGTAAATCTCACATTTGATGATGGACCACAGGTTCTCAATGGGGTTCAGATCAGGTGAACAAGGAGGCCATGTCATTAGCTTTTCTTCTTTTATACCCTTTCTTGCCAGCCACGCTGTGGAGTACTTGGACGCGTGTGATGGAGCATTGTCCTGCATGAAAATCATGTTTTTCTTGAACGATGCGGACTTCTTCCTGTACCACTGCTTGAAGAAGGTGTCTTCCAGAAACTGGAAAAGGCCCCACAAGCTCATCTTTGATGATACCAGCCCAAACCAGTACTCCACCTTGCTGGCGTCGGAGTCGGACTGGAGCTCTCTGCCCTTTACCAATCCAGCCACGGGCTTATCCATCTGGCCCATCAAGACTCACTCTCATTTCATCAGTCCATAAAACCTTTGAAAAATCAGTCTTGAGATATTTCTTGGCCCAGTCTTGACGTTTCAGCTTGTGTGTCTTGTTCAGTGGTGGTCGTCTTTCAGCCTTTCTTACCTTGGCCATGTCTCTGAGTATTGCACACCTTGTGCTTTTGGGCACTCCAGTGATGTTGCAGCTCTGAAATATGGCCAAACTGGTGGCAAGTGGCATCTTGGCAGCTGCACGCTTGACTTTTCTCAGTTCATGGGCTGTTATTTTGCGCCTTGGTTTTTCCACACGCTTCTTGCGACCCTGTTGACTATTTTGAATGAAATGCTTGATTGTTTGATGATCACACTTCAGAAGCTTTGCAATTTTAAGAGTGCTGCATCCCTCTGCAAGATATCTCACTATTTTTGACTTTTCTGAGCCTGTCAAGTCCTTCTTTTGACCCATTTTGCCCAAGGAAAGGAAGTTGCCTAATAATTATGCACACCTGATATAGGGTGTTGATGTCATTAGACCACACCCCTTCTCATTACAGAGATGCACATCACCTAATATGCTTAATTGGTAGTAGGCTTTCGAGCCTATACAGCTTGGAGTAAGACAACATGCATAAAGAGGATGATGTGGTCAAAATACTCATTTGCCTAATAATTCTGCACTCCCTGTAAAGTGGTAATAAAATCAAATCCAAAAATGGAATATATTGCAATTTACCAATTATTAGATGTGATAACTACATTTGTTTTCTTTTTTAGCCTCTTTTCCTGGCAATCTGGCCAGTAACACACTTCCTGTGTCTGAATGAAGGAGCACAGGGGAAACTTTGGACAGCAGCATTGTCAGTCTGGGAGAAGGGAAGTGTTGGATATACTAGCAGATTTAGGTACACTAACAAATTGAAGCCAAACTCCAGCTAATAAGATATAAGTAGTTACAGCAAACAGTTTTTTACTTTTGGATAAAGGTTTTACATAAATAAAAGCTGATCATTACAAGCACCCTTGCCAGTGGTGAATGGTTTGTCTTATCCCTGTAACTGTAAGGAGCTTGTTCTTTTTTGTAAAACAACAGCATTATTGGCAGGATCTCCAGGTGAAAACAAAGGAAAGAAAGCCTAAAAAAGACAATGAATGCAGCCATCACATATACAAATTGGCAAGTTACAATATAATATATATATATAGTTATCATTTTGTTTTCATCAACCTAGCTAAAATAATTTACAAAAGTACATGCACAATTCTTTCAGGTCTACACATCAGTTTAAGACATTGGGGCTGATGTACCAAAGAAGAAATGACTTCACTTTGCAAGGGAGGCTGCACTTTGCAAGGGGATTTTTTCCTATAGCTCAGTCAATGAGGTGAAGCTCGGCTAGTTTCAATTATTTAAGCATGTGCAAGCAAAATGCTGTTTTTTTACCTTGCACATACGTTTTTTTTTTTTTTTTGCAAACTGCAATTTCACCACGGAAAATGTAGCTACTCTTGCACAGTAAACAGCCTATTTTTCTTTAATGAATTAGCCCTATTATCGCCACAGTCTCCAGTAAAATAGTCAGTCTATCCCAAGTTAGCATTTAGTTCTTGCTGTATGCTGCTGTCAGATAGGTCATGGCAGTTGGGAGGATAGTGCTTTTGAACAAACGTCTGCACACAACTGAAGGTTGGCATGTGTGGGACTGTGCACACGAAAATGTGCAGATGCATGCACTAACACGTTCTATGATTTTTGGCACCAAGGAAACTATTTACACTGGATAGCTGCACAGTGCCAGTGCTGACTTGGCTCCAGCAGCACTTGTAAAACTGTGTCCAGTGTTTCCTGATAGACTTCCTGGTTTTCAACCTGACTTGTCCTGACCTGCTGGTTACCTGCCTGTACCGACCTAACCTTGCACCACAACCTGATATTCTCTCCCCCCCCCCCCCCCGCTCTTGATCGGTTTGTCTGATACGGACCCCAGCTTGGAGCCCGACCTAGCACCTGCTATCGAATCTGCACCTGATCTGTCCTCAAACCAGACCTTAGCTTTTGCATCTCTTCTGTTTACATGCCTACAGCTCCAATTACCATAAATCTGCTGGTCCTGTACTCATCCATTGCCATCTGGTGCTCCAAAGATAGGTCTCCTGTGTGCCATCCTCCAAGGGGAGTTCACACATCACAGGACTGACCAGTGGCTCCCATTCACTTCTACCAGCATTCAGCAGACCAGTGAGACACTCCTGCCACTGTTTGCCCTTATACTTCGCGCCCACTTTATCAAGGGCCCTGAGCTAGCAGTGTAAGGCTTGGTTCACATATATGTAAATTGGTTGCATTTTAGAACTGCATCCGATTCACATGACATGCGAACCAAGTCAGCATTCTATGGAGCTAATTCACATATCTGTAGTGCAGGGGTAGTGCGATTTCAGTGCAAATTAAAAAAAAAAAAAAAGGACCTTCTATGGGAACACTTCTGAATTGCACATGTCATCAGTATTGAACACAAATTAAGAAAAAAAAAAGTGAGGATCCCCCCTAATCCATGCCAGGCCCTTCAGCTTTGGTATGGATTTTAAGGGGAACCCCACTCTAAATTTTTTTAGAAATGGTGTGGCGATCCCCCAGTCCCCCACAAAATCCATACCAGACCCTTATCCGAGCATGCAGCCTGCCAGGCCAGGAAAGGGGGGGGGGATCAAGCGAGCTACCCCCTCCTCCTGAACCATACCAGGCCACGTGCCTTCAATGGGGGGGGATGATGGGGACAAGGGCCCTCTCCCCACAACCACTGATGAGGGTCTGTGGGCGAGGGGCTAATCAGAATATGGAGGCCCACAGATCCTGCCCCCCCCCCCATGTGGAGGAGTATGGGGTACATTTTCTGACTATTCATTTGCATGCGCTGTAATCATACTGAATTGCACCAAAAGTATGCACTATTTTAAAAATTCACTGTAACGGGTACCATGCATTTCGCGCAGGCAAACGCATTGCATTTGTGATCTGCATTTGGGGAAAAATGTTGGAACAATGTTCTGTGGACAGATAAGAAAAAAGGTATTTTTCAAAATAAATGTACAGTAAACCCCCGCTCCATCGCGGTTCAGTTTTTGCGGTCCCGGTATATTGCGGTTTGTTCTGTAATGTTATTTTACTATATAAATCATTAAAAATTAAATATTTTTGTGTTTTCCATAGCTCTTGCTATGTCTCTCAGTAACTTTTATGTGTTTAAATGAGTTTCTATTGTTTTAAAAGTGTGTTTGAAGACCTAAAAATGCTTTTAAAAGTACAGTGACAGTAAAAAAAAAAAAAAAACATGCCTACAGTGTATTTTAATAGGGTTTTCTATTTCGCGGAATTTCACTTTTCGCGGCTGGGTCTGGAACGTAACCCCCGCAATGGAGGGGGGTTTACTGACAGTATTTGGAGGAAAAACAAATGCTCAATTATAACACCAAAACCACATCCAATCTGTGAAGCATAGTGGAAGTATAATGGTGTGGGTTGGTTTGCTACTCTGGCCTGAGTGACTTCCATTCATTGAAGGACCAATGAATTAAAGTCAGGAAATCCTTCAGTGGAATGCCAAGCCATCTGTCTATAAGCTACAATGTAAAATATTTGGATCATGCAACACAAGCTGGATACAAACACAGGAGTAGACCAACAGTGTGTCTGAAGCAGAAGACATTTCGATTTTAGAAAAAAACATTTGAAAGTTGTAGTGTGATCTGAAGCATCACATCCAAAAATATACATGGATTTAAACTATGTTGCATACAGGACAGAATACCTAATCTTTAATCACTGCACATGACTGATGACCACCTCCATAAAGTATTTGTCAGAGGACTAAAGTAGTAGTTTAATTTTGGATAGAGTAGAGTGGAAGTAAAACACCTGTGATATTTTTATTGCAGTCTGTGCCCCTGTTAAGGAGATTTACCTTCTCTATTTGTCCTGTTTATCATTATCACAAAGAGTGAAGAAAAGATCCCAACTTTTTGGTTGTCACAAGAACAGGAATAGAGGGGAAATCTTCCAATTGGGAAGGTAGTTCTGGTGGACCTTTAGATTTGCTTTCACGTCCTGTTTGGGCTATGGGCCTGTAAGTAAAGGTCCCCCCAATGGGAACACCGATGATAAAATCAAACATTGGTTATAAACCTCCTAAAGTTGTGTCTTTAGGTCTAAGCTATGCCAAAAAAGAACATTTCTCTAGTCACTAGATATTCACATACTTTTTCCATCACTGACCTTGCTGCCACAACTATTGCTCCCCAAATCTGTCAAATCACATCAGTCCAATCTTTCCATGTTGCCTTATATATGCCAAAGTCATTAGTGTTTTCAATGTCAACAAAACATGAAATGTTGGTAGGATGTAATGACATGTTTTGGGAAACATTAATTTAAACAATATGTTTAATAAAAGATATGACAATGCAAAAGGCTGTTTGTGAAAGGCGATAAAGACTAGATCACATTATTGCAAAATTTCTGGGTGTACATTCACCAATTTTCCTCACAACTGTATATTACTAGAAATATTTAAAAAGTTTCACCAGCCCATTTTTTGTTATGTGGGCCACTGAATCTGCCCTGCCTTGCAACTTATTTTACCTCCCAGGAAACATCTTTATTACTAGTATACTGAAAGAACACAAAAATATTGTGGCCAATAATACTAAAGGTCTAACCACTTGCCGACTGCCTAACGCCGATCTACGTCGTCAGTCAGCCCCTCACAGGCAAAGTGACGTAGGGCTACGTCACTAGCTTGTGAGGGTCTAGGGAGCTCCCGCGCACCCCCGGAGGCGCGCTCCCGCTCCCGCGTGGTCACGGACCCCCCTGCGCGTGTGACCGGCGGATCCGATGTCCGCCGGTCACTCTGCGATTGGCGGGGGAGAGGGAGAAAGTCAGGCGGCTTGTGTAAACAAGCTGCCCGTCATTCTCCCCTGTGTATGAAGGATGATCATACGGTTCTACTATGTAGAACCGTTGATCACTCTTCATACATCTGAAGCCACAGCCAATCACAGTAGAAAGCACGCCCCTAGGGACACACATAGCCCCTCCCTTTCAAAAAAGTTAACCCCTTCACTGCCAGTGTATTTTTACAGTAACAGTGCATATGTATAGCACTGATTACTGTAGAAATGTCACTGGTAACCCCAAAAGTGTCAAAAATGTCAGTCAAGGGTCCGATCTGTCCGCCGCAATGTCGCAGTACCGCAAAAGAAATTGCAGATCGCCGCCATTACGCGTTAAAAAAAAAAACAACAAAAATGACAAAAATCTTTCCCTTTGTTAGTAAACGCGATAACTTTTGCGCAAACCAATCAAAATACGCTTTTTGCGATTTTTTTTTACCAAACATAGGTAGCATAAAACAAATTGGCCGAAAATGTTAAAAAATTTTGATTTTTACATTTTTTTGGGGGGGAATTTCATATAAAAAAATGTGAAAAATATAGCTATTTTTGCAAAATTTACGCTCTTTTTTTGTTTATAGTGCGTGATTAAAAAATCGCACAGGTGATCAAATACCACCAAAAGAAAGCTCTGTTTGTGGGAAAAAAAGGACGCCAAATTCGTTTAGATACAGCGTCGCACGACCGGGCAATTGTCCGTTAAAATCACGCAGTGCCGAATCGCAAAATACCCCCTGGTCAGGAAGGGGGTAAAATCTTCCGGGGCTTAAGTGGTTAAATATGGCGTTTCAAAAATGTAAATTGATATTAGTTAGTAATTGTCCACAAGGGCACAGTAGTGAACAAAAAAAGACCTTTAAAAATGTAAACTAATTGAGTCCCAGTTCACACTTATGCGATGCGGGAAGCCTGCGAATCTACTGCAGGTTCCCGCATCGCATTCCCAGCGCAGGCAGTTCAGACTGCTATATGCGAATTGCTGGGGGTGTCAATTCAAAGTTAACGACACCCCTAGATCAGTTCACATATTGCAGTGCAAACTGACATTCGGACATGAATCAGATCGCATGAGTGTGGACCTCCATGCAATCCGATTCTGGTGTGACCCAAAAAAGGGTCCTGTGCGTGTTTGTGCCGAATCAGATGCAAATTTAGCCATACTATCTGTATGGCTAAATTTGCATCGCACAGACATTGCATGTGATTTTCAGAACAGTGCTCTCTGAATCACATGCGATGTCTGCCATTGCATTAATGTGAACCGAGCCTTACTGCAAGCTTCAACTTTAATCACTTGCCGACTGTCGCAAGTACATTTACTGCGGCGGTCAGCCCCTCCTGGGAAAAGTGACGTATGTATACGTCACTCGCCCGCGAGCCAATAGGGGGCGAGCCCGCGCCGCCGGAGGCGCGCTCCCGCCCCCGCTCGTTCCTGCACATCCCCGCGCGTGTGACCGGCGGACCCAATGTCCGCCGGTCACTCGCGATCATCCGCTGCAGAGGGAGAAAGGCAGGTGGCAAAAAGCCACACCCCTTTACAGTTAGAAGCACGCCCCTAGGGACACATTTAACCCCTGCATCTCCAATAAAGTTAACCCCTTCCCTGCCAGTGTCCTTTTTACAGTAACAGTGCATATGTATAGCACTGATTACTGTAGTAATGTCACTGGTACCCCGAAAAGTGTCAAAAATGTCAGTCAAGGGTCTGATCTGTCCGTCGCAATGTCGCAGTCCTGCAAAAAAAAAAAAATTCGCAGTTTGTCGCCATCACTCGTTAAAAAAAAATTACAAAAATCTTTCCCTTAGTTAGTAAATGCAATAACTTTTGCGCAAACCAATCAAAATATGCTTATTGCGATTTTTTTTACCAAACATATGTAGCAGAGTACAAATTGGCCTAAAATGTTAAAAAATTTAGATTTTTACATTTTTTTGGGGGAATTTCATATAACAAAATGTGAAAAATATTGTTATTTTTTCAAAATTGTCGCTCTTTTTTTGTTTATAGCGCAAAAAGTAAAAATCGCACAGGTGATCAAATACCACCAAAAGAAACCCCTGTTTGTGGAGAAAAAGATTTTCATTTGGGTACAGCATCGCACGACCGCGCAATTGTCCGTTAAAGTCACGCAGTGCCGAATCGCAAAATACCCCCCTGGTCTTTGAGCAGCCAAATCCTCCGGGGCTTAAGTGGTTATCAATGCACCAGGATGGGGTCTAAAACTAATAGATAATGAGGTGGATTTACTAAAGGCAAATATACTATGCACTTGAAAGTAAACTATAAATGCAGTTGCTTTAGGTCTGCTGATTTCTATCATCCAATCATATACAAGCAAAAATGCTGTTTTTTTTATTTCCTTTGCATGTTCCCCTCAGAGCTGGAGCAACTGCACTTGTAGAGCACAGACTATTTGCCTTTATTAAATCAACCCAAATGTGTAACAACTCCTAAGGTGTTTTGTGACTTTTCCTGTAGGAATATAAACCAATTCTACCTAAAACTTTTTCTTTTTACTTTTGGGTATAGTAAAGACTTAGAACTTCTGTCAAGTTTGTTTTATTGTTCTGAATGAAGATGCATTTTTAAAAGTGTCATTGCTCATACAGCATGAATAGAAATATTGTGTGAGTGCAACATCAAACAGTAAGCTGGTGTAGCAGGATCAGCAGATGTAGTAGCAAGAGACAATCCCTGTGTCCTGTCATCTTCTGACAGTAAATTATGATGGGCTGAGCACCCACTGGATTCTCATATACTTTGAGGACACCAGCAGGAAAAATCTCAGAACTCAAGATTGTGCCTCTTGTTCCTACAGCTACTGAAACTACTTTTCTTTTTTTGCATAAAAAGCCTTCATCAACCCAAACATATCATTATTACCATAACATTACCATTCAATAATTGTGAGACCCCATTGCAAGAGCTTCTGAAATAAAACATGGAAACTCTCTCCCTAAAGTCCCCAAGGATAATAAAAGTGGGAATAAACTCCCATCTCTGACTTTTACCTATAGCTAAGCCTATAATAAGGCTTACCTATAGGTACTGTAAATGTGCACCGTTTAGAAAAATATGTACTTTACACGCAGCCGGCGACATCACCAGTGCATGCACTAGGAAGAAACAGCCATCCGAGTCCTGTGCTATAAATGGCATGCGTGGGAGTGATGTCATCCCCGCTCTGGCCCGTCACAAAGCCAGAGTCTGCAGACCCAGAAGAAAGACCTGGTGAAGATGGAAGCGGCTTCAGCAGTGACAGCGCAGCGATGAGAAGCTTTGTTTTCAGGTAAGTTTAACATAATGTGCTAGTATATGATGCATACTAGCACATTATGACATTACCTTTTAGGTTAGGAAAAAAAATAAAAAGCACAGCAGTATACTACCACTTTAACATAAATGGTTGATTTAAACAGTTAACATAAATCTATTGATAATATATATGTTTCAGATGGACTATCCTTTATTCTTGAATCACCAATAAATTAGCTAGCATCACTATGCATTGTACACCTTTATTGTTTAATTTTTTTATCTCCAATGGACATATCTTTGGTATGTCCAGAAAGCAGAACACATGCAAAACTTTTCAAACATTTTCATAGTTCTAACTGTTTAGTCCTTCATAAGGAAGCTTAATTGACAGAAAAGACAAACACCCGGGTTGATTTACTAAAGACTGTGTAATTTGCAAGTGCAGTTGCAGTCTGCAAGGGCATTTGCTTCAGTGCTTAGTAAATGAGATGCAGCGTCACTTAGCAAAGACTACCCAGTCACATGCAAGGAACTTACCATAAAATCCTTTTATCTGAAGTTCATTGACAGACGCAGCTCCATCTCTTCAGAGACCATTGGGTTATGCTCCTCCAATCAGAAATAGGCACTAGGCAGGAAAAAAGTTTAACCACGTCTATGGGACAGTCCCTGCAGGCATAACCCCACACACTCTGCTATCAGCAATCAGTTTAGTTGAAGGCAGTGTTTAGAATACCAAAAAAAAACACATTCACTCAGAACAGGGGCGGGTGCTGCGTCTGTCAATGAACTTCAGAGGAAAGGATTTTACAGTAAGTTCTTACAAAAATCCAGTTTTCTCTAACGTTCATCGACAGACGCAGCTCTATCTCTTCAGAAACCAATGGGACGTCCTAAAGCAGTATATTCATGAAAGGTGGGAAGACAACGCAAAGAAGCCATAAACCCCTAAAGGCTAAACTTAGCCAACCATGGAGCTCAACCAGGAACAACTGGAGCTCACCTTAAAAAAACATACACCCTCAAAGAGAAACAAAAAAGATTCTCTTTAAACAGCAGCCTGCTAAACCCTGTGGCCAAAGGAAGCATCTGAAGATGCCAACACATCAACTTTGTAGAATTTTGTAAATATATGCACAAACAACCAAGTTGCTGCCTTGCAAACTTGCAGCACTGATACCTGATGGCGAAAAGCCCAAGAAGCACTCAGCGCTCTAGTACACAAATTTCCCTATTAAAAGCTAAGACTGAAGTCCCAGAAGGGAGCTAGGTCCTATTACTAAAACTCGCCATTAACAAACTGATTGCTGATAGAGTGTGTGGGGTTATGCCTCCAGGGACAGCCCCATAGGCGTGGTTAGACTTTTTTCCTGCCTAGTGCCTATTCCCGATTGGAGGAGCATAACCCAATGGTCTCTGAAGAGATGGAGCTGCGTCTGTCGTAGAATGATAGAGAAAACAGCATTTAATTTTTCTAGCACGATTGGATGATGGAAGTCATCAGAGCTTCCGCTCATTTACTAAGCTCTGGAGCAAATGCCCTTTCAAAGTGCAAACATGCACAGTCTATATGCCTTTAGTAAATAAGCCCCACTGTCTTTGTACCTTTACCAGAAGCAGGGTGGATCTAGGAATTAAGAGTAACTTTATGTAAGGGCCTTAGTAAAGCGCTTATTGTCATGAAAAGGAGCTGCACTATCTGATGATATCAATCAATTATCTTGGGAGGAAAACAGGCACACATTGTGCTATGCATTACATGGGGATGGCAATGTTTAGTCAAGAACAGAGAAGTCTTTTACCAACACAAATGTGTGCACTGCATAAATGCTGTGCAGCTAAAGCATAAAAGCAGACTCGTATTTTGCATATTCAGGGCAATTGCTTGACACTTCCCACTTGCTTCCAGGGGCCCTGTCCAAAATCATTGTAAGAACAGGGGATAGAGTCACCAGAAGCTCTAGCTCGAACATGCCAACAGGGTGAAGGGGGAGTAAGTGGATGGTATGTAGGTGCTTCAAACTCCCTGCAAAGTACATGGTCACACTCTAGTCAGCTGATAAAAATATCATTATGGTAGCCCTACCTTATAGTAACAATCTAATGTTCATTTAGTCAAGGGGGATATAACAGAGGAATATTTACCTTATTCCTCGCCCCCCTGGCTGCCAGCTCCTCCACTCCTGCTCAAGAACTAGAGTGTAGATGTGCACTTAACGTCCTGACGTTCAATGTGGGTCCACTAGACCTGCATTATAAGTGATGATGTCAGCGGGGAGAGGGGGGGTAGCCACACAACCGGTGAAGAGGAGCACCTTCAGGGGACTGGTTGTCCGGAGGGGAGGAAGCCTGCAAAAGCAAGGAACAAGGTAAGTAATCCTGTCTATTACATGTCCACTAGACTAAATTGGCTTTAAATCCATCCTTTATAATATACCTTATTTATAAGGCTGAAAGAATTAAAATGCCTGTTTGCCTAAAGTAGCCAATCACATTCAAGTTGTTGTTATTCAAGTGCAGAACAGAAAACAGAAATACACCAATTTCGTCTTCCACAATTTATATACATGTAGATCACATACCTCAAAAACATGTAGCTCAGCAGATTCCACCCCTAGAGCAAAACAAAAGTAGCCACCCATATAAACTGCAAATGGAATGCTCCATATATTTATTGTTACAATATATAGATGAAAATATAAATATACAATTTGTAAAAGAATAATCTACTATAGAAAGACTTTCTGAAGATCACTTACAGCTGTTAAATTTGAACAAATGTCTTTAACTCTTTTTTAGAAAAGGCAATAGCTGGACCAATAGAGATATGTCTTTGTTAAGTTTACTTTTATTTCTGTATATATAAAAATGGTAATGAGCAGTATTTCCTGCACTGTCCACAGTGCTGAGGGCACTATAGATAGGGTGATCTAAATCATCTAAATCTTTTTTATTGTTCAGGATAATGAGTGGATATTTGAAACCTTTCTCGAGGTTTTACTGTTGTCTGTAGAGTTACTCTCTCTGTCCTGGTGCTCATAGTCACTAAGAGAGAAACTAAGGGAGATATGAAATCTTAAGCTGTCCCCAGAAGAAAAATAAAGAGGAAATCTTTCATTGTAGACCTGTTTGGAGTCACTGAGAAGAGAAAGTCTTGTCATCTGTTTGTATTCAACCTAAGGGCCTTTTCCCACGGGCTTTCCAATCAGGTCCGCCTGTCAGTTTTTCATCGGATCGGATCGGATCGGATGCTCCATGCACCTCTATGGAGCAGCGGATGTCAACTGTGACATGTCTGCTAACACCTGCTGCTATCCGATCCGGTCTGTGAAATCCAGAGGATGGCTATCCTATTTTACATCCGTCTGGAGGATCGGATCAAATAAGAACGGACAGGCAGTGCGTTTTCACCTGATCTCCCATAGAGGAAAGCGGGGCTCTGACAGGTCTATCTCAGCACAGTGAGCAGAGACTGAGCTGTCATCCGTCTGCTCAGCGGGGATCAACGGAGCAATCCCCGCTGAGTAAAACGGAGTCTGTCGGGTGGAAAGCCCGTGTGAATGGATCCTAAATGTTTGGCTAAAACATCTTCCTGCAAATTACTCGGCTTTTTCATGGTAGTCTTGGTCATCCTTTAGAATTTAAAGTGGAACTTCACTCTCCCAATCGACATTGATTATTTTTAATCCTCGTGTTAGTAGCATTAGTAAATAGATAGGAAAATATATCATATTTGCTTGTTTTAAACTTCTTTCACATTTCTTCAGTTACTTCCTGGTTTCCTGCCTAGGCAAATGATGTCATACATCGCAGGAGTCTTCAAAAGGGAAGGAGGGGTTTTCTCAGCTAAGCACACTCTCCTGCATGCATACTTGAGCTAAGGGCAAGAACTATAAGCTACATGAATCATTTGCCCTTACTCAACATGGTTTTCAAAGAGATTTCTAACCACAATAAAGCATGGAGACATGGATGGGTGGGGGAGTTTGCTTTGAATATTAAAAATGAATTGTATAGCGTTTTTAGTTTGTGGTGCTCTGATACAGTCCAGATCCACTTGAATACTTTCAGAACTCCCAGATGCCTGTATCCCTACTTTCTCCATGAGTGCTCCTCTCTATATCACTGCTTTGGTCTGTATTGAGGTAGGTGTTAGAGGATGAAACCTCAGAGCATGGCGGGGACACAGGAAGCCAACACTATCTGAAGTGTCAAATGCTGAAGATTCAGAAAGAGGCTGAGAAAAAAAATAAATAAAATCCTCAGACACTAATGTTTTGCTATAACTCTCTTAGAATGCAGAACACCATTTTCAAATGCCCTTTCTGTCCAGAGTGCCAAGAGCTGCATTTTGGAACTGTGAAAGGCCAAGGCCATGGTAGGGTTGGGGAGGTACAATTTCCTAAGAGCTTACTGCCTAGATGACATCATAAAACATGGTAGCACAAAGCACCATCTTCCGCAGCAGATAAGAAATGTTCTTTACATCCTCCCCTATTTTGGTGACTATTACCAATTTACACTAGCGTTTTTGGTATTGCACGGCCTATGTGGAAAAACCCATATGAAGCACATCAACTTTAAGAAGATGCTCCTCTCTTTCCAGATGCACATCTATTACCAATTGCATATTAAGTATGCTCCCTATTGTGAAGGATGGTGGCTGGTTTTTCAGCTGCATTAACAAATAACAGTAAAGAAGTGTGCAAAACTTTCCAGCCATCCAGATTTCCTGTAGAGAGCAAATCTCCCAACAGGAGTGTTTTATGCATAGGGTAATAGTAATTTCACTGCACCATAATCAGTAAACCTGGCCAGCTTACAAACACTAGTTTGAAAACACTAGTTTACTGTAGTACAACTAAGATCAAAGCATATGACTGACTAACTTGTTATATATATATATTTTTTTTTAATGAAACCTACAATAAGTCAGTGACTCCTTGCTGTATGATAAATAAGAATCACCATAAAACTGCACACTTACCAATGCACACCTAATGAATAACAATGCTACAAATCCATTCTGTTACAATGACTTCTTCTTCATGAGCAGTTCTTTTGCAAAACTACTTCCTTAATCTGAATGCTTACTCAAACTAGTCAGTTATTTTAAGGAACTTTGACCTTCCGCGACGAAAGCCGCAATGTTTATTCTATTTACTGTATATAACAAACCACATAGCACTTGTATAAATACAGTAACTGTTTCTTTAATAGATTTCCCGCTCCCCAGCTGCTGAATTCTCTAGTTTCTAGCTAAGCTCCCTCTAAGAAGTTTCATACTCTCTCTTGAACACTTTATCTATTTTGTAGTTTTCACTTCATGCACATTGTTTTGGTTTTGGTAGCAATAAAGCTCTCCTAATTGCCTGGCATAGTTAAGCCTATAACACTTGGGCCAAATGTCAGATTGCATCAGCCGGTTCAATAGAAACCAGGCGACATTCGGTCCGTGTGTACAGCTGCCGGTCCCACAAAAGCCAGCCGTTCAGCTTTCTGTCGAAGGGACATGATCGATCAGCTCCCAATCAGCCTGACCAACGCATTCTGGTGGGGGTACCCCCCGTCAGAACACAATAGCTCAGCAGGGGAGATCGCTGTACTAACATCAAATAATTAGTACAGCGGCTTCTCCTGAGTTCTTCGGTCTTTTTTAAGCTTACCTGTAAAATCCATTTCCTGGAGTAAATCATGGGACACAGAGCCATATTCATTACATATGGGTTATAGGCCACCTTCAGGTGAATGGACACTGGCAACCAATAGTAGTCCCCCTATATAACCCCTTCTATATAGGAAGTACCTCAGTTTTCTAGCAATTAATAAATACCCCATACGAGAGGGAAGGGACCTTTGTGTCCCATGATGTACTCCAAGAAATGGATTTTACAGGTAAGCTGTAGAAAAAATCCATATTTCTTTATCGTACATCACGGGACACAGAGCCATATTCAATACATTTGGGATGGCCTATGCAGGGGTGGGGAACCTATGGTTCTGGGGCTGTATGCAGCCCGCAAAGTCATTTGGTCCGGCCCCCTGTGCAGATGGTCTGTGTCTCTCTCAGCTGATCTGTCAGAACGGAGCCAATGCTTTCTGTATAGTTCCTGCTCCGTTATGACAGTCTGAGTGAGTCACAGGCGGGTTGATATCAAATGCACTCCGCCTGTGACCAATACAAGAAACATCACCTCTTCCTCCAGCGTGGCGCTACTACACTTCTCCTAGCCAGTATTTCCCTCCAGCAGCACACACAGCAGTACCAGCCAGAACCAGCAGTACTCATAGCAGAACCAGCAGTACCAGTCAGAGCCAGCAGTACTCAAAGCAGTATACCAGCCAGAGCCAGCAGTACCAGCCAGAACCAGCAGTACCCACAGCGGTACCAGCCAGAGCCAGCAGTACTCACAACAGTACCAGCCAGAGCCAGCAGTACCAGCCAGAGCCAGCAGTACCCACAGCAGTACCAGCCAGAGCCAGCAGTACCCACAGCGGTAACAGCCAGAGCCAGCAGTACCCACAGCGGTAACAGCCAGAGCCAGCAGTACCAGCCAGAGCCAGCAGTACCCACAGCAGAACCAGCCAGAGCCAGCAATACCCACAGCAGAACCAGCAGTACCCACAGCAGTACCAGCCGGAGCCATCAGTACCCATAGCAGTACCAGCCAGAACCAGCAGTACTCACAGCAGTACCAGCCAGAGCCAGCAGTACTCACAGCAGTACCAGCCAGAGCCAGCAGTACTCACAGCAGTACCAGCCAGAGCCAGCAGCACTCATAGCAGAACCAGCAGTACACCAGCCAGAGCCAGCAGTACCAGCCAGAACCATCAGTACCCACAGCGGTACCAGCCAGAGCCAGCAGTACTCACAACAGTTCCAGCTAGAGCCAGCAGTACCCAGAGCAATACCAGCCAGAACCAGCAGTACAAGCCAGAGCCAGCAGTACCCACAGCAGAACCAGTAGTCCCCACAGAAGTACCAGCCAGAGCCAGCAGTACCCACAGCAGTACAAGCCAGAGCCAGCAGTACCAGCCAGAGCCAGCAATACCCACAGCAGAAACAGCAGTCCCCACAGAAGTACCAGCCAGAGCCAGCAGTACCCACAGCAGTACCAGCCAGAGCCAGCAGTACCAGCCAGAGCCAGCAATACCCACAGCAGAACCAGCAGTCCCCACAGAAGTACCAGCCAGAGCCAGCAGTACCCACAGCAGCAGTACTAGCCAGAGCCAGCAGTACGAGCCAGAGCCAGCAATACCCACAGCAGTACCAGCCAGAGCCAGCAGTACCTACAGCAGTACCAGCCAGAGCCAGCAGTACCAGCAAGAGCCAGCAGTACCCACAGCACAGTACAAGCCAGCAGTACCAGCCTGAGCCAGCTGTACCCACCAGCAGTACCAGCCAGCTGTACCCACCAGCAGTAACAGCCAGCTGTACCCACCAGCAGTACCAGCCAGCTGTACCCACCAGCAGTACCAGCCAGCTATACCCACCAGCAGTACCAACCAGCAGTACCCGCCAGCAGTTCTTTTCAAAACTTGCCACCACAAAAAGTTGACTGCGCTCCAGACTGACCGACGCAAACCTGGAAAACCAGTTGCGAGAGGCAACATCATTAATACCAGCTAACATCACACACCTCACCAATGAGAAGCAGTTGCAGCCATCACATTAGGGGTGAGTTAAATGTTTGACCAAATATAACAGGGTAATTTTGAAGTTGATAATTTTGTATGGCCCCCGAATGATTTTATAAATACCCAAATGGCCCTTGGCAGAAAAAATGTTTCCCACCCCTGTCCTATAGCAATGCACCTGAGAGAAGGGGGACACCATCAATACCGCCATCGGACATCAAAAGGTCTACATAGCTGCTTGCAGAACACTACGGCCAAATGCAGACTCCTCCTGGGTCCTAATATCCACTTGATAGAATCTAGTGAATGTATGCACGGATGACCAAGTCACGGTTTTTCAAATCTGAGCCATAGAAGCTTGATGGCGAACTGCCCAAGAAGCACCTACTCTTTTGGTAGAGTGTGCCTTTACAGGAAAAGTTGGAACCCTCCCTTTTAAACCATACGCCTGGATAATAACCTGGCAAATCCAACGAGAAATCATAAGCTTAGATGCTGCCTGCCCTTTTCTGGGCCCTTCTGGCAGTATGAACAAAAAAGCAGTCTTACGAATACATTTTCAATTAGGTCTTAAGAGCACGTACTACATCAAGAGAATGAAGTAACCTTTCCTAATCTGAAGATCTGGAAAAAAGGAAGGTAGTACAATGTCCTAAATCAAATAAAATGCGGACACCACCTTGGGCAAAAAACCTGGGTGTGGACATAGAGTCACCCTATCTTGATGTCAAATCAAGAATGGCTCTTTACAAGAAAGAGCTGCTAGTTCCTATACTCTTCTGGCTGAAGTTATCGCAATCAAAAAGACCAATTTTCTGGTCAAAAGAACCAGGGGCATATGCCCCATGGGCTCAAAAGGCTGTTTCTGTAAAACTGCCAGCTCCAAATGTAGGTCCCAAGGACACAATGGTGGCTTCACTGGTGGAAACATATGTAATATCCCTTGAACGAAGGTTTGAACCAAGGAATGTGAAGCGATCGGTCTCTGGAAAAAAACCGACAAGGCTGAAATTTGCCCCTTAATAGTGCCTACGGTTAATTTCATATATACACCAACTTGCAAGAAAACTAGAATTCTCCCGGTGATATACTTGCGGGGATGCCATTTCCTGGCTTCACACCAGGTAATGTAAGATTTCCAGACTCTGTAATTAATCCCTCTAGAGACTGGTTTTCTAGCATTTATCAGGGTGGAAACTGCAGGGCCAGCTATACCCCGCTATTTCAAAATCAAGGCTTCAATAGCCAAGCCATCAAATTTAGAGACTGTAAAGCAGGGTGAAATAACAGACCTTGAGAGAGCAGTGGAAGATTCCAAGGAATTGCCATTGCCAGTTTTTGAATTTGTGCATACCAAAACCTCTTTGGCTATCCTGGACGCAGCAGCAGCTGAACCAGAGGAAAGGCATAGATCAGGGAAAACTCCTCCCAAGGAGTCACCAAAGCATCCACTCCGACTGCAAGTGGGTCCCTGGTCCTGGACACAAATCATTTCAACTTGTTGTTGAACCTGGATGCCAACAGATATACATCTGGGACCCCCCAAAGTTTTCAGATCAATGCAAAGATCTCATCTCAGGGGGTGTAAGGACCATTCCTCTGGAAACATCTGTTGACGACTCAGAAATTCTGCTTGCCAGTTTTCTATTCCTGGAATGAAAACGGTCGATAAGCATGGAACAATTTTTTCTGCCCAGGATAGGATAATATCTACCTCTTTCTGGGCTGACCAACTTTTGATGCCTCCCTGATGGTTGATATAAGCCACAGCTGTGGCATTGTCAAGTTGTACCCTGACAGGGTAATCCGAAGTCTGGGTGTCCAGAATTTTAAAGATCGACAAACTGCTCGGATTTCCAAGACATTGATGGGGAGATTTTGCTCTACCCAAGACCACTTTCCTTGGACCATGGGCTCCTCCAGAACTGCTCCCCAACCGGAAAGACTGGCATCTGTGGTCACTACTTTCCAGACTACTGGAAGGAAGGATTTCCCTTTTTCCAAATTTCTTGGAAACAACCACCAACTTAGGCTCTTATGAACTCTTGGTAACAGAGACATGCACCAGTCTAGGGACTGGACCCTTCTGGACCATGCTGACAGAATGTTGTTCTGCAAGGGTCTGGCATGGAATTTAGCATTTAGAATTGCTCCGAAACACCATCTTCCCTAGTAACCTCATGCAAAGGCGTGCAGAAGAATACTTTTGCCTTCTCACGGATCGAACCAGATCCTTCAGGTCTGTGACCTTTCTTGAGAATACCTTTACCTGTATTGTGTCCACAAGGAAACCCAGATATTCCAGATGCTGGGCCGGCTGAAATGCTGACTTTGGCAAGTACAGAATCCAAACCAGATGTTCTAAGAACTGAACGGTCTGGAAAACATTCCTGGCTTAGAGCCAAAGCGGATTGATCTATTAGTAATAGATCGTCTAGATATCCCATCACTGATATCCCTTGAGACCTTTGGGCAGCCAATACTGGAGCTAGGATCTTTGTGAACACTCTTAAAGCCGTGGCCAACCGAAGGGCAGGGCCACAAATTGAAAATTATGGTTTTCTACTGCAAAGTGTAAAAACCTTTAATGGGCCTGAAAAATAGGTGTGCATCCTTGATGTCCATGGATGTTAGAAATTCCTTTCCCTGCAAGAGGCCATGATTAAACAAATTGACTCCAAATGGAAAGTACGAATGTTCCGAAACTGGTTTAGTGCTTTGAGATCCAGAATAGGTCTCACGTCTCCGTTTGGCTTGGGGACTACAAAAAGTTTTGAGTAAAAACCCCTGAATCTTTTATCCTCCGGCACTTCTGTAATCACTTTTTGGTACCTTAAATGGTTCACAGCCAGAAAGAGAGATCTTTTTTTTTTAGAGGATCTGCAGGTATGTTTGATTTTACAAACCGAGGATGCCGGAACATCCAAAGTTCCAGTTTGTATCCCTGCGAGATAGTGGTAATAACCCAGTTGTCCTGAATTATTTCTACCCAGGCTTTCGAGAACCGTAGCAGCCTTCCCCCCACCTGATTGAGTGGGGGTGCACCTTCACAAGGAAGGCTTAGAGGTAGACGTGGTAGATCTCTGGGCCCAGGGTTTCTTCTGCCCTTGCCCTGAAGGCTTGGTCCTAGATCCAGACGGCTGAGGCCGTCGCAACTGCCTGGGATTAAAAGCACTGGGAGTCTGAGTGCTCGGAATCTTCAAAGATGGACGTTTTCCTCTTACCGGGTAGCAACGCACTCTCCCCCCCCCCCCTCAAAATCTTTTGGATATATTTATACATTTCATCCCCAAATAGGCATTCTCCATGAAAGGGAAAGCCAGCCAGCAACTTTTTACACAGTAATTCCACAAACAAGCTTTTTAGCCAAAGGATTCTGCGCATATGCACTGTCAAAAGAACAACCTCCCCCCACACACGTCAGTAAGCAGCAGGCATACATTAACCCCTACCTCTCCAATAAAATTAACCCCTTCCCTGCCAATGTCATTTTTACAGTAACAGTGCATATATATATAGCACTGATTACTGCAGTAATGTCACTGGTACCCCCAAAAGTGTCAAAAATGTCAGTCAAGGGTCCGATCTGTCCGCCGCAATGTCGCAGTCCCGCAAACAAAATCGCAAATCGCCGCCATTACTCGTTAAAAAAAAAAACACCAAAAATGACAAAAATCTTTCCCTTAGTTAGTAAACGCAATAACTTTTGCGCAAACCAATCAAAATACACTTATTGTGATTTTTTTTTACCAAACATAGGTAGCAGAAAACAAATTGGCCAAAAATGTAAAAAAAAATTGATTTTTACATTTTTTTGGGGGGAATTTTATTTAAAAAAATGTTAAAAATATTGTTATAATAAACGCTCTTTTTTTGTTTATAGCGCAAAAAATAGAAATTGCACAGGTGATCAAATACCACCAAAAGAAAGCTCTGTTGTGGGAAAAAAAAGGACATAAATTTTGTTTGGGTACGGCGTCGCACGACCGCGCAATTGTCTGTTAAAGTCGCACAGCGCCGAATCGCAAAAAGTGGCCCAGACGTAAGACAGCAAAATCCTCTAGTGGTAAAGTGGTTAAATAAACAAGGTGTTCTTTAACATAGCTGATACACCAAATGTTTTGCACAGGGAGCAAAGAAAAATGTTTAAACAAAATGTGCTTTAAACACAGCTGATACACCTACTGCTTTGCACAGGGAGAGCAAAAAAGTTTAACCACTTCAATACAGGGCACTTTCACCCCCTTCCTGCCCAGGGCAATTTTCAGCTTTCAGTGCTGTCACACTTTGAATGAGGATTGCGTACAAATAAAGAAGAAGGCAACCGCACACCGACTTGAAAGTGGAAAACGATAAAATCCATTTATTGAAAGTCTAAAAAATCCATTGTGACAAACCAGAGACAGAAGACAATACATTTGACGCGTTTCACGAAATTATATTCGCTTAGTCATAACCGTGTGGATACATGTGGAGATGCTGACTAAATAGTGAAACTATTTAGTCGGCATCTAGTCGGCATAAAGCCAATAAACGTTGATTGAATAAAAGGCTGCAGACCATAGAAGATAATTACTAGCAAAATAAAGGTATGGCAAATTTCCACAGTGAAAGAAAAAGAAAGAGAAAAAGAGTGAACCCCACATGGAAGAAAACAGGGAAATAACATATAAAAACACAATAAAACAGGAAAAAAAAGAAAGAATGAGGATTGCGGTCATGCGGTTTTACTAAAAAAAGAAAAAAAAAGGCAGAAAATTTTGAAAAAAAAATAAATTTTTTCTTAATTTCTGTCAGTAAATTTTGTAAATAAGTAATTTATCTCCTTCACTGATGTGCGCTGATGAAGCGGCACTAAAAGGCTGCACTTATGGGCACTGATTAGGTGGCACTTATGGGCACTGATGAGGAGGCACTAATATGTCGCACTGATATGCAGCACTGATGAGCAATGATAGGTGGCACTGACAGGCGGCAATGGTGGGCACTGATAGGCGGCACTGGTGGGTTGCACTGATGGACGGCATTGATGGGCACTGACAGACGACACTGATGGGCAGCACAGATGGATACTAACTGGTATCACTAATGGACACTGATATAGGTCACTGTGGGCACTGATTGATGTCACTGAATGCCATTGATTGGGTACTGTTGTGTGTCACTGATGGGCATTGATTGGGCACTATTGTAGTTTACTGTAATCAGGGCACTGATGATCAGTGCCCTGATTACCTTTCCTGGACTTCCTTCTGAGGAGGAGATGCTGATCAGCTCTCCTCGCCACACACTCTGACACACTCTGACTTCCTTATTTACATGTGACCGGCTGTGATTGTACACAGCTGATTACATGGGTAAAGAGCCACGTCATTGGCTCTTTACCAAGATCAGGGTCGCGCCTTGTCCTAGGAACACGGCGCAGCCATGATCGCTGCGCTGCGTGCCCCCGCAGGCGCGGCTGTTCTGGGGCGCCGTCATATGATGTCTTCCCAGAAAGAGAGCTGCACCGCTCCGCAGTCATTTGATGGTGGGCGGGCGGCAAGTGATTAAACAAACTAGGTGCATACTAATACACTTATTGTCTCTTATAGAGACTAACATGGCACTTGGTATCAGTTATCCTAAAGGGAACAGTGCATAAAAAATATTTTTACAAATATTTTCAAAGTGGACTTTCCAGTCCCACCGCAGGATTCTGTCTTGAAACAAGAATCCAATCTTCACCCATCACGGTGAGTTACTGTCACTTGCCAACCTTCAAGCACTGTGTCCCCTTATTTTAGAGGGGCCACTCCCTTGGACCTGTAGAGCCCCCTGTCCGGATCCCAGGGTCCAGTGCCTAAAAAGGGCAACGTTACAGGCAAAACCTCGTATCTGCTTTCCCGAGGCTCAGGTACCATCTTTTTAGTGTTTGACTTGTTTGGATGGATCTGATTGCTAACCTCTTAGATTAAGTGATCTTTGATCGGGGTATGTAGCATAATCTTCTTTCTTCTTCTTTAGAAAAAAACAATGTGGAAAGCTTCTCCACAGTAACCATCACCTTTAAGACATTGGTGAAAAAACTGAGGTACTATATAGTAAAGGTTATAGGGGGGACTTCCTGTCTGATTGGTTGCCAGTGTCCATTCACCTGAAGGTGGCCTATAACCCACATGTAATGACAATGGCTCTGTGTCCCGGGACGTACGATAAAGAAAACAAACCTCATAGTGTGTAACAGCTTTTAGTTATATATCAGTAAAGAGGTGGAGACTGCTTAGTAGTCAAGTGATGGAACGTACTAATTCAGGGCACAATTTGGCTGGAAGCAAAAAAACTGAATATAAAGGATATCTATTAAAAGTGAAAATTTAGGTGAAAAAGGGTCATATAAAAACTAGGTAACACTAAAAAAACAACTCCTTCCAAACTATTCTGTTTTTGAGAACTAGTATAGTTTTGATCCTCCCCTACTGTAATGTAAAATATCTCTGAGACCCTAATGATTAAAACACCCATGACAACAACAGCCAATACAAGACTTCATGCTGACCGAAGTTGGTACTCAGCACTGCTTGATTTGTGTTTTATAGTGACAACATCCATGGCATAAAGCCATGCATATCGTCTTTCAAGGTCAAGGTGGTTGGAGATATTACCATGAGAGCCCAAGAGTATTTTAATAGCCCAATGATGGATAGTCTTCACCTTCCCCACTCCACCCATACAAAGAACATCATAGAAACATCAAAATATTCTTACATAAGCTCACCTACCATTTACAGTTATTAACTTTTTACACTTAGCCTAGTGCATATCCACAGAGAAATTGGTCCACAGAGAAATATTACAATTCAATATCCAGAACATTTGTATGTTTGAAGCGCAGTGGATTCAATCACCCATGTTTATACACAACCTGTTCTAAACTATTGTGTAAAGCACATTGGCCAGATTTGAAAATGTGAGGGTTTTACTTCCAAAGTCAATAGGTTGTGCTTGAAAGGCCCTAAATACTATAATCCAGCCTTTTGCAAGTTATCAGATTGACAGTCAAGAGAGATATTGTCAAATATTTTCTGCTTCACAAAAATCTTGACTCAAAGACAACTTAATACAGAAAGGTAGCTTTTGTAGGTCAATGAAAAGTGACAGGTCTGGTTTTCTGTGATCGTGTATTTCTATCACAAGTGCAATGCTCATACATCACAATGAGCCTAGCAATGGAAAATTCACTTTCAATTTACTCAACATTGTTATTAAAGGTCTCACGCTTTTTTCCTTTAGCTGGCCAAGCTACAATAGCTTAAAGGGACAGTATAATTACATCATGTATATTTACATTTTGGTTATGTTACATTTTGTGTGCATTTAAATTTGGTATATATTATATATATATATATATATATATATATATATATATATATATATACATACATACACATACATACACGCACACACACACACATTTTGGGTTTGACAGTCACGTGCTTGGAACGGATTCTGCAAGCAAAAACATAGGTTTTCCTAGCTTTTAAAAGGGCTACGTCAACCTTGCTTACAACTAGACCTGATGCATTTTTTTCCACTAACAAGATCAAAGGTACTGGGTTCACATCTGGCATTGATACTGTGAATAGTTTATTATATATTTACCTTTTGTTTCTTTTTCTTTATTTTCTTTTTTTCAATTAAACATTGACCTGCAACTCCTGCCAAGTTAGGAGAAATGTACTCAACACAGCAGGGCAATACCTTTTCTGTGGAAAAACATCTATGGCTGTACTTGGAAGAGAAAAACAACCACATCTTTATTGTGGAGCTTATATGTTAAACTGTTTCTGACTCTAAGGCTCCGTTCACATGTAGGCGTTTTTGGGCGTTTTTGGAGCGTTTTTCTGCTCACTGATCAGCTCTCAAAACGCCCAACAAGACAAATCCCAATCATTGCAATGACATCTATTCACATCTGAGCGTTTTGACGCCCTAAGGAAAACGCCCAACGCTCAAAAAAAGTACTTGAGCTTCTTTTTGGGCAGATCACAGGCGTTTTGTCCCATAGACCTCAATGTAAAGTGATATTTGGCGTTTCACAGGCGTTTTACAAGCGTTTAGTTGCTCCTGATCAGCTCAAACAGCACAACTCTCCACCCAGCTCTCCACCCCCTTGGCATGCCTCTGCTGTGAGCACATTTTCCTGAAACATGGAGAACAGCAGTTAGGCAGTTTAGGTGACCAGACCCTGCCATACCAAGGTGACCATAGCCTGCTGCCATACCAGGGTGACCGTAATGTGTTTAGGTGAACTGACTCTGCTATGCCAGGCTGACCAAACTCTTCCATGCCAAGGTGACCGTAACAAAGTTTAGGTGAACTGACTCTGCTATGCCAGGCTGACCAAACTCTTCCATGCCAAGGTGACCGTAACGAAGTTTAGGTGAACTGACTCTGCTATGCCAGGCTGACCAAACTCTTCCATGCCAAGGTGACCGTAATGTAGTTTAGGGTAAATTGACTCTGCTATGCCAAGGTGACCGTAATGTAGATATATATATGGAATCAAAAAACACCATTTTGAAGCCCTAAAACCCAATAAATGCCCCTAAAAAGTGCCTAGGGTACTGGATCATGCCCCAGGGACTATGAATCAGGCAAAAAAAAGTTCTTAAAAAAAAAATAAAAAAAAAAAAAGATTTCTTTGGATTTAGTTTTAATTTTAGTGTCTGGGGGGTCTAAAAAGTGTACCTGTGAAGTTTCAGCTCTGTAGCATGTCCAGAACCATAAAAAAAAAAAGATCATGCAGAAGAGGAGGTCCCTGGGAGGTCCAATGCAGAGGAGGAGGTCCCTGGGAGGTTCCTTTGCAAATGTTGTAAAAAAAAACACTCTGCTTTTCCATTGGTCACCAAAGACACCTGTTAAAAACGCCCAAAAAAAACGCCTGTAAAACGCTTGCAAACGCTTGCAAAAACGCCTGAAAAACGATAAACAAACGCCTGAAAAACGCCAACGCCTACATGTGAATGGAGCCTAATAGTTAACCACTTTACAACCGGAGGATTTTGCTGTCTTCCGTCCAGGCCACTTTTTGCGATTCGGCGCTGTGCGACTTCAACTGACAATTGCGCGGTCGTGCGACGCCGTACCCAAACGAAATTTACGTCCTTTTTCTCCCACAAACAGAGCTTTCTTTTGGTGGTATTTGATCACCTGTGCGATTTTTACTTTTTGCGCTATAAACAAAAAAAGAGCGTTTATTTTGAAAAAATAACAATATTTTTCACATTTTTTTATATGAAATTCCCCCCAAAAAAGATGTAAAAACCAATTTTTTTAAAAGTTTTTGGCCAATTTGTTTTATGCTACATATGTTTGGTAAAAAAAAATCGCAATAAGCGTATTTTGATTGGTTTGCGCAAAAGTTATTGCGTTTACTAACAAAGGGAAAGATTTCTGTCATTTTTGGTGTTTTTTTTTTAACGCGTAATGGCGGCGATCTGCGATTTTTTTTGCGGGACTGCGACATTGCGGCGGACAGACCGGACCCCTGACTGACATTTTTGACACTTTTGGGGGTACCAGTGACATTACTGCAGTAATCAGTGCTATATATATGCACTGTTACTGTAAAAATGACACTGGCAGGGAAGGGGTTAATTTTATTGGAGAGGGAGGGGTTAATGTATGCCTGGTGCTTACTGACGTGTAGGGGGGGAGGTGACTATGTGATTCATGGACAGATCGGATGTCCAGCTATGCTGAACAGTCCGATCTGTCACTCCCTGTCACTATGGAGATCCGCCCGCTGTGTTTACACACAGCGGGCGGATCTCCAGACTCGATCCCCGACGATCGGGTAAGAGCAGCGGCGATCGCCGCTGCTCCTCCCCTGGCCCGACTCCCGCTGTGAATGAAAACAGCGGGAGCGAGCCTCCGGCGGCGCGCAAGCGCCGCCCAGAAGGGGAGGAGTCCAGTCACGTTAATACTACGTGACAGGACGGGAACGAGCCACTCTGCCGCAGTAGTATTACCGTGAGCGGTAGTAGAGTGGTTAATCAGCGTATACACTAGTCTATGGGTGCTCATTAGATTCCCTGACACTACTTCCCATGCTCTGACTACTTCCCATGTTCTCATTCAGTAAGAACTATTGTGGTTTTACAGCATACCATCTAACCATGACAGGTATTGCTATATTAGCATTGAGACTGGACAGTGGGGATTTCACCACCACCACCACCACTACCACAAATCCATGGTCCAGTTACTGAATCTTTTAGGTTCAGTCACTGTGAATCTGGAAAATCCCCAGCATAGATGTGGAAGAGTGGCGTTCCACCCACAATAAACTCCAACACAGGACAATTGCAATGCTTTATAACAGGGGTATCAAACTCAATTTCATTGAGGGCCGCATTGGCATTATGATTGCCCTAAAAGGGCCGGTTGTGTCAGTAAGACTATGTATGCAGAGTTCAGGAGTGTGCTACATACAGAGTGCATGGTTCAGGAGTACTCTCTGTACAGAGTTCAGAAGTGTGCTACGTACAGAGAGCAGAGTTCAGGATTGCGCTATGTACAGAGTGCCGATTTAAGGAGTGTAATGTGTACAAAGTGCAGGGTTAAGGAGTGTACTGTGTACAGAGTGCAGAGTAAGGAGTGCACTGTGTACTTGCAGGAAGATCATTGGTCATCATCTGTCCCCGTCATGAGTGCATGCAGGGCAGGCAGGTATATGTGAGAGCCGCCAAGAGGAAAGCCGTCCTTCGACACAGAACTGTGTTTACAAGTAATAGTTGTGAGTGGAGAGCAGAGGGTGAAAACCAGAGGTGGCAGAATAGAGTTCTGCCACGTTCTGGCTGAAAAACAGCCCTTGCTGCTAGGGCCACATGAAATGGTCTTGAGGGCGGGATTCAGCCCCCGGGCCTTGTGTTTGACATATGTGCTTTATAATAATCAAGGGTGTTAATAAGAATACTACTACATTAATAAATATTAAAAAAATACACAAATAAAACAATAAATCACACATAAATAATAAATACAATAAAGAAATACTATTTAAGAATAAATAAATAATTAACCCCTGGCAGAAAAAAACGTTAATATTTGCATTTTTTGTACAGAGTTTTAGGAGAGTTTTGCATTATTTCTGCCAGTAATTTCCAATTACAAACGCAAACCAGAAGGTTTTTTTTTTACTGCCTCTAAAAGTTGAGCTCAAAATATGCCTGTATTCGTCCTAATTTGCTTGGACACATAGGATAGCATTCAGCTGCTTCTACAGGCAGAACATAAAACTCCTGTAGTAGCAGCGATTTTTTTAAGCCAATTTGCATGGAGCCTTAGTGTTAGATTTTGTGTTTAATTAGTTCTTGGGCAATATCTCTGCAATTGATGTATTCAGCTGCGTTTTGCAACCGTTTGTAAGTGTCGGTTCACATAATGGAAGTCAATGCAAGTCGCTCCGACTTTGCAAAAAAAGGTGCAGGAATCTTTTTCTAAGTTGGAGCGACTTGAGTCGCTCCTATTAGAACGGGAACCATTGCACAGCATGGACCGCTACTTGTAAGGAGACCAAGTCGCCTGACAAGTCGGAACAGTGTGAACCGACAGTTACACAATTATTATTTCTCTGCTACTTTTGTTGCTAATAGAGGAAATATTTAGATATGCAGAGCTCATGTTAAGGAGCGTGGATTAAATTATTAATAAAACCTGCGCTATGTGGAGACTGTTGTAAAAAATATTAAAAAGTTCAGCTGCTGTCCACTAAGTAAAAACTCAGAAATATATACTAACAATAAAACAGCGCTTCTACCTAGAACAGTAATAAATGGTATAATAAAGTGTTCATGTGCAAAAATTGTGTAACCACAATAAAGTGCTAGAATAGTATAATGTATAAGTGCAATGGTGCCTTAAATAATCCACAAAATACACATAAAGTGCAATAGTGCTCCAAAGTAAAATAAATAGCCGACAAGCTGTTTTTTCTTCGTATTCTTGTAAGTAATATTTTAGGCGCACATTAAATCTGTTTTTATGGACTTCACTATGTCGGCTATTTATTTTGCTTGAGCCCTAAAGACTCGCTTAAGGTGCCACAGTGATAGAGTTGAAAGATCCTTCAGGTGGAACAAGCTGAGGGTCTATTGTTTCCAGTGAGTGGGGATACAGGAGGGGAGTGATACACCCCACACCGCCTGATTGGGCTGAAGCACTACAGCACTTTCTTCACCTTTCTTCACCTTTTTACACTTTATGGACAGTATTGGAGCACTATTGCACTTTATGTATATTTTGTGGATTATTTAAGGCACCATTGCACTTACACATTATACCATTCTAGCATTTTATTGTGGTTACACAATGTTTGCACATGTACACTTTATTATACCATTTATTACTGTTATAGGTGGAAGCAATGAGCGTCGATTGATTCCACCAGCATTCCAGCTACCAAGAGCCTTTTGGGCAAAATTATTTTTTGGTTTCTTCATAAAGCATTTCCTTAAAGTGTTACTAAACCCAGGACCCTGCATTCACTATATCTGGCCTCCCACAGTACACAGAACATAGAAATGCAATTATTTTAGTAAATACAAACTGCTAAATACTTTTTCTCATCGGCAGTATATAGCAGTCGTGTGACTTCTATCAGTGCCTGGGCGAGCACTGGTTAAAGTTTGTAGAAGGAGTTTTCATTCTCCTCTGATTGCCCTATAAGGCTGCATGACCTCTGACCCTTTGCCTGGACAGTGCTGATTGGCCCTGTGCCGATTACATGCACCTTCCCAAAAAAAAAAAAAAACTCTTCAGCAATACACACCAACTGAGCATGTGCAAATTGCCCCCAAGGCTTTGTACTATGAGGAGATGGATTGGGGACTGTGGAAGAAGGGGAAAATCAGAGAAGACAGGATCAAACATCTTTTACACAATGCGCATGTGTCAGGAACACACTAGTCATTCCTCTATGACACTGCAGAGGCGCACTGGAGTGCCAGGCGTTAACTCTCTTTTGCCCCTTTAGCGGCGAACTGGCGTTCGCCAGTGCGCATGCGTGTGTGCGGTGGCCTGTGCCACGCCCCCGTACGTGCATGCGCACGCAATAACCATTACGGTTGGCGCCCAAATGGCCTATTTAAGGGTAGCAGGTACACTCATGCTTTGCTGTCTTGTCTGCAGCTTCCCCTGTGCTCCTGATGAAGAAACCTGCTGTACCCTGATTTATCCCTGATTGACCTCCTGGCTTGTCTCTCACCTTGCTTGTCTGCTGCCCGTCCTGACTTCGGCTTGTCCTGTGACCATTCTCCTGCATTACCCTTGTCTGCTTATCCGCCATTGGATCTGGACTTGTTCACCACCTAATGGGGCAACCCTGAGGGCCGCAACCTGGTGCTATACACGCAGCAAAATCCATCCTCACCAACAGAGGCTCTGGTGAAAACCGGTTGGCACTTGGATTTGGCACCTCAGGCTAGCCTGTGTCTACTGCCAAGGTGACTGGTCTGTGTTCCGCTCTCTGTTAAGTGCGAGGCTACCCTCTGCATGTTAGGCTTGGCGCCAGAACCCTGACAGCAGGATTAACCCAGATTTTGCTGTTTTGGGTTTAGTAACACTTTAAAGCGGTGTTCCAGCCTCCCCTCTCCCTCTCTAAAAATTAAAAGTCAGCAGCTACACATACTGTAGCTGCTGACTTTTAATATTAGGACACTTACCTGTCCTGGAGTCGGCATCGCAGCCGATGTTTCCATCGGCTGTTGAGTGCTGCCGCCGCCATTGCTGGTGAGGGAACCCGGCAGTGAAGCCTTGCGGCTTCAAGGGCAGGTTCCTAATGTGCATGCGTGAAGCCCTCTGCGCATTCGGATTGGCTTGGCGGTGGGGGAAGGAGGAAGTGGCCAAACTTCAGAGGGACAGCGCCACGGCACCGTCTCCCGGAAGTGGGGAAGGGTACCTGTCAAAAACAGGTACCTGTTCCCCCTCCCCCCTGAAAGGTGCCAAGTGTGCCACCAGAGGGGGGAGGAAACAAATTAGCGGAAGTTCCACTTTTAGGTGGAACTCCGCTTTAAGTTCTTTTTTAGTCGGTGATGACACAGGCTGTAAATTTGTAGCAAGTAACAAAGTAGGAGGCTGAAGCTGAGGGTAGATCTGTGTATGCAAAGCCAAGAACATAACCGCTTCTTCAGAGGGGCAGCATGATTTAAAGAGGAAGTAAACCCTCCTCTACAACTTGTACCTATAGGTAAGTTTATATTTAGGTTTACCTATAGGTACTGTAAATATCTCGTAAACATGCACCATTTAGGAGATATTTACTTTGCATGCAGCCAGTGACATCACTGGCGCATGCGCTCTGAAGGAACGGCCACTCGTGCAGTTCCTTCAGAGCCCCGTGCCGTTACCGTCGGCTCCCGCGTGCATGCGCGGGAATGACGTCATCGCGGCTCCAGCCAATCAGATGGCCGGATGCCGCAAACCCGGAAGAAGGGGGTGACAGAACATGTCGCCCATGGACAGGTAAGTGGACGGCACTGCGGGGGCTTCATTCTTAGGCAAGTATTTCATTCATCTTGGAACACTGGCACTGTGCCCAAAATGTAAATGGAGCTGCGCATTCTCAGCTCTGCAGGGGATTACAGTCAGGCAGGTAAGGTGGCCTGTTGGAAAATTTTTACTTTTTTCATTTAGTTCACCTGACTGTTTCGTCTGTGTGCAAGCATTTCAGTCCAGTTCCCTATAGAGGCAAAAGCAGATGACAGCATTGGATGTGCGAAGTACATGTTGTTGCATTTATTACTTAGTGGTTACACACTTAAAAGGGTTACTAAACCCACAAAAGTAAAATCAGTCTGTACATGCAGTAAAGCATGCTTGTTATACTCACTGTGGAACCTAAGGGGTTAATCCTCTGCAGTGTGTAATAAGGCTGTTTGATCCTGTCTTCTCTGAACCTCCTCTTCTTCCACAGTCCCCAATCCATCTCCTGATAGTACAGAGCCTTGGGGGGACTCTGCACACGCTCAGTTTGGTATGTATTGCTAAAATGTTTTTTCTTTTCTTGGGAGGGTGCATGAGAGTGCCACAGGGCCCACGAGCACTGTCCAGACAGAGGGTCAGGGGTCATGCAGCCTCATAGGACAGTCAGAGGAGAATGAAAACTCCTCCTACAAGCTTTAACCAGTGCTTGGCAGGACACTGATAGAAGTCATAAGACTGCTGTATACTGCTGATGAGAAAAGGTATTTAGCAGTTTATAATTACTAAAATAATTGCATTTCCATGTTCTGTGGGAGACCAGACATAGTGGATGCAGGGTCCTGGGTTTAGTAACACTTTAAAATGAAAACATATTTCTGACAGTATGTACACTTTGACTCATGAAACATGGAGTGTGCTTTGAATCCTGTGGGAGAAAACCATTATCTAAACTAATGTTAAAGGGAAGTCTGAATGTTTCATAGGACATAGATTATGCAATTGCTTTTTGTATTATGTTTGTAAATAAAAAAGCTAAGCTGTAGAGTAGCTCAGCACATCCCTCAGCATAACCCTTACAGTAAAAAAGGTTCCCTATAGTAGTGCACTCATGCAATGGCTTTCAGCACTACCCACAAGAAGATACTGTTCTCCATTTGTTCTTTACCGTCCTTGTTCTTGGTTTCCCTTGAACCTTCCTTTACACTCTATTGAATAAAGAGATAGATGTGGTATTCACGAACTGCTGCCTCCTCTATCCTTGGCAGAGGAGACCTTCAAGCTGTGAGGCTTTGTTCCGTTTTCTACCACTGGCACCTCGCACAATAAACTATACCAGAAAATGCTAAAACCTTCACATTAGCCCTATACAAAGAGTCTACCCTGCTGGTCTCAACACTCCAATGGATTATTCCACTTGCTTTGTGACTTCAGCATTTGCTTCAATGTAACTTCCTGAAAACACTGTGTAATATAGGCCTGGCAGCAGAGACATTTTACCTGCAATTTTATACATAAGTTTGTCTCCTGTGCCTTCCGCAAACAACTGCCCATAAACATGTGTATAGGACATGGATGTAGTATTGACATATTGCAGCTTGTGAATCAATGAACTACTGAATGCAGCTCCCACTACAATATATTATCTTTTAAATTACCAGGACATATAAAAGGAGCTGCCCTCCTCATGTACACAAACGATCCATCATTTAGTAACATATTGGCATCCAGGGCCACCATCAAGGTGGGGGGGGACAGTCCCTCATATGTGTAGGGGGCCCGGGCCCTATCCAGGGCCATCTTACCCTGCAGTGATAGCCCTCAGCATCCACATAATGGCACGCACAGTTCAGCAACTTTCAGCGCTCCTGGCAACAACACGACCTTAATCAAGGAATGTTCCAGTTCTGGTTGAACCTCCACCCTAAAATAAAAACCCATCACTGGGCTGGACCTTAAGGGAGACAGTGATTTTCACCAGGGTCGGAATTCCCCCCATGTCTACACTAGACACTGCTAGCCGGGCAGAGAGGAGGAATTGGGTACTTCCTATGGGACCCGCACAGAGAGATGGAGGAGGAAGAACGACGCAGATAGTAAAAAGTTACTCTGATATTAAATCCGGTGAAGCTGATGGGTTAGGATGTATGAGCAGTATACAGTATATGATGAATATATTGTATATAATCAGTATATATGGGCTGTATGTTGTATATGAGCAGTATATATGGGCAGGAGGACGACGACATGTGATGGGGGAGATGAAACTGGAGGAGGAGGAAATGGGATAGAGCAGGAGGACACGGGATAGGGGATGAAGAGGACACGGGATAGGGGATGAAGAGGACACAGGATAGAGGAGGAGGACATGGGATAGAGGGGGAGAAGGAAGACATGGAATGGAGGAGGCTGAGGACACAGGATGGAGGCCATGGGATGGGTGAGGAGGACGACATGGGATGGAGGGAGCATTTGTGAAATAGAGCTTTGGGGGGGGGGCTGGCTATCCAATTTTGACAAGTTCCCGCTCCCGGCAATCGCATAAGCGATCGGATGCGGAAGTTCTCCTTCCCTCCTGCCTCCCAGAGTTTTTTGGGGACACATGACAGGTCCCAGAAGACTGCGGGACCAGTCAAAGAGTGCAGTGCTGCACGGGCATGCACAGTGGGCACCCAGCTGTGAAGCCATAAGCCGTCACAGCCGGGTGCCCATAGTAAAGATGCTGGCGCCGGCAAGAAAGGACACAGGGAGAAAACAGCTGGGCTTAGCACACTGCTGGATCGTGGGACAGGTGAGTGGTTGTTTATTAAAAGTCAGCAGCTACAATTTTTGTAGCTGCTGACTTTTAATTTTCACTTAAGAAACTGAAGCTCCTCTTGAGGTAAAAAAATAATTTTTACCTTTACAACCACTTGAAGCTAATAACACATAATTCTATTTTCTCATGTCTTCTTTTTTAACACAACACAACAGTTAAACATTCACAGTGCTGAAGGAAAAGGTAAGTTAACCCTTAGAGTTAATAGCTGGTAGAGCCTCTTTGGCAGCAAACATTTTAGGTGTGACTTTCGGTAGCTCCAGCAAGACCTGCACAACATTCAGAAAGAATTTGTCTCCCCTCCTCTTTATAATATTGCAATTCAGCTCAGACGCATTTGTAGGATGATGGCAAGTGGTCCAGGCCCTGAGGCAGCAAAGCAAGCCCAAACCATAATGTACCCTCCACCATACTTCACTATTGGGATGAGATTTAAATGCTGGTAATCTGTGCCCTGTTTGCACACAAATTAATCTAAAATGGGTGCGCTGTCTCATACGATATAAAATATCAGTGCATTCTGTGTACAAAATATCATGCATTAAGAATGAATTCAATATTTAAAAATTATTAATATCATCATGTAACCAAAAATTCAATTGTGAAAGAAAAATAAAGCGAAATAAATCAAATACACATTTCATACACCTTATACATATTGAATAAAGTTCAACGTGCTAAAAACCAAAGAAATACTAAAAAATTCTAAATTCATGAACTGTCCCAAGACTGGAGCCGTAAAGAATGCAACCAAAAAAATTCTGTCTAGCACAACTTAACCACTTGAAGACCAAGCCTTTTCTGGCACTTTTTGTGTACAAGTTTAAATCAGTATTTTTTGCTAGAAATTTACTTCTAACCCCCAAACATTATATATTTTTTTAGCAGAGACCCTAGGGAATAAAATGTTGATCATTGAAATTTTTTATGTCACACGGCATTTTCTTTTGTAAAATATGAAAGATGGTGTTACACAGAGTAAATAGATACCAAACATGTCACACAATTGGGCAGGCTCATGGAATGGCAACAAACTATGAGGTTTATAAAATTTCTGTAGGCAACGCTTTAAAAGTTTTTACAGGTTACCTGTTTATAGTCACATAGGAGGTCTAGCGCTGGAATTATTGCTCTTGCTCTAAAGTTCATGGCGATACCTCACATGTGTGGTGCGAACACAGTTTACATCTGTGTGCGCGACTTACGTATTCGTTTGCTTCTGCACATGAGCACAGAGGAATATTTTTTTTTTCTTATTTATTTTTTATTTTTACACTGTCCCTTTAATTTTTTTTCTTCTATCACTTTTATTCATATTACAAGGAATGTAAACGTCTCTTTTAATAGACACAAGGCTAACAGGTCCCCTTTATGGAGAGATCTGGGGTCAAAAAGACAACCTCTCCCTTACCTTTAATAGCAAAAGAAAAGATCACCAAAAAAAAAAAAAAAATAAATAAATTTTGATCTTTGATTTAAAAAAAAAAAAAAAATATTTAACTTCCGCCCTAGACTGGAAGTAACATATTGACGTTTCTCCAGTCCTCCAAGGCCATAGAGGTGATCAGAGATGATCTGGCCTCTGTCACCAGCCGGCCGCACATTTGGTTTGTTTCTTGGGCATGTCAGTAAAACTTGTAACCCGAAAAACATCGGCATGCGGCAGGAGGGGGGAAGACACCCCCTTCCACTGCTTCTGAAAGCAATCCAGCGGCTAATGAGCCCCTTGGACCACTTTTATAAGAAAGCCAGCTGAAAAAAAAAATACTGGGGTTATGGCTGATAGCTTTAGCCATACCTCCGGTAAACCACTTGCAAACTGACACGTATATACACGTATTTCGGTTTGCAAGCTGAAACTCAACAGCAGTAGCCTATAAAATTTTAATCAGCAACCCGTACCAATAGATGGCTCCAGCATCTCTCCAAGGAATCGGATAAAATTGCCCCCTCAATTATCATGTATTAATCACTGTGTGCTGTTCTATGCATTGTTAGGATATTTTGGTAAGCCTAGGAATAAATTTTTCCCTTGATAATGGCAAGTGGTCCACACCTTGAGGCAGCGAAGCAAACCCAAATCATGATGTTTCCTCCACCATACTCCATCATTGGGATGATGTTTTGATGTTGGTAAATTGTGCCCTTTTTGCACCAAAGTGCTGAGTTTTCTCCCGAACAATTCAACTTTTGTTTCATCACTCCACAAAACATTTTCAAAGTAGTGTTGCAGTTTACCAAGGTGCTCTTTGGTAAACTTCAGTAGTACAGCAATGTTTTGTTTTGAAGAGCAGCGGCTTCCTTCTTGGTTTTGTGACTTGGACACCCTGCCTGTTTCAAATACTTACGTATGGTAGACTCATCAACAGTAATGTTTGCCAGTTACAGTGATATCTTCAAGCCTTTAGCTTAGTGGACCTCAAACTACGGCCTGCGGGCCGCATCCGGCCCACCAGGGTCCACAACCCTGCCCGCCGGCCCGCAACTGCAGAACCCAAAGACGGACTGGACTGACGTCACGTCATCTGACCTAAAGCAGAGCGAGACCGAGGCCTCAGCATTTAGAGCTGAGGAGGATTTAACTGCCTTCTCCTGCCTCGCTCCGCCCGAGTGGTTTAGCTCCACCCCCTCCTCCATCATCCCAGGCGGCAAGGTCAGAGGGGAAAGAACTGCCAGGACTCGAGAGCTATTGTCTGGTGGATCATGTGTGTCATGGGGAGCCAGGCTCTGCAGAGAGACCCATACAAAGAGGAGGGGTTTATGCTGGGACTTGTAGTCCTTTACTTTTGGGGATGTGACCCCCCATAAGTGAAGGACTACAGGTCCCAGCATGAACCCCTCAGAGCTGAGGATGCAATACCCCCCAACTAGTTAAGGACTACAGACCCCAGCATGAACCCATGAGATCTAAGGAGTTCATGCTGGGACTAGTAGTCCTTTACCTTTGGGGGGGGGGGTCACAGCTTTATATCTAAGGGGTTTATGATGGGACTAGTAGTCCTTCACTTTTTTTTGGGGGAGGGGGTCACATCCTTAGATCTCGGGGGTTCATGCTGGGACTTGTAGTCCATCACTTTTGGGAGGTATGAACTTCCTAAAAGTGAAGGACTGAAAGTTCCAGCATGAACTCCTCAGAGCTGAGGACGTGACACCCCCTCCTAACTAGTGAAGGACTACAAGTCCAAAAATTAGCCCCTGAAATCTGAGAATGTGACCCCCCCCCCCCAAAAGTGAAGGACTACTAGTCCCAGCATGAACCCCTCAGAGCTGAGGACATGACAGCCCCCAACTAGTGAAGGACTATAAGACCCACCATGAGCCCCTGAGATCTAATAATGTGTTGTCATTCACTAGTTGGGGAGGTCAGGTCTTCAGCTCTGAGGGGTTCACACAGGGACTTGTCTGTACTGCTTGCACTTTAGTTCCTGAGGTCATTGTGATATACAGTGCCTTGCGAAAGTATTCGGCCCCCTTGAACTTTGCGACCTTTTGCCACATTTCAGGCTTCAAAAATATATAAAACTGTAATTTTTTGTGAAGCATCAACAACAAGTGGGACACAATCATGAAGTGGAACGAAATTTATTGGATATTTATAACTTTGTTAACAAATAAAAAACTGAAAAATTGGGTGTGCAAAATTATTCAGCCCCTTTACTTTCAGTGCAGCAAACTCTCTCCAGAAGTTCAGTGAGGATCTCTGAATGATCCAATGTTGACCTAAAAGACTAATGATGATAAATAGAATCCACCTGTGTGTAATCAAGTCTCCGTATAAATGCACCTGCACTGTGATAGTCTCAGAGGTCCGTTTAAAGCGCAGAGAGCATCATGAAGAACAAGGAACACACCAGGCAGGTCCGAGATACTGTTGTGGAGAAGTTTAAAGCCGGATTTGGATACAAAAAGATTTCCCAAGCTTTAAACATCCCAAGGAGCACTGTGCAAGCGATAATATTGAAATGGAAGGAGTATCAGACCACTGCAAATCTACGAAGACCTGGCCGTCCCTCTAAACTTTCAGCTCATACAAGGAGAAGACTGATCAGAGATGCAGCCAAGAGGCCCATGATCACTCTGGATGAACTGCAGAGATCTACAGCTGAGGTGGGAGACTCTGTCCATAGGACAACAATCAGTCGTATACTGCACAAATCTGGCCTTTATGGAAGAGTGGCAAGAAGAAAGCCATTTCTTAAAGATATCCATAAAAAGTGTTGTTTAAAGTTTGCCACAAGCCACCTGGGAGACACACCAAACATGTGGAAGAAGGTGCTCTGGTCAGATGAAACCAAAATCAAACTTTTTGGCAACAATGCAAAACGTTATGTTTGGCGTAAAAGCAGCACAGCTCATCACCCTGAGCACACCATCCCCACTGTCAAACATGGTGGTAGCAGCATCATGGTTTGGGCCTGCTTTTCTTCAGCAGGGACAGGGAAGATGGTTAAAATTGATGGGAAGAGGGATGGAGCCAAATACAGGACCATTCTGGAAGAAAACCTGATGGAGTCTGCAAAAGACCTGAGACTGGGACGGAGATTTGTCTTCCAACAAGACAATGATCCAAAACAAAGCAAAATCTACAATGGAATGCTTCATAAATAAACATATCCAGGTGTTAGAATGGCCAAGTCAAAGTCCAGACCTGAATCCAATCAAGAATCTGTGGAAAGAACTGAAAACTGCTGTTCACAAACGCTCTCCATCCAACCTCACTGAGCTCGAGCTGTTTTGCAAGGAGGAATGGGCAAAAATTTCAGTCTCTCAATGTGCAAAACTGATAGAGACATACCCCAAGCGATTTACAGCTTAATCGCAGCAAAAGGTGGCGCTACAAAGTATTAACTTAAGGGGGCTGAATAATTTTGCACGCCCAATTTTTCAGTTTTTTTATTTGTTAAAAAAGTTTGAAATATCCAATAAATTTCGTTCCACTTCATGATTGTGTCCCACTTGTTGTTGATTCTTCACAATAAATTACAGTTTTATATCTTTATGTTTTCATGTTTGAAGCCTGAAATGTGGAAAAAGGTCGCAAAGTTTAAGGGGGCCGAATACTTTCGCAAAGCACTGTAATATATATATATATATATATATATATATATATATATATATATATATATATATACATACACACACACACACACACACACACATACATACATATACATACATATACATACACACACACACACACACACACACACACACACACACATTTAATATGCCTCAGTATACATTTTCAGGTTCACAATAGCAGTCTTGTTTCCTGTCACAAACATTTAGAGATAGTATGTGCTTCAAGTACACATGAATTTAAGCACAATTATTACTTAGTATTACTACAAAATATGTTGTTGCCACTGCCGGAGGCCATAAAAGAAAAGGTGGGTAGGGGTAATTTTACATCCAGCTTTTTTAGCCCATATGTCAATGCAACCATTGTTTAGGTATAGTGCATGTTCCCCCATTTCTAATAAGGCCAGTGTCAGATTGTTCAAGAAACCAATAGTCTCATATTTGCTGTTTTGCCAGCTAACATCAACAAAGAAATACAAAGGCAAAATAGATTGGGTCCAGTATTAAAGTGAAACAGGCTTCAGGTGGAGTGATGGGGAATCATTCCAAATAGGACACAGATAAAAAAAATAACACAGTTTTAGTAAAGTGGAAAAAAGTGTTAAACTTTCAAAAAAATGTTTTATTTTTTTTTGCACCTTCCTGGCCCAGTGACTACCACTGCCCTCATTGTTTGTCCAGGTGTCACAGGAAGAAGAACTTTGCGGAATAAATTCTTCAATGAGGTCACAGACAGAGATAAAAACTTGACAGACACTAAATGTAATGCAAACTGTTAATTGGAATATAAATGAATGCTGGTGTCCTATCTTAGCGGATGCCAACAAAAAATGTAGAGACATTAAACAAATCAACAGCATCCAGTTAATCACAGAGTGGCATGAGATAGGCAGCAGGCATTATCCCTTATTATGGCCGATGGATGAAGAGGCTTTAATCTGGTGTCGCTCTGTAATAAAAGGCATGAAGGATCAGGGATGTCACTCCTCTAGGCATAGGCCAAGCAGATGGTACAGTGCAGAAAATCGGCAGCATTCATGAGCTTACAGATATAATTAGTTTACTCGCATTCTGCAGGATTTCCAAATAACCAGTTGGGTTTACAGTATTTCATCACAACATCTGAGTGCTTTCACAACCAAACACAGGCCTATCTCACATGGCTCTCTGCACACCACTTGCTAGACCACATACCGGTACTTCTATTTCCCTAAGCCCTTCTCTCCAGCAAGAGCAACACAGCAGGAAACAGCAGATTAAACAAACTGATCAAATGTTAAAACTGCTATTGGAACATATATATTAAAAACAGACCTAGTTCTCATAAAATCAATTAGATATAAACTATCATTCCACATGCACTGTATTTAAAAGGCAGTTTCTGGCTGGTTGCTAAGGACAACACCTAACATTTTTCTTTAGTTTAACGAATTAACGCCATCATATTTTACAATGACCTGGTGGCAATAAAGTATTAAAATATATCTACAGTATGCTAGTTTTTGGCTTCTGCAAGTTAGAGTTCTTTCACCAAATGTTTGCTAGTAAATTGTGACTATAACACTCAGATCCCACCCTGTGCAGAGATTTTTCTGCTCTGGGACAACAATTTAAGCACTATCATACAGAGTGATCGTCAATGGGGCAGGTTAAAGGAGAGCGAAATACACATTTTTTTTTCTTTAGGATACAGTAAAAGATGGTTGTAAGCCATGTCAAATTTTTTTGCCACCTATTGTCCCATAGCCACAACAGAAAGTGAGGGAATATTTGATTGTCAACAGGGCAACCAGAATTAGTGTTCCCATTGGAGGACTTCTCCTCTATTCCTGTTTTGGTGACAACCCAAATTTTTGAGATTCTGTTACACTTTCAGTGACACTGGCTAGGACATCTTGAAATAAAAAGAAAAGGCAAGGCAAAACTTTTTTCTAGTTTTGGATAGCATGGAGAGGGAAAAGAACATCCCTCAAGGTTTTTTTATTGCTGTCTGTGCCTCTTTGGGGGAATTCACCCTCTATTTGTCCTATTTACCATTATCATCAAAAGTAAAACTAAAATAAAAATCACACATTTTGGGTTGACATCAGAGCAGTCATTACAGAGCAGCAGTGCCAACCTAAAGTATTTGTTCTGTCAGTACAGGTTTCCTTTAGAGCACAAGAGCTTCAACTGTATTTGTAAATTAAATATATTACACATTTTTTTTTTTTTTTATGTGAAACTTCTTTCAAACAAGAATGAAAAAGAAGCCTAGATGACGTCTTGTGGAGTGCCAAGCCTTCTATTATTTTCCCAATCACACTCCTTAGAGACCTTTAACACACACCTGCCAAGTTTAGTGACTGCCTGTAAAACTTACCATTTACTGCCATGCTGCACCATATTAAATGCAGCCCTAATCTTTTCATGGCCCATCCCCTGGCATCTGTGTCTTCTCTGAGGGCCACAAGGGAACAGAAGGCATAACTGTACTAGTGGGAGTTGCTGCTGAATAAACTGCAGATAAAGCATTGTCTGGTATCCCCAGTAAGGTGGTCCTGCTGCCTAAAACTCACACCCAGGAGCTGAAGTTAGCTATGCACTGCAAGAATCATGGTAATAGGAAAACAATATGGTGAACAGTCAAATAACCAGTGATGACTAGTACGAGATATTTTGAAAGGGTTCTGAGCTGTAATAGACTAATTAAACAGTTTTACCTATAAGTTAAGTGCTTAAAGTGGAACTGCACAGCATCTGGGCACCACAAACCAAAAATGCAATTTCATTAATTTTTAGTATATAAAGCAAACTTCCCCATCCATCCATGTCTCTATGCTTTATTTTGCTAAGAAATCATTTTGAAAAACACCCTCTTGCATTTCTGGCCGTGGCCATCTTGAGTAAGGGCAGAGGATTCATGTAGTATTTACTTCCTGGAATCCGTCTCATGCGTGGGCTGAGCTGAGAACCCTCCCTCCCCTCCTGAAGACTCCTGGGATGTTTGACATAATTTGCCTAAGCATGGAAACCAGGAAGTAACTGAAGAAATGCAAAAAAAAGTGTAAAACAGGTAAATATGATATACTTTCCTATCTATTTACTAATGCTAGCAGCAGGTCCGCTTCAGGGGGGTACAGCCCATACACCTGAAAGATGGCCCAGGTGTCCCTAGAGGCCTGGATGGGAATGGTTTCTCTGGGCACCTTCCCTGCATATTCTCTGAGGACCGGCACCGCAATGAACCACTCTGTGACAGGTGCCGATCTTTCACAACAGCACACCTGGCTGATGGAGCCTAGGCTCCTCCTCCATTCTGACCAGGGACGGGCTGAGGGCCCAGGGTAAGTGGATGGGGGAGATATACTTGCCACTGTAGGGACAGCAGCAGTGTCATTGCTTCTAAAGACATACACTGCATCTGCGGTGCATGTATTTAGAATCTCCAAAGCTCCTTTCTCCCCCCCCCCCATGACCAGTGAAGTGTGCTGAAGGAAGGCGGAGCGCATGGTAGCTACTGCTGGCCAGGCCGGCTGCTCACACTACAGTGAGGAGGTGAGCTGAGATTTTTCCGAGCAAAGTCTACTTGGGTAAAAAGTTGCCAAAGTTTCTGTTAGGATTCATCTTGTAGGTATTAGAGAGAGGGAGTGTTTACCGGAGATTGGAGAGCACAGAGCCGAATTACAGTGCTGTCTGATGTGTCCTGGCTCCTGAATCTTCTGGGATATACGGGTGAAGTGCTGTCTGAGGCATCCTGGTCCCTGGATCTTCTGGGATATTCTAACAGCAGTCTTTTGGGGTTGATCTCCCACAGGATTACAAGGCTTTCTATGACCACTGTGAGAGCAGCGGTCATGGACATCTCGTAAGAAGCCAATCGGCTTTCTTTTGTGTGGTGGAGGTTCTTGCTGTTCCAGTCTCTCACCAATATTATAGATCATCACTTGTCAAGGTGTCTCTTTGTGGTTTTGAATGCTCCATATGCCATCTTAGAAGTGGACTTATGCTATATGGTGGACTGTATATAAAACTTCTCTAGCGCTGCATTTTTTGTTTTACATCATCTTGTAGGTATTGCAGGGATAAGAAGAAGAGGAAAATCAAGAGACAGCCAGTGTGAAAGATCTCCCAAGCTGGCACACAGCCCTATCTATATAAACATCCCCCAACCACTCTGTCCAGATAATGTGAAGGTAATTTATGACTGTTCATTTAACCCTGTGTTTATGTGGTAAGGTTACACTTCTGATTGTGCAGACTCAGAACTTGGATAACACAGGGTTAAATGAATTGTCATAAATTTATTTCACATCATCTGGACATAAACAGAGTGCTGGGGGCTGGATTATATAGATACACTGCTCTGCTAAAAAAAAAAAAACAGTTGCCACCTGGAATTAACTAAGCAACTAACTAAACTATTGGATAGTTACTGCATGTGCCCAAAGAATGAGGTCAGCTGACTACCTGAATATACTGAATGACCAGGTTATTCCATCAATGGATTTTTTCTTCCCTGATGGCACGGGCATACCAAGATGACAATGCCATGATTTGTGGGGCTCAAATTGTGAAAGAGTGGTTCAGGGAGCATGAGACATCATTTTCACACATGGATTGGCCACCACAGAGTCAAGAACTTAACCCCATGGAGAATATTTGGGATGTGCTGGAGAATTCTTTGAATAGTGGTCCGACTCTCCCATCATTTGGTGGAAAATTAATGTAACACTGGACGGAAATAAATATTGTGACATTGCACAAACTTATTAAAAGAATGCCACAGCGAATGCGTGCCGTAATAAAAGCTAAAGGCGGTCCAACGAAATATTAGAGTGTGTGACCTTATTTTTGGGTGGTGACTTTTTTTTGGCCGTGCAGTGTATAGATTTACATCTTATAACAGAAGGATGTTAAGTTCCAATTTTGTATTATGTACAGATGTATATATATTAGTAGATAAGCACAATCTTTTTTTTTTTTTTTCATTCTAAACATCATTATCTGACCACATCTCAGCTCTCTACTCCCCCCAGCTTGCATCACCCCCAGACTACTTCATACATCCAGCTGACCAACATCACTCCCTGGTCACCTCACAGACTGCCATTAAAATAAATCCTTCTCCATTCTGCCACTGTCATACCCTCCACACCCCTCTCCTCTACATACTGGAGGGATTACAATGGACTGGATCTGGGCTGTACTGAGGGTGCAGAAGGGATTGAACGACTACAGTGGGAGGACACAGCGAGAGAGGACTGACTTAGAGGGGAGATGAGACTGGAGAAGGACGACATTGGATAAAGGAGGAGGACATGGGATGGAGGAGGAGGAGCACAAGGGATGGAGGAGGATGTGGGATGGAGGAGGAGGAGCACAAGGGATGGAGGAGGAGGAGGATGTGGGATGGAGGAGATGGGAATAGAAAAGGAAGAAGGTTGTGTTGTCTATTATTACAGGTACTTATATAGCACCATCAATTTATGTAGGGCTTTACATATATATTGTACTGTACATTCACATCAGTTACTACCCTCAAGGAGCTTACACTCTAAAGTCCCCAAGCAACACAAAAACACAATAATTAAAAAAGAAATTGTCATAAATACTACCCCAAAGCTATGCTGTAATATTCTGCCATATATTATAATGTAATTGGCTAATTCCTTACCCCTACTGTGCATCAGTAGCAGTGCTTTTCTGTTCAAGAAAAAAACATGGGGTAGCTCAGAGCCATCTCTAATTAAAGTGTCACTTGTTAACTGGTTTTAGGAAGGCAGAGAAATACCCGCAGGTCTGTCTGAACTTGTCAAAGACAGCTAATCATTATCACTTAACCTGAGAAAAGATTCTCCATGGAGGTGGCTGGCATTCAGTGCTAAATAAAAATATGGTGTAGGGAAGGAGTTAATATCCATTGCATGCTTGTGCTTCATTAGATGTGACAATTACCCACATGTAAATAGTCCTTATTATATTAGACATTAAGCATGCAGCTGATGATCCGGATCGCCTGTCACTAAAAAAGCAGACATGCTTTCAATGCTTTCACTGCCCATGGCCTGCACTTTGGGGGTAGCAGATGGCAGTTGGGACATTGGTTCCAAATTAACATGAAAATGCCAGGGAGTCAGGCACAGATTGCCTATGAGCAATGCATTCTTTTCATCTCCTCTGCCCCACTGCTAACGCTGACTTGCTTTGTTGCCTAATGTGTTGCTTTCATTAGTCCTTCATTAGCAATGGCAAAAGCCATTTAGCACGGTGCAGCCGCTGCAGTCAAACAGGAGCGTGTCAATAACAACAAGTTATTCATGTTTCCAAACATATTAACAAAGCATTTTTGCAGCCCTGAGATTTTCTTTAAAGGTATACACTATTGAAATGATAGGACTTTAAAATGAGAGGTTGAAATGCATCTCCTAATTGCTATCTATGTAGGGCTGGTACTCTAGTGCAGTGTTTCTCAACCTTTTTGCAGTCGAGGCACCCTTTAAAATTTATGGAAAGTCTCAAGGCACCCCATTCTAAAATGTAAAAAACTATTCTAACAGCTTTACATTATGCAGCAACATTCACACGAAGGACATCCAACGTTAGAGGAGATTTATTCATCCAAAGCAAATATAATTTTGCACACTGATACTGACTAGTATTCTTATATTTCTCTTCTCCCTCAATTTCTTTCCACCAGTCAGCTAATATCACCCCAGTGCTGAGGAAAAGGGGCAAAGGAGAGTCAAACAAGGATGCTGTGGAGGCAACAGACATCCTCCTTATCAGCTAATGACATCATTGGTTGTTAGGATGCCGGTGTCTAGAAAGTCGTAATTGTGCATAATGAAAACCTGTGGCTTTGTGTAACTAAACTGTAGGTTTCATCCACCTGCTGGCTTGTACTGTATACAATTTGTTTTTTTTTTAACCATTTTGCCAAGGCACCCCTTAAGAAACCTCAAGGCAACCCAGAGTGCTGCTCTAGTCTAACACTGCATTCAGTGCTCTGTATTAAAATGACTGGCTGCGATTTCAGCTGTTTAATATTTTCAAACCTGCCTAGAAAATTTATACAGCAGAGTCTGTTTTCCAATCCACTACATGCACTGGACTATTCATGTAACCAAAATGATGAATTATTATCTACAATGCGGCTTCTTTTGTGATGGATAGCGTACTCTAAAAACTGATGCGCTGTAGCAGCACATAAATATGAACAAGGCCTGAAAGAAGAGAACAAGACATGTTAGAATTCTCACTAAGGATTGCAGAGATACTAAATGATGAAAAAAAAAAAAACTAACTCTAGACAACATTTTTTTTTTTTGGCGTTTTGGATAGCGCAGGGAAAGTTAACATATCCGTCCTGTTTTTATTTCTGTCTGTCTGGGGTGATTTTGCTTCACTTTCTTTCCCTGTGATGACTGTACAGTACATGAAATAGGGGGTGCAATCATCCCCGGGAGAGGAAAACAAGGTATCCCTTCATTTTATCTCCTGAAAATCTCCATACTATACACAAACAGCAATAAAATGATTAAAAAAAAAAAAAAAAAAAAAAAAAAAAAAAAAAAAAAACAGCTTGGGGGATAGAGTGGGGAATAGTTCAATTTTTTGCCAGATTTGTATTTGTCTGTGATACCTTGGGGGAATTGTCTCTCAATTGCTGTGTCTGTGACACCCATACATAAATTGAATGATGTGATAGCCCCTGGGAAGCGAAAGGATGAACAGCCAATAATGAAAAAGGTATGTCAGATGTTCTAACCCTCACTCTTAGGCCTCATGCACACTGCAGCTGTTAAACGCCCATTTTACAGGCATGTGACTTTTATTTTGCCTCTAAATGCCCCTTTATATTAGTCTTCGTATTCATGCACACATGGTGCACATGTTTTTAGAGGAGTTTAGCGACAGGGATGTTTAGGTGCAGAAATCTGAACGGAACAAAATTGCGTTCAGAAAATGGAACATTTAGGCAGAAGAAACACCAGACATACCTAAACACGTCTAAATGCGTATAAACACTAGGCGCGGTTACAGCTTGAGCATTTATTTCACTGACCAGAATAATATTCTGGCTAATTAAATAAATAAATGCCCAAAGCTTGACACACCTGAACATGTCTAAACGTCCCTAAACACATTTTAAATAAGCAGCTTTGGGCGCGTTTTTTAATGCTGCTTTTCTCCAGGAGAAATGCATTCAGAGGATCCTAATGTGAATGAGGCCAAAAATAGGATTTTTGACTTACTTTAAAATCCATTTCTCTGATGTTCATTGACAGACACAGCTCCTGATATCCATAACCATTGGGTTATACTGCCCCCTACAGGAGTACGACAATAGGCAGAAAATATTTCTGGCTACAACCATGGGCAGTCTCAGGGGGTATACTCCCTCACTCTGCTATAGCCACTCAGTTTTGTAACAAACAGTGTCAGGAGAACTTTAACTTCACAGAGGGGCGGGTGATGTGTCCATCAATCAACATCAGAGAAATTAATTTTACGGTAAGTCAAAAATCCCATTTTCTCCTTCGTTCCATTGACGAGACACAGCTCCTGATATCCATAACCATTGGGACATCCCAAAACAGTGTTAAACATGAGTGGTGGGAACAACAACAAAAATTCCCAAGACTAAACATTAGCCAACAAGGCAACAGGAGCTCAACCAAAAAAACTGGAGCCCACCTGAGAAACAGCACACCCTCAAAGAGGATCAGGTCCTCTTAAACAGCAGCCTGCAAAACCTTGCAGCCAAAAGAAGCATCCGCAGATGCAAACTCATCCACTTTATAAAACTTTGTAAAAGTGTGCACCGCCAACCAGGTGGCGGCCTTGCAAACCTGCGTCACTGACGCCTGATGACGGAAAGCCCAGGAGGCACTAAGCACCCTAGTAGAGTGCGCCTTGACAGGGAAAGGAGGAACCTGACCCCTGATGGAATATGCCTGAACCACCATCTGTCTGATCCATCTGGAAATGGATGCAGAGGAAGCGGACAACCCTTTTCTAGGTCCATCCGTGAGCACAAAGAGAGAGTCTGACTTCTTGAAAGACTCCGTAGCTGCCAGGTACACCCTAATTGCCTGGACCACATCTAAGGCATGCAAGGCAACTTCTTTCAGATGTTTAGGCCTGGGACACAGGGAAGGCAACACAACGTCTTTATTCAAATAAAAATCAGAGACAACCTTTGGAAGGAATGACGGATAGGGGTGAAAAACCACCTTATCCCTAAGAATCACCAGGTAAGGTGAATGACAGGATAACGCCGCCAGTTCCGACACCCTTGGACGCAGAGGCCACAGCCATTAAAAAGGCCACCTTCTGGGACAATGTAAGCATGGGAATCTCCTGAATATTATCAAAGGGAGGCTTCTGTAAAGCTGAAAGCACCAAATTAAGATCCCAGGGCAGCAACAGAGCCTGCACTGGAGGAACCAAATGTCGGACACCCTGAGGAAAGGTACACACCAGGGAGTGTGTGGCCAAAGGTTATTGGAAGAAGACCGCCAAACTAACACCTGGGCCTTGATGGTACTCAAAGCCAATTTCTGTTCAACCCCCCTATTGAAGAAAGGTCAAGATCTGAGCCACAGAGAAGGAGTGAGAAAGAACCCCAACAGGCTCACACCACGCAATGTACGTCTTCTGCGTAGATCTTCCTAGAGGTAGATTTCCTAGCTTTCAACAGTTTCGGAATCACTGACTCAGATAAACCCTTATCCTTTACCACCTGGCATTTAACAGCCAAGCCATCAAAGCCAGCGACTGTAAAGGAGGATAGAAGACCGGTCCTTGGGACAGCAGATCATCCCTGAGAGGAAGCTGCAAAGGAACGTCAGTGACCAGCCGCACTAGATTGGCGTACCAAGCTCAGCAAGGCCAGTCTGGAGCCACTATGACCAGAATGACCAGAATCCCTTCTGCCTCGATCCTGCATAGAAGACTGGGCAGAAGCTTGAGAGGAGGAAAGGTGTAAATCAGACGATACTGACCCCACAAGGCCACCAACCTCTGCACCTTTCTGTTGAGCCGAGACACCAACAGATCCACCTTGGGGGTGCCCCACCGGAGAAACAGCAAATGAAACACCTCCAGATGGAGGAACCACCGCCTGAGGTAATCCGCCTGCCAATTTTCCACCCTGGGAATGTGTACGGTGGAGAAGGCTGGAACGAACCGTTCTGCCCACCATGGAATGCAGACTACCTCAATAGCCGCCAGGATACTTCTTGTGCCCCCTTGGGGATTGACGTAAGCCACGGCCGTGGCATTGTCTGATTGAATGCACAATGGACAACCCTGAAGATGATCCGTCCAATGATCCAGACAGTCTGATCGCTCGAAGTTCCAAGACATTGATCGGGAGTCTGGACTCTTCCAGCGTCCAGATCCCCTGAGCAGAATGCTTGCCGAGGACACCTCCCCAGCTGGACAGGCTGGCATCCATGGTGACCACTGTCCAATACAAGGGAAAGATGGATTTTCGCAGCCAAAGTGCCGGAGAATGAAGCCACCATATCAGGAACACCTTCATGCCCCGACTTAGCCAGATCTAATTGTCCAGAGGCTGCAGAGTCTTGTGCCATTTGGTCAGAATTTCCCTTTGCAGGGACCTCGTATGGAATTGTGCAAACAGAACCGCCTCGAAAATAGACACCATCAGGACCAGCACCCGCATGCAAGTCCGGAGGGATGACCATTTGTTGGGCAGCAGGAGGCAAAATTTCTGGAGTTTGTCCAGAGGAAGAAGCACACAGGCTAAGACCGAGTCCAGAGTCAGGCCCAGATAGTCCAGCTTTGTGGACGGAACCAGAGAAGACTTTTGAAAATTCAGAATCCAGCAGAACTCCCGCAGAGTTCGTATTGTGACCTCCAGGTTCTCCACCAGAGCAGAGGAAGACTCCGCTCGCAGAAGGAGATTGTCCAAGTAGCCCAGTTCCGAGATCCACCATTGGCGTAGCAAAGCTAGCATCGAGCTAACACTTTTGTGAAGACCTGAGGAGCAGATGCGAGACCAATGGGTAACTCCACAAACTGATAATGCTCCTCTCCCACAGCAAAGCGGAGAAAACGCTGGTGACTGGCATATATTGGAATGTGAAGGTAGGCATCCTTGATATTGATAGAGGCAAAGAAATTCCCCAGACGCAGGGATGCCACCACTATTTTAATGGACTGCATTCTGAACTTCTGTACCCCCACAAAGCAGTTTAGCACCTTGAGGTCCAGGATTGGATGCACTTTTCCTTCCTTCCTGGGAACTGTGAACAGGTTTGAGTAAAACCATGAAAACATTCTGAGGTAAGAACCGGGACAATCACTCCTTGAAGGAACAGGTCTTGTACTGCCCCAAACAGGCCTTGTAAGCGGTCTGGGGACAGGCACAAGTTGGAAGGAAAAATAAAAAAAACCTTGCCGAGGGATAAGAGCACAACTCGATCTTGTAGCCAGGCCAAATGACTTAGTGGACCCCCTTGTCTTGCATCTGGGAAGTCCACGGGTCCGGGTGTGTCCATCAGTCCCTCTACTTTCCTATTAAAAACTGACCACACTAAGAAGAACACTCTGTGGTCAGTTCTCTAGCTGTGTTGGGAACTCAGCCTGCTCTCCTCAAAATATCAGACTCTCTCTGTTATGCCCTCCCCTGCACAGACATTCACTGGGAAAACCAGTGTCCTGCTGTTTCTCCTCCTCTCTTAGCTCCGTATGTAGCTGAGAACAGAGATTTTGTGGTCATATAAAAAAGGGAGGTGGGGGGGGGGGGGTATCTTTTTTTCATACACAAATGTTTTACTTTTCATTTCTATTTGAAACTAAATGAGTTAGTTTACAAGGTTATTGCTTACATATACTTTAAAGCCTAAAGCAAGCCATACATGGAAAAAAAATTCAGCCGATTAAGCAGGGACCAGCCGAATTTCGATCCATGTATGGGCACTGTGGTTGTACAGAAGTCAATCTACTGACTGAAACGACTAAATAAAAAAAAAAAAAATTACTCATGTATGGGGATGCCTAAATACCGTGTACATTTTAACCACCTCCCACCCGGGCCATTGTAAATATACGGCCGGGTGGGAGTCTCGTCCTTCTGAATGGACGTTCCGGAACGTCCTTCAGAAGGAGAGAGATCGCGCCGCCGTGGGCACGCGCAGCGGCGCGATCTCGATGTGCCTGTGTCCCTCGGACACAGAGCAACATCATTCGGCAGGAGGGCCCTGTGATTGGCCCTCCTGATCACATGACGGCTGTGTCCAATCACAGCCATCATGTAATGTCAATAGAGCCGTTGTAACGGCTTCGATCTCTTCTCCTCCTGACAGATCCTGTCAGTGAGGAGAAGAGAAGAGGATCGGTGCTGCTGCTGGGGTGATCAGTGAGTATTTCTAATTACTCACTGATCACAGATGATTGATTACCAGTACAGTCTTGGGGGGGGGGGGGGGGGGAGGGGTGCCACTAAGCCACCAGGGATGCCCACCAATGACCACCAGGGATGCCCACCATGGCCACCAGGGATGGCAAGCAGGGCTCAGAGAGCCCCCCAGTGCCCTCCCTATCAGTGTTGCCCACCAATGCCATCTATCAGTGCTGCCCACCAGTGCCGTTATTGCCATCTATCAGTGCCCATCAGTGCCCCCCATCAGTGCCGATCAGTGCCCCCCATCAGTGCCGATCATTGCCGCCAAACAGTGCCACCTATCAGTGCCCATCAGTGCCGCCAATCAGTGCCCATCAGTGCTGCCTATCAGTGCCCATCAGCGCTGCCTATCAGTGCCCACCAATGCTGCATATCAGTGCTATCTATCAGTGCCACATATCAGTGCCCATCAGTGCTGCATATCAGTGCTACCTATCAGTGCCCATCAGTGCTGCATATCAGTGCCACCCCATCAGTGTCTCCTCATCAGTGCGGCATCATCAGTGCTCATCAGTGCAGGAAAAAACATATCCATTTACAAAATTTTATAACCTAAAACAAAAAAACTTTTTTTTTTTTTTTTCAAACTTTTCGGTCTTTTATTTGTGCACCAAAAAAAGAAAAAACCTGGCGGTGATCAAATACCACCAAAAGAAAGCTCTATTTGTGGGGAAAAAATGACACAAATTTGGTTTAGGTACAGTGTTGCACGACCGCGCAATTGTCATTCAAATTGCAACAGCGCTAAAAGCTGAAAATTGGTCTGGGAAGGAAGGGGGTTTAAGTGCCCAGTATTGAGGTAGTTAATAATATCCATTAATTAACATACAAAAGTTAAAGTGGAAGTTCAGCCAAAACCTAGCTAATGCTAAGCCTACTCTCAGCCACATTCTAAACTTAATCTATCTACCCTGTAAAGAAGAGATTGCTACACTTACCTATTCTGCAGCCACTCCAGTCCAGTCCCAGGATGAGCTGTCAGCGGCGGCTTCAGTGTGTAGGAGAGAAAGCAGACAACAGATGCCCCATAGTAAAGCTTAGTATAAAATCGGATTAAAAAAAAAAAAAAATACCGATTTCGAAGCAATTGTACGACAACCTGATCGTTAGTACACAGCTTTCGAGAGCCGATCATAACCGGTCTTTCAAAACTATCCGAAAGGACAAACACGATTATTTTTCTAAATACAATACCAGATCGTACAATTTTCGTTTATTCAGTACAGTATTCATCTAAATATTTATATCTACCTCTACTGCTCTCCTCAACAGACACCTTACAGAACCTCACAACTGACACCAGGCAGATACTAATAATATTAGAATTAGTGTTAAACATTTGCAAGGTTATCCAGTATCGATGTGATGACTGAAAGCGTTTGTATGAAAAGAGGGTCAACAGGAAAAGGTCTTGCTGCCCATAATAATCATTAACCACTTGCCGACTGCCTAACGCCGATCTACGTTGGCAGTCAGCCCCTCACAGGCAAAGTGACGTAGGGCTACGTCACTAGCTTGTGAGGGTCTAGGGAGCGAGCTCCCGCGTGGTCACGGACCCCCCCGCGCGTGTGACCGGCGGACCCGATGTCCGCCGGTCACTCTGCGATCGGCGGGGGAGAGGGAGAAAGTCAGGCGGCTTGTGTAAACAAGCTGCCTGTCATTCTCCCCTGTGTATGAAGGATGATCATACGGTTCTACTATGTAGAACCGTTGATCACTCTTCATACATCTGAAGCCACAGCCAATCACAGTAGAAAGCATGCCCCTAGGGACACACATAGCCCCTCCCTTTCAAAAAAGTTAACCCCTTCACTGCCAGTGTATTTTTACAGTAACAGTGCATATGTATAGCACTGATTACTGTAGAAATGTCACTGGTAACCCCAAAAGTGTCAAAAATATCAGTCAAGGGTCCGATCTGTCCGCCGCAATGTCGCAGTACCGCAAAAAAAAAAAAAAAAAAACGCAGATCGCCGCCGTTACGCGTTAAAAAAAAAAAAAAACAACAAAAATGACAAAAATCTTTCCCTTTGTTAGTAAACCCGATAACTTTTGCGCAAACCAATCAAAATACGCTTTTTATATATATATATTTAAAAATAAATATTGCTATTTTTGCAAAATTTACGCTCTTTTTTTGTTTATAGCGCGTGATCAAAAAATTTCACAGGTGATCAAATACCACCAAAAGAAAGCTCTGTTTGTGGGAAAAAAAGGACGCCAAATTCGTTTAGATACAGCGTCGCACGACCGCGCAATTGTCCGTTAAAGTCACGCAGTGCCGAATCGCAAAATACCCCCTGGTCAGGAAGGGGGTAAAATCTTCCGGGGCTTAAGTGGTTAATAAGCATTGTTTATTTTTCCTCCATGGAATATTGAAATGAGAGCTAAAAGCTGGTTTTTATGAGCAAAAAAAAAAAAAAAAAAAAAAAGAAAATGTTCTCCTTAGCATACTTTTCACATGCAGCCCTTTGTGGGTTCTGGAAGTGCTCAATATATAGGGCTATTCCGTGCTTGCAGGTTCTCCCATCATGCTCTGTGTACCTCTGGGAATAGACCGTGATTTGTCAGTTTTTGTTCCGCTGGGAATGATGGATAGCTATCCTACATTTGATGCTGTAAATTGTTTACCATTAATCACAAAGTGTGTTGTGTCAGTGTTGAAATCCAATCAGCACTGCCCTTGATTGATTTTATTTACCACATGTTACTATGGCAACAGCGTTCTGCATTATGAATATGTAACACCCTGATGAGATGAGCATTTGATTTTTATAAACTGCTGAACTGGTACTTCCCAGTAAATGCTCCACTACTTCCATTAGAATAGTAAGATATCCAATCTCTTATGGGAACCATCTTCAGGAACCCCATAATTCTAGGTACTACATACAGTCAAAATGTAAAGCATTTACCAATTCTAAGATGTAGTGACTACATTACTTTCCTTTTTTTTAATTAATTTTCACCTGTTGATCCTGCCATTAAGTCTATTTTTCAACTTCTTTCAACAGACCAAACTGTCTAGCAAAAGTGGCAGTTAGAGGTTTGGGACAAACCATTCAATACTAACAGTTTTAAATACACTAACAAATTAAAGCCAAGCTCTAGCTTAAGCTTTTTAAAGCAGTTGTATCCTCATGAAAAAAAACAAACCAACCCTGCAGGACAAAGGCATAATGAGCTAGTATGCATCGCATACTAGCTCATTATGAAATACTTACCTTAGAACGAAGCCCCAACACTGTCATCTGGACAACGCTGAGGGTGCCGTCATGTTCCTTCGGCATCTCTTCCTGGTTCGGCGGCTCCGGCGCTGTGAGTGGCCGGAGCCGCGACGACGTCACTCCCGTGCAGGAGTTTCACTTTCCGGCAAGGAGCAGCTGCATGCCGGTTGAATACACGGTTTAGGAGATATTAAATGTACCTACAGGTAAGCCTTGTTATAGGCTTACCTGTAGGTAAAAGTCAAATAGCGGAGTATACTACGACTTTAAAGCAGTTAAATTAACTTTTTTTTTTCCCCTTTAGGATAAAGGTTTTACATTAATAAATGAAAGCGGATCGTTGTAACCACTGCCATCAGTGTGAAATAAGTAAGAAAATAAAAGAAAATTAATGCTGCCATCACATCTAAGAATTGGTAAACTGCAAAATAATAAATATTTGCTTTTGGGATTTAGGCCCCGTTCACACAGGGGCGACGCTACTTGCCGGGGCGACCTCATAGTTCGCGGCACGCTGCTCGCACCGCGACCTCGGAGCGGCCGGCATGGACTTCATAACATTGAAGTCTATGCAGGTCGCTCCGGGTTGCCCCAAAGAAGCTCCGGACCCTTTTTCTAAGTCGGAGCGACTTGTGTCGCTCCTATTAGAACGGGTCCGCAGCTTCTCTATGGAAGGCGACCTACGGCGACCTGTCAGGCGACCAGGTCGCCTGACAGGTCGCCCCAGTGTGATCGGGGGCTAATGCTGCTTTCAGTAGAGGGGGAATAGGGATGATGGCGCTGCCTATATAAATTTAGATATAATAAACTGTGAATTAAAGTGCCTTGTGCTAAATTAATAAGTGCAATAATGTATATACTCATGCAATGGTATATTCCATAAAACATCAAGTAAGTGCAAATAAACAAGTGCAAAGTGTAAAAGTGCCTTCAAGAATATTGAAAGTGACTGGTGCAAAAAAATATATGGTGAGAACTCTATAAATAATAACCAATAATGGTCCAAGGCTTGGATTGCAAGCGCTCGGACAACACAGTCACGCTCGATATTTACCTGCTTAATGTGAGTACCTTTGCATATTCTTTTGATTAATAAAGTATATTACGGAATTACGCTATGTCCACTATTCATTTTCTGGTATAAATATCGGGAGTGGAGCTGAGTGGATCCTCGGAACACACCTAGGTCAGGAAGGCACACAGGGGACTATTGCAGGGCATATCCATACCAGGACCAGCCAGATCCTCGGCACACGCCCCCCATCTAGGGATAGGAGGATATCGCTGGGTTGCCAGACCCATTTTAAACACCCGCTCTATACCCCTGTGTGGGGTGGGTGTCTCTGGTAAGTGTGCATTTCTACCGAAGAGATATCCCAGCACCTTACCACCCACCACGGGGTCACCCTTCACCTGAGTGTTGTTTTCCGAGTGTTGTCACCTTTATTATCCTATGTTTCTGGAGTCACCGTATGTGACACATAGACTTTTTTACTGGATCTCTTTCACTGGACTTTGCAAGCTGTATACAAAAACTTTTATATTGGTTCTGTTGGCACTTTATAATACCCCCATACCAACTAGGTGGTATTAGTGGGATGGTTCACATTATATAACTCCTTTTTCGTAAGCACTTTAATATTGCATGTAATTCAATATTGGTTATTATTTATAGAGTTCTCACCATATATTTTTTTGCACCAGTCACTTTCAATATTCTTGAAGGCACTTTTACACTTTGCACTTGTTTATTTGCACTTACTTGATGTTTTATGGAATATACCATTGCATGAGTATATACATTATTGCACTTATTAATTTAGCACAAGGCACTTTAATTCACAGTTTATTATATCTAAATTTATATAGGCAGCGCCATCATCCCTATTCCCCCTCTATCTAACGTATAGTCTTCGGACTATCATCCAGGGAGGCTGAAGCCTATTTTTAGATATACCTATATATCATATTTTTAGATTTTTTAATTTTTCACCTATTTTCATTTTTTATTCACCTACCTATCCATTTAGTCCGTAGCGCGGAAGTCTTATTTTTTTTAATGCTGCTTTCAGGTGGCTATACATTTACTGCAGCATATATGCACAATCTCATGTCCTGAATTATCTATCTCTGCAAGTAAAGCCCCGTACACAGGTACCGATTGTCGGCCGTAAATATTCGGCCGACGACCGATCGGCCGATTGTCGGCTTGTTAGTATGATGCTTCCGACAGCCAACAGCGCATTTTCGGCCGAACAGAATCTGGTGTGCAGACTTTAAGATTTTTGTTGGCCAACACCAGAGCGGCCGATTGTTCGCCAGTCAGTACAGATTTCGGCCGACAGACAGCAGATTTGCAAGACTGGGCATGCTCAGAAAAGAAAAAAGACAAGGAAAGTTAACCATCACATGACATCACTTCTGCAGTCGGCTGTTGTTGGCCGACAAAATTCGTGTGCAGTCTTTTGCAGTTTTCAACAGACACGACAGCCCTGGACAAAAGACGGCCGATCGTTCGGCCGACAATTGGTACGTGTGTACGGGGCTTAAGTCCATAGATAAATGTGAAATTAGACTTTTGCTACTAATCGGGCTTTTGACACCCACATCCCTTCAATCAACATAAAAAAAGGGGGGATCAACATTAACAAACTGGGACTTTAGGTGTCATTAAAAAAATAGCAAGGAGAAGGAACGGCCTAAATTCCATGATATCCTAGTGTACTAACATGTCCAATTATAGAAAGAATATACATTGGTACATCCCTTTTAGGCGGTTCCTTTCTTGCTTTTAAATGTATATTCTGTATTTAGACTTGTGATGTACTCTAGGCTAGATTCACTCTTTTTCAAGCATTTTTTGGATCTTTTTTGAACAATTTCAGGCTTGAACATTATTTTTTTTAATGATTGAGGGTTCTTTCACACGTGCTTTCCGCCCAGCAGACTCACTTTTGCTGAGAAGGGGATCAATCCGCCAATCCCCACTGAACAGGCGGATGACAGATCCGTCTCTACTCACTGTGCAGAGATGGAGCTGTCAGAGCCAGGCTCTCCTCTATGGGAGATCGGATGAAAAAGGACCGCCTATCCGTTTTTTTCGATCCAATCCTCCAGACGGATGGAAAATAGGGTTTCCATCCGTCTGGATTTCACGGACAGGATCGGATAGCAGCCGCTGACATCCACTGCTCCATAGAGGTGCATGGAGCATCTGATCAGGTCTGGCGGACCAGATCGGAAAGCCAATGTGATAGGGGCCTAAGAACGTATGATCCTGCTCCAAAAAAAAAAAAAAAAACGTATACTTTTTCAAGATTCAAGTAGCATGATGTTTAGCTGTGAACAGGCACCATAAGATACAATGGGAATCCTCACGTTGAGCATTGAAGTTCTTTTAGAAAAGCGCATCAAAACACACAGGTGTGAACCAGGGCTAAATATCAACCAAGACTACATGTTCTTGTCTATTCAGAGTGGAGAAGGTCGGGGCAGATATACTCTCCTAAGTGTTGCTTATTTAAAGGAGGAACAATAGTGCCTGTACAAGGTTTTCAGACCTGGCTGATCAAGTTTCTTGCAAGAGCAGCTGGCTACCAGGCATCTGTTATTCCCAGTGACACAAGATTGTTGGCCATTCTGTAAAGGTTATCTAAAATCTATTGCCGGCCTTCAGAAAAACAGACCAAAGATGTTCCTCTGGTAAGCTTAGTGATGGACAGTGCCGCAATTACCAATGCATATTAATATCAACTACGCTGCCATTGTCTTTCCTAAAAGGGCTCATGAATAAAAACCGAAACAGAATGTGACCTGAACTCTGTACTGTTTTTTTGTTTTTTTTAATGGGCTGAGCCAGATGGACTTGTCTCTTTTTTCAACCTGACTAACTAACAGAGGTTTTAAAACCCTAAAAAACATAAATTACCAGAACATTAAATAAATAAACAAAAAGCACCTGTTACAAATATGATCGTATGATTTTCTGTTAAGGGCCATACACACTTGATGAAAAAATCGGACAAAATATCCTCCGATTTTTCTGTCTTCTCAGCGTTCATTACCGTTTTTAGTTGATAGTGCATAAATGTTCACGAAATTTCTCGTCCGATTTTTCTTATTTTTGGCACATTTGTTCCTAGACTTCCGGGTTGTCAGCAACTTCAGATCATGCGCGGTCTTTCGTATCCAATTTTTCACGGACGTACTGCATACACATTAAACGAAAATCGGTCGTCTGAGGACGGACGGAAAAAATTTTGGTGTTTGTCCCTCCGTTTTTTTCGTTGAAAATGTCGGCATCGGCTGCTGAAAGTTGTGTACACACTAGGCGAAAATCAGACAATTTCACATCGGGCGGGAGTTTTCGGCAGATATTCTACTAGTGTGTACCCCACTTTAGTGCCTACACAACTTTTGGAGGCCAATTCTGACCTTCCGAACAAAAATTTCTGAAGGGGCAAACTCCAAAATGTTTCTTGTACAGGAACAGAACGAACGATTATCATTTAAAGTGTACCGTTTTCATACAAGAAATATCAGATACAAAATACTGCACGACGTGATCAGAAACAAATATATAAAAAAAAAAGCCTTTGTCATACGAGAATTCATGCCGCGGTTGCTACACATTTTTCATATGCAAAAGCACGTTTTAACTGCTAAGTTTGGGGTGCCAATTAACAATGAATTATTCAGCAAGCGTGATGCTGTGACTATCTGTATCCCCAAGAAAGACAGTTTAGTTCCCTTGCAGTACAGGAAAGCTACAAGCTCATCCAAAACTCAGAAAGACATAGTTCAAATCAACTAGAAAATGTTCCACAATTTAGATAACTCAATGTATTGGCCGTGCTGCAACTTAGTTGAACTAAGCCTGCAGGTAAAAAATAAATCTATCTTTCCATGAACACATCACTGTGTACATACTGTACAAACAAGGTGAAAAACTACAATAGGCAATACTTGAGCAGTATGTAAAATGGTCACAGAGCCTAACCAAATCTGTTGTAAAAAGATACAAAGCCTACAGATTGTACTAGTTAAAGGGTTGTAAACCTTTACATACTGTATACCCAGTAAAGTCACTGGCCTAAGGTGATACACTGAGATTAAACAAATCCTACATAAGTTGTACCTGTTTACTAGCAGTCTTCTCTTCTCTACATCCATTCAAAGTGTAGAATTTAAAAAGCTTGTTTGAGCTGTCAGAAAAAAAGAGAGGGAGAACTGCACACTGCAGAGCTCAATGAGGAGACCACTGAAAGCTGATTGGAGGGAAGGGACACACCTCCCTGCACACAAGAACAGAGCTGAGGCTGTCAATCAGCTAAAGCTTCCCGTCACCTTTTTTCTCTTGGTGTCAGGAAAACCTGTCAGACATGACTCATGCTAATAAAAGTGGAATGAAGCAGCAGACATAAATTATACTTATGCACACATTATAGAGGGGTAAGCTTTGTTCAGATTTCATGTTTGAGGTTTACAATCACTTTAAGCCTCATGCACATTGGGTGTTTAGCCCCGATGCATGTTGCCTGGAATGCATGCAGTATGTGTTTGGGCATTCTTTCCTGGACACATACTGCTCTACATAGAAGTATCAGAGAACTACACACTGAAGAGCTCAGTGAGGAAACCGCTGAGAGCTGATTGGAAGGAAGGGACACACCTCCCTTTACACAGCACACAGGAACAGAGCTGAGGCTGTCAATCAGCTGAAGCTCCCTCCCCTGTCACTTTTTTTCTCTTGGTGTCAGAAAAACTTGTCAGAAGTGCCTCATGCTAATAGCAGAAGAATGAAGCAGCAGATAGAAATGATACTTAGTGCTCTTAACCAAGACAGGTACACACTATAGAGGGCTAAGCTTTGTTCAGATTTCATGTTACAGACACTTTAAGCCCCATGCACATTGGGTGTTTAGCCCCGATGCATGATACCTGGAATGCAAGTAGTATGTGTTTGGGCATTCTTTCCTGGACACATACTGCTCTACATAGAAGTATCTTTGCATGCACCACACAGCCCCATCCAGCTGCAGCAGCTGTCAGACTGTCATAGAGTTTGAGCAGAGCTGGACAATGAGCCTGTGACCTCCACCAACAACTAAATGCCAGAACCCCATGCACCCAGGCTAAATGGAAGGTGTGCATGAGGGCTTAGCTCCAGGAAAGAAGGTAACTTTAACGGATTTTAGCAGCTCATCTTTTAAGGGGTCTTGCACATGGGCACCAAAAACGCAAAATTTTTGGGCAGTCGGGAGATTTTTCTGTTCTGAATATAGCCCATTGTAATGGGCCTGTACACACAAGTGCGTAAATGTCAATAAACTAGCCCCACGATTAGAGCATTAATAGAAAAACTACAAAATTATGCTTTGCTGTTCAGTATTTTATGCGTATACAACATAAATTCTACCCCCCCCCCCCCTTCAATTTTTGAAGCTAAAAGAATAATTCTTGTAATGCACATAAACATGTACATGTATGTTTACACTTCTATATGTGTGTAAACGCGAGCGCTATACAAACCATAGTCACATTTTTACTGCCAGGAAGATCAGTGCCCTTTACAAAGATCTTGTCGATTTACTTATAAAAACATAGAGATACACTAGTGCCATACATAAAAAAATATGATTTGTTAAAGTAGCAGTGCAATTTATAAATATGGTATCTCCTGCGGTGTCTGAAAGCGCTGGGTAATAACTTTCCTATCCTTCTCTATCTCCCCCATGAGCACATTCATTCCAGACAACCTTGTGAAACAATGGCAGCTCCAAGTCACACACAAGGAAGGTCTCTACAGCAACCTGTGTGTCAGCCTGGCTTAACTCATTCACTGCTTTACAGTTATGTCACCTAGTGTAACTAATCATCCCAATAAACAACAGGCGCTGTGTAGAAATGCCTTCAGGTGAAATCCTGCTGGGTTTCATTCACTAAGATCACAAATGCAAACACTTTTATCATAATCATTCAAACAAAGCACAGGACATTTAAAAGAAAAGTACGAGAATGTTTTTTTTTTTTTTTTTACTGAATTATACTATCCTAGGTGGACGCAGCATCGGTCGGATGCAGTATCTGTCCCCGTCGGCCCTAAGGCTGCCCATACACATATAGATTTTCATCCGGAAATTTTCGTTTCAAGAAAATTTGTTTGATTTTCTAATCATTAGTGGGGTTAAACCGATGTCCCTTTTCGACTGCAGCAACGGGAAAATTCGTAGGGGCAGAAGGGAAAACTTTTCTCGATCAATGAATTTTCGGGCAGTGTATGTGGTTATTGTTCATAAATTACATTCCATTTTAAAATTAAATGTTAAAAGCAAAAGACAATTTTCGAACGACATTCGTCTATTCAACGAATGTTCAAAGAATTGTCGTACGAATGTTCTACGAATATTCTCGTCCAAAAATCTATACGTGTATGGCTAGCATTAGACTGAGAACCGAGCGATCAAACACCGCCGACTGCTCAGTTCTCACAGCTCCCCGAGCAGACAGCTGGTGACTGTCAGGCCCTGGCTCTCTGCTCTCCCCCCACGTTCGGTGGAGCATTGGGCTGTGGAAGGGGTGGGAGCGGCTGGCTCAGGGTCTCAGCGGCTCACAGAGGGGCTGAGCTGGGTGTCGGTTCAGGCATGTGGGCGGATCCCGACCATATGGTCATGATCTTTCCCGAGCCTGGACCGGCTCTGTGACATCACACGACAGCGAGCTTCAGCACCCCGTCTGCTTAAAATGGGTCAAAGGAATGCCGAACGAACTGCACTCCTATGATCCACAGGAGAAGTACGGCCAAAGAGCTTTGGTTGTACTTCTTTAAAAAAAAAAGCATCTGGATTTAAAACAATATAATAAAAACCATGTGCACTGTGTAGCCTGCTTTGACACTGCCTGTGACTCTAGAGAGCCCTAATGCAGTAAGGCAATGCAAAATCTAATAACCTGCAATATGCTATACTAGTGACCAATATACAGTGTAACATTAGACGCTACAGGGGTTCCACCAATTATAACAGCTGCTATGCTCCGGCCTCTGCACACTGCCTTACGCTCTAAAACATTTCTGGTCAATAACATGTTAAAAAGGAATTCTTGATTTTCCTTCATTGAAAAACATGTTTAAAATGGCCATCTGTGCCAAAGTGATCCCTCTCTGGTTATCCCTACTCTTCCATATGTCCCTATTGTTCTTAAAGCTGAGCTCCAGCTTTAAGAACATTATATTCTTCAATAGCCACACATAAACACCAAATACCTTTGCAAACACAGATATAACATTGTAAAAGTAGCAGTGACATCATCATTGTGCTGCATATAGCCTGTGCACAGAGCAGTTTTGTGGGAGGGACCCATCGGGCTCCACCCACTACAGGCTGCCTGCAGAAAACTACATTGGAGGAGCAGAGACAAGACCAGTCACCCTGCACAAGGAGAGATAGCAGCCACATCAGTCTTATTTTACAGGAGGTTCCTGCACAGACGTAAAGTTTCACACTGGAATACTGCACAGATCTGGAAGAAATACACAAAACACACCAAGATTCAAGGAAGAATATACATGATGAATGTATTGAGACATCATTTGTTATCCCAGAGTTCAGCTTTAACCTCTGTCTGCCTCTGTATCCCTTTAACTGGTCTTTTATGCCTAGGAAGGGAGCAGGAAGATTTGCCTAAATGATGTGACCACTGTGATTGGCTGTCACAGTGGTCACATGACCGGGAGCTGGTCCTACGGGTTCCCATTCATTTCTACAGACCGAGAGCTGTCTTTGATTTATTTTCTAGGGACACATTTTAAGTGATAGTAAACCTTTGTTTTTCTTTTTTTAAATAAAACGTTGTTACACTTTTCTGCTTTCTGCAATGGTATTACCCCTCCTGTGGGGTCCCCTGCCACTGCTCTCCTCTCCGTGTGTGCCCCCATAGCAAGCTGTTTCTTGTTTGGACACACATATGGGCACGCTCCTGAGGTGGTGGGCTGTGTGCATACATAGACACACACAGTGAGGCTCAGCCACGCCTCCCACTCCCTCCTCTCAGGACTGAATTCACTGCAGCAGCAGCCAATCACTCCCACTGCTACCCTGTGAGAGCAGGGTAAGTGGACAAAAGAACTGCAGATGGGCACAGCACTGGATCAATATAAGACTCAGGTAAGAGGACAAAAGAACTGCAGATGGGCACAGCACTGGATCAATACAAGACTCAGGTAAGAGGACAAAAGAACTGCAGATGGGCACAGCACTGGATCAATACAAGACTCAGGTAAGAGGACAAAAGAACTGCAGATGGGCACAGCACTGGATCAATACAAGACTCAGGTAAGTGGACAAAAGAACTGCACATGGGCACAGTACTGGATCAATACAAGACTCAGGTAAGTGTTAGGGAGGGTGGTCGGGGGAACAGGGAGTGGAAAGTTTTTTACCTTAATGCAGGGAAGGTAAAAAAAAAAAAAAAAAAAAAAAACCTTTAGGGCCCTTTCACACGGGCACTCCGTATGTCCGCAAATCCTCCTATTTTTTTGCGGATGATTTGCGGACATAATGTAAGTCTATGGCATTGCGGATGTCAGCGGAATACCATCCACTGACATCCGATTTTCTTCCTTTCAGTTCTGTTCCGTTTTTTGGAACGGAACAGAACCCTATTTTTCCTCCGTTCAAAAAACGGAAAGGAAGGAAAATCGGATGTCAGCGGTGTCATCCGCTGACATCCGCAATGCCCATAGACTTACATTATGTCCGCATATCATCCGCAAACGGATGGGATGATATGCAGACATACGGAGCGGATGACACAAATGTCATCCGCTCCGTGAAAAAAAAAAAGCCCCGCAGCGGAGAAAAACAGCGGAGCGGCCGTGTGAAAGAGCCCTTAGAGTTTAGAACCACCTAACTTTCAAAGCAGTTTTACTTACCTTTTCTCTCGCTTTCTTGGCAGCCGGTACCAAACTCTACCCTCTGACAATCTGGGTTGTGGCTAGGCTCTCTGTATCCTCATTTATAATTCAAGACTGCTGGTCCTGCATTGTACATGATGACATCATAGTGTGACCACCAGATGGAGTGCCAAAGAGAAGGTGATTAATACTTCTTTTCCATGTTCGCCTTGACCAAAGGAGCGTTTAACTCTTGTAGTACAGGAGAACTCCACTACAAGGGTAGATTTTACAATTCCCTAGTTCCCCAGTACAGTTATACATGTACATATAATGCCTGAAAACTTACATATAATACATATAGTATATAATAAAGTACATATAATGTGGGGAAAACTAACAGAGAAGAGCAACATATCAACAATTTACATGTATAGAAATATTTGCAGAACAAGGATTCCTTTGTTGTTTTTTTTTTTTATATACAATTGTTTCTTTTTTTTTTTTTTTATATATACAATATTTACTAACAGTCCAGGGTGTATAGCTAGGCACAGGAGATGAACTAGAATACTGCTTATGGATCCTTTATAAAACGTCACCATTCTTATTTACCCAGCCATGCTGAATAAAATCAGAGTCAGAAATTTTTATCTCTGTACTTGTTCCAGGTCGGTGACACAAACTACAGAAGTTCAGCATAACGGCCAGGCAAATAGTATTTCATGAGAAGAGCTCAAGAATGGAAGCCTCCATATCTCTCAGGTTTCCTTACAGCAAACTAAGCCCCAGGCATCCTTAAAGCGGAGTTCCATCCTAAAGTGGCACTTCCGCTTATATGGCTTCCTCCCCCCCTCCGGTGCCACATTTGGCATCTTTCAGGGGGGGGTGGGAACAGGTACCCTTCCCCGCTTCCAGGAGACAGCGCCACAGTGCTGTCCCTCGGAAGTTCGGCCCCCTCCTTTTTCCTCGGCCGCCGGGCCAATTACAAAGCTCAGTGTGCTTCCCACATGCGCAGTAGCGTACCCTTACCTGAATAGTGGCGGTAGCACCCGAGAGCCGATACGAAAATCGGATTTGTGTGCTGACATTGCGGGAACCCTGGACAGGTAAGTTCTAATATTTAAAAGTCAGCAGCTACAGTATTTGTAGCTGCTGACTTTTAATTTTTTCATGGGGAGCTACACACTATACAACTTTTGTTGTTGGATTTCCTTTAGATTTACCTTCAACTATGAAGTGCAAGGGCCTGCCTGATTGCATACAAAGTGTTTAGGTTTAAACTCATATTATATGGTTTTGGTAAATCTAAAGGAGATTGTATAGTATGTTTAGCATTAGGTATGTAGTTCTTCCAATGAATAGAAATTGGGCATATATCTATATAATGTTTTCTTAATAAGCAAAACAAAATATTATATATTGCCAACGCAGAGGATATTGTGTCACCATGCAACCATCAAAACCCCAGACATTGTTGCTTCTCTAAAAAAAAATAAAAGCAGGATGTTGCAGCAGAAAGTTTTTCTCGCCACCCTGAAAACTGTGATAATTCAAAGCCTTCAGATTTCACTAACCCAAGCCAATGTGAAATTCTCCCCTGCAACCAAGTCCATCAGTCCACCCCCCGGACCAATGGCAAGTGCCGCCAGCCTAGCCAATCAGTGGATGCAGCTGGCCCTTATGTCTTCTCTTACACACATATATAATTGACTCCATGATGACATATTCATCTAACACAGAACTGCTGGTGCAGATCACATCATGGTGATCATTATCAGTCCATGGCGAAACGCAGGTTCATAACCAACACCTCTGTGATGCGACAGCGCAGAGACAGGCCAGGTGGAAGGACAAAGGATCAGGTGTAGTCACAGACCCATTCACAAAATCCTCCACTCCATCTCCTCCAGCCATGCATCTTCTATTAACCCCTTCACTGCACTTCTCTTCTCTGACAACATACAGTAATAAATCCACCATCCCTCCCCAGTCCAGTCACTGAGCAGATCCTGGCGACACAGTTCCCCACAATGATCCATCTATCCCCAGTCCTGTCACTGAGCAGATCCCGGGGACACTGCTCCCCACAATGATCCATCCACAGTCCTGTCACTGAGCAGATCCTGGGGACACTGCTCCCCACAATAAACCATCCATCCCCAGTCCTGTCACTGAGCAGATCCTGGGGACACTGCTCCCCACAATGATCCATCCATCCATCCCCAGTCCTGTCACTGAGCAGATCCTGGGTACACAGCTCCCCACAATGATCCATCCATGCCCAGTCCTGTCACTGAGCAGATCCTGGGGACACAGCAACCCACAATGATCCATCCATCCCCAGTCCTGTCACTGAGCAGATCCTGGGGACACTGCTCCCCACAATGATCCATCCATCCATCCCCAGTCCTGTCACTGAGCAGATCCTGGGTACACAGCTCCCCACAATGATCCATCCATCCCCAGTCCTGTCACAGAGCAGATCCTGGGGACGCTGCTCCCCACAATGATCCATCCATGCCCAGTCCTGTCATAAGCAGATCCTGGGGACACAGTTCCCGAAAATGATCCATCCATCCCCAGTCCTGTCACTGAGCAGATCCTGGGGACACTGCTCCCCACAATGATCCATTCATCCCTAGTCCTGTCACTGAGCAAATCCTGGGGACACTGCTCCCCACAATGATCCATCCATGCCCAGTCCTGTCACTGAGCAGATCCTGGGGACACTGCTCCCCACAATGATCCATCCATCCCCAGTCCTGTCACTGAGCAGATCCTGGGGACACTGCCCCCCACAATGATCCATCCATCCCCAGTCCTGTCACTGAGCAGATCCTGGGGACACAGCTCCCCACAATGATCCATCCATGCCCAGTCCTGTCACTGAGCAGATCCTGGGGACACAGCAACCCACAATGATCCATCCATCCCCAGTCCTGTCACTGAGCAGATCCTGGGGACACAGCTCCCCACAATGATCCATTCATCCCCAGTCCTGTCACTGAGCAGATCCTGGGGACACTGCTCCCCACAATGATCCATTCATCCCCAGTCCTGTCACTGAGCAGATCCTGGGGACACTGCTCCCCACAATGACCCATCCATCCCTAGTCCTGTCATTGAGCAGATCTATAACAATGAATGTGAACACACAGAGGATCAGTACATCCTAATCCATGAGCTATTCAGATGCAGCTCCTTGCTGCAGAGCTCCAGCTGTGTCGATAAAAACACACATGTGTCCATGCGTGTATGGCTGGAAAGGGAGCCACCTGCTAGGTAGAAATGAAGGCAGATAGAGAAGGGGTTATCCCCAGAGGATGCTTCAATGTCACCATCGCCCCTTACCTTGCTGAGTGTGTGCTCTCCCTCCTGTCGGTGCTCGCACTGTATGAGACTCTCCAATAGTATCTGTTCAGTCTTCAATGGCTCATCTGCTCTCCATGACACAGACAAGGAGCCGCTGCTGATCTTCCAGTAAGAGATGCTCCCGCTTCTTGTTCCTGCAGCCAGGCGGAAGTGATCCTTCCAGCTCAGTGTGATGACAGAAAGGCTGCTGCTGCCTCAGCCTCCTCTCACCTCCCTCCTTCCCTACCTCAATGTCTCCTCACACTCACATCTATGGGGTTCCTCTTTACCAACTTCCATGTCTTTATTCTGTGTAACAATAAAATACATTTCCACATTCGTGGTGCTGTTACTGTAAGCCATCATATGACAGTATGGTTCCTTATTATGTAAAACGAATAGAAACTGCAGGCCAATAAAAGCCTAATTTATGTCTGATTGTTTCTGATTCCAGTCCAAGGGTATAAAAAATATTCAGTCACCAACCATTTCTCAAAGGCTAGCCTCCTCTGTGTTTGGTTTGTTTGGGCTCATTCACACCACATTCACATTTCATACATTTACAAACATTCACACTAGCCTCCTGTTTCGTTTATATGGGCTCATTCACATCACATTCACATTACATACATTTACAAACATTCACACTAGCCTCATGTGTTTGATTTATTTGGTCTCATTCACATTACATACATTTACAAACATTCACACTTGCCCCCTGTGTTTGGTTTATATGGGGCTCATTCACACAGCCATTCACACCACATTTACACTAGCCTCCTGTGTTTGCTTTATTTAAGGTTCATTCACATGGCTATTTACATCACATACATTCACACTAGCCTCCTGTGTGTGGTTCCTTTGGGCTCAATAACACTACATTCACATTACATACATTTACAAACATTCACACTAGTCTCCTGTGTTTAATTTATTTGGGTTCATTCACACCACATTCACATTACATACATTTACAAACATTCACACTAGCCTCCTGTGTTTGGTTTATTTGGGGCTCATTCATGTGGCCATTCACACCACATTCACGTCACTTACACATACAAACATTCACAGTAGACAGCTGCGTTTGGCTTATTTGGGGCTCATTCACACTACATTCAAATTAAATAGATTTACAAACATTCACTAGCCTCCTGTGTTTGGTTTATTTAAGGCTCATTCACATCACATACATTCCCACTAGCCTCCTGTATTTGGTTTAGTTGGGGCTCATTCAAACCATATTCAAATTACATACATTCACACTAGACAGCTGTGTTTGGTTCATTTGGAGCTCATTCACATGGCCATTCACATCACATGTATGCACACTAGACTGCTGTGTTTGGATTTTTTGGGGCTCATTCACACTACATTTACATTACATGTGTTTACAAACATTCACACTTGCCTCGTGTGTTTGGTTTAGTTGGGGCTCATTTACATGGCTATTCACACTACATACAATCACACTAGCCTTTTGGGTTTGGTTTAGTTGGGGCTCATTCACTTGGTCTTTCACACCACATTGCATACATTCAAAAACATTCACACTAGCCTTGGGGGTTTGGTTTATTTTGGAGTCATTTACACGGCCATTCACACCACATTCACATCACATACATTTACGCTAAACAGCTGTGTTTGGTTTATGTGAGCCTCATTCACGTGGCACCTCACATCACATTCACGTCACATACACATACAAACATTCACACTAGACAGCTTCATTTGGCTTATTTGGGGCTCATTCACACTACATTTACATTACATACATTTACAAACATTCACACTAGCCTCATGTGTTTAATTTATTTGGGGTCATTCACACCACATTCACATTACATACATTCACACTAGCCTCCTGTGTTTCGTTTATTTGGGCTCATTCACACCACATTCACATTACATACATTTACAAACATTCACACTAGGCTCCTGTGTTTCGTTTATTTGGGCTCATTCACATCACATTCACAGTACATACATTTACAAACATTCACACTAGCCTCCTGTGTTTCGTTTATTTGGGCTCATTCACATCACATTCACATTACATACATTTACAAACATTCACACTAGCCTCCTGTGTTTCGTTTATTTGGGCTCATTCACATCACATTCACATTACATACATTTACAAACATTCACACTAGCCTCCTGTGTTTGGTTCGTTTTGGCTCATTCATACCACATTCACATTGCATACATTTACAAACATTCACACTAGCCTCCTGTGTTTGGTTTAGTTGGGGCTCATTCCCACCACATTCACATTACATACATTCACACTAGACAGCTGTGTTTGGTTCATTTGGAGCTCATTCACACAGCATTTGATGACTGCCCACCACCAAGATCAGCATATTTCTGTGGCGGGTACTGCCAGGTGCTTACACTTAGCTGTATAAATCAAGGTCAGACTGAGCGGCTCCGCATGGAGCGATGGGACTGCCCCGGGTGCAAACACTCTACCACTCATCTGTCCCTAGCCGCATGTAATTGCTCCTTGAGGGCCGGTTCCTAGAACATAAACATTTCTGTGTGTTTCTGTGCCTCTCAGTTTTGAATGCCCTTTCATTTCAATGGACTGCCAAACAAATGGGAATGTACATAAAGTAGTGCAGGTGCTACTTTTACAAACCACGCAAAGCACATAGTAATGCATGGCACATCATGCGTTTTTTGGCCGTAAACGCTCAGCGTTCATTAGATGGGTTGGGGAAAGTAGCCATTTGACCCCTAGTTTACTGAACAGCCTTGCATCCCGAATGATACATGCATTACACTGGTATATATTGATACAGCTTTTACAATTTAAACAGTAGGTTCAATTTTGCTGGCCACGTAATGCATGTGTACAGTGGCAAAAAGGGTGGGCTTTAATGTCCATGTGCCATGGATGGCGGCGGTTTCTGTGCTGAGAGCCCGCTCACTGTACGCTTCCAGCACAGTAACCAAGCTGTCTAAGGCAGCTCTCAGTCTCTAATAATGATCGGACGTGATGTGGATGTGACCACTGTGACAGCCAATCACAGTTGTCAGGTGATTAGGCAGTCCTTCCCATCCTCAGACATAAAGGTCTACTGAAAGGGATACTGTGGCTTGGTGGAAGGAGGTTTAAAAAAAACTTAGATTTTAGACTTACCGTAAAATCCATTTGTCTGATGTTCATTGACGGACACAGCTCCCGATCTTCATAACCATTGGATTTTACTGTCCCCTACAGGAGTAGGACACTAGGCAGAAAAAAAGTCTGGCTATACCTATGGGCAGTCCCAGGGGGTATACCCTCTCTCTGCTATAAGTACTCAGTTTTGTTACAAGCAGTGTAAGAAGAATTACAACTCCACAGAGGGGGTGGGTGCTGTGTCCGTCAATGAACATCAGAGAAATGGAGAAATGGATTTTAGAGTAAGTCAAATATCCCATTTTCCCTTTCATTCATTGATGATCTTCATAACCATTGGGACGTCCCAGTGTTAAACATGAGGGTTGGGAACAGCGAAAAATTCCCAAGGCTAAACCCTTGCCAGCCAGGCAACAGGAGCTCAACCAAAAGAACTGGAGCCCACCTGAAAAAACAATACACCCTCAAAGAGGATCAGGTCCTCTAAACAGCAGCCTACAAAACCTTGCGGCCTCAAGAAACATCCACAGATGCCACTTCATAGAACTTGGTCAAAGTGTGCACAGACGACCAGGTGGCCGCCTTGCAAACCTGCGTCAATGACACCTGATGACAGGAGGCCCAGGAGGCACTAAGCGCCTGAGTAGAGCGCACCTTGACAGGGAAAGAAGGAACCCATCCGTGAGCACAAATAGTGAGTCTGACTTCCTACAAAAATTCCGTAGCTGCCATGTACACTCTAATTGCCCGAACCACATCCAAGGCGTGCAAGGCAATTTCCTTTGGATGTTTTGGCCTAGGACACAAGGAAGGCAACACAATGTCTTCATTCAAATGAAAATCAGAGACAACCTTTGGAAGGAACAGTCTGATCACTCGGATTTCCAAGACATTGATCACCAGTCTGGACTCTTCCAGTGTCCAGATCCCCTGAGCAGAAAATTTGCAGAGGACACCTGCCCAACCGGACAGGCTGGCTTCTGTGGTGACCACTGTCCAATACTGCGGATTCTTGTCCCATTTGGCCAGAATCTCCCTTGCAGAGACCTCATATGGAACTGTGCAAACGGAACCGCCTCAAAGGTAAACACCATCAAGCCCAGAACCCGCATGCAAGTCTGGAGGGATGATTATCTGCTGGACAGCAGGAGATGAATTGCAACCTGTAGTTTCTGGAGTTTATCCAGAGGAAGGAGCACCCTGGCTAAGGCCAAGTCCAGAGTTAGACCCAGATAGTCCAGCTTTTGGACAGAACCAGATCAGACTGCTAAAAATTCAGAATTCAGCCAAACTTCATCAAGCTCATATGGTGATTTCCATGTTTTCCACCAGAGCATTAGGAGGATGTCAAAGTAACCCAGTACTGTACTGCGATCCCCCATTGACATAACAATGGGCCAGCACTTTCGTGACAACCCCAGGTAAGCGTCCTTGATTTCGATGTAGGCAAGAAAATCCCCCTGATGCAGGGAAGCCACCACCCTGCGAACGGACTCCATTCTGAACTTCTGCACCCGCACAAAGATGTTCAGCGCCTTGAGGTCCTGAATTGGACGCACCTGTCTTCCTTCCCGGGGACTGTAAACAGGTTTGAGTTAAATCCCTGAAAGTCGGAACCGAGACTATCACCCGTAAATAAAATCTTGCACCGCCCCCAAAAAAAAAAATGGAAGCAGAACGGTTACAGTCGCACGTCGGAAGGAAGAACCTTACCAGAGGTTAAGAACGAAACTCGAACTTGTAGCCGGATCGAATCACCTAGTGGATCCGCTTGTTCTCATACCACGGGTCCAGTAACCAGCGAAGACATCCCCCACCCCAGACACGGGTGGGAGCGCACCTTCCTACTGAAGGGGCCTTGGCCACGGGTCTGGAGAAGCCAGCACTTGACTTGCCAGACTAAATTCACTTGGATCCCCCCTGAGGGACGAAACAACTTCCTATGAGCCAAGAAGAAGGGCCAACATGTACAACGAGGGTCCTTGCCCTTAGTGACCTGTAGAAGAAAGGTACTTTTCCCCCCCTGTGAGACCTTTAATGATGTCATCCAGGGTAGCACCAAACAGGCAATCTCCTCGAAAGGAAAGATCAGTCAAGGCCTTGTTAGAAGTCTGGTCCGCAGACCAGCATTTGAGCCAAAAGACACGCTGAAGGAAGACTGCCGAAACAGAAAGCCAAGCCACTAGGGGAGCCGCATCAAAAGAGGCATCATAGATAAACTGCAGCCCCTGGACCAGCTTATCCGCCAGATCAGCAAAGGCAGGGGGGAGAGCCCACTCGGTCAGAGTCTGTGACACCAGGGCAATGGTGAATATCAGCGTCAGTGCCTAACCCGCCAAGGTTTACAAATTACGGGCCGCAGGCTCCGCCTTCCTGTAAGCTGGGTCCTTAAAGGCTGGGGACTCTTCAACCGGAATCATGGCTGGCGTGTTTAACCTGGAAACCAGATGGTCTGCCACTGGTGGAACAGTCCACTTCTTAAGAAGGGAAACCTCATAGGGGTATCGCCTAGCAACTCGCTTAGGGACCCCAAGAGAACGCTTTGGTCGTCCCCGCTCTTAAGTGACAATTCTGTCAAAATAGGAGGGGAAAGAGAACCACTTTGCCGCTCTGGATGGCTTGTGAGTGCAAAAGGGAATCTGCGCCTCCGCCGCAGCTGCATCCTCCAACCTAAATTCCCAAGCACAGATACAATTAGTGCGTCCACCAGTGCCTTTTCGCGCGCGATTGCAGAAGCCGAGGAATCATCCTCACTATCTGAGGATTCAGGGCGCGTGGTAGCAGCTCCAGCAGGGTGACCCACGTCCGCGACGGCCCAATCAGATTCGGGATCTGAGAAGACAGATAAGGCAGGGGAATGCCAGCCTGTCGCCAAAAAACGACCTCCACCCGGGACACAAAGGACACCAGGATCACTGTGCTCCAAAGGCTCCATGAGTCACCAGGGGGACCCCACAAAAAGTATAAAACACTGCTAAGGGACAACCCACACTGCTCTGGCAGCACCACCCAGTTGCCAGTCACAAAGCACCAATCGATCCTCAGCAGAGAGGGGGAGGACCCCACCAGACTCATCACCCCACAGAAACCAGGCACTGCAGCCACCAGGAGAATCTGGACTGCACAATGAGGAAACAAAAGGATCTAGGAGTCAGCACCAGGAGATGAGGAGGGGCTCCCACCGCCAAAATTGCCACCCAGAGGGCTCTACTGTCATGGCCGCCGCTATTTTCAATAGCAAGCCACCGCAAAATGACTGCCGGACTACACGGACTTGCCTGTCATGCATTGAAGCACACAGGCTACAAGAAAATGGTGGCCCTGTGCGGCACCACAAGGCTCCCAGGGACCCAGCAGGGATTCCTAGGCCTCAAGGACCCCCCCCCCCCTCTGCACAGCCAATTATCCAGTCACCGGCGGCCCCCACCCCAGAAGGTGGCAAGCAGGGCCGGCCTTAGGTGTTCAGGCGCCATGTGCGAGCTAATCCTGTGGCGCCCTCCGCGCGCGCATTTTCTTGCACCTTTTTTGCACTTTATTTGACTTTTCTTTTTTATGATCACTAATAACTTAGCCCCCCTTACATCAGAGACCCCCCACACAGAGCCCCCTTTACATCAGAGACCCCACACACAGAGCCCCTTTTATATTAGAGACCCCCCACACAAAGTCCCCCTTAATTTAGAGCCCTCCTACATCAGAGAGCCTTCACACAGAGCCCCCCTCACACCAGAGACCCCCACACAGAGCCCCCCTCACATCAGAGACCCCCCACACAAAGCCCCCCTCACATCAGAGACCCCCCACACAAAGCCCCCCTCACCTCAGTGACCCCACACACAGAGCCCCCTTACATCAGAGACCCCCCACACAAAGCCCCCCTTACATCAGAGACCCCCACATCAGAGAACCCCCACACAGAGCCCCCCTCACATCAGAGACCCCCCACACAAAGCCCCCCTCACATCAGAGACCCCCCACACAAAGTCCCCCTCACATCAGAGATCCCACACACAGAGCCCCCCTACATCAGAAACCCCCACACAAAGCCCCCCTTACATCAGAGACCCCCACACACATCAGAGACCCCCCACAAACAAAGCCCCCCTAACATCAGAGACCCCCTCACATCAGAGACCCCACACACAGAGCCCCCTTACATCAGAGACCCCCCACACAAAGCCCCCCTCACATCAGTGACCCCACACACAGAGCCCCCTTACATCAGAGACCCCCCACACAAAGCCACCCTTACATCAGAGACCCCCACATCAGAGAACCCCAACACAGAGCCCCCCTCACATCAGAGACCCCCCACACAAAGCCCCCCTCACATCAGAAACCCCCCACACAAAGCCCCCCTCACATCAGAATACTGAAGAAAGGAAAGACACTGCTCCAGGTGTATAGTGTGTGGTGATTGCCAGGAGATAGGATATCCAATAGAGTGCTGGCCCCGGCCCGCCTCCGTGGGAACAATTGTAGGAAAAGAATTAGCCGCACATCCAGGGATTCCAATAGGTTTCAAATACCTTTATTTCCAAAAAGTTGCAAGTGATGACACCAAAGACACCAGCATGAAGTCTCGTAGACGCGTTTCACACATACATCTTGTGCTTAATCATTACAATGACTGTAGCTGACTATAGATCTTAAATAGACCGCCCCAATGAAAACAGGTGTACCGGGGGCGGTAACAATCAGCAGTTGTGCACAACTCAATTAATCACCTAGCCTCAGCCCCAAAGGGCATCTCAGTGGTGATTTAAATATAAAAATCAAGCTGAAGGTCCAGCCCATCGTGTGTACCGTGAACTAACCCATACACACAAAGACCTGGACCGACAATCACATAGAAAAACGTTTAAAAAAACGTTTAAAAAAAAAACGTTTAAAAAAACGTGTAAAAAGTACCAATGAAAATCATTGGAAAAAATGTGAATACATACAACGTAACAAACAGAGAAGAATAATGACTATAACAAATGTAAGAACCTTTGTATAGTATGTGTATGTACGTGTATGTCGGTATACACCCACACATACCTGAATACACTTCCTACATGAATATACAAAAATACAAAAATAGGTACATAAAATCATTGTGTCTTCCATATGGTATACTATCACCACAGAAGGAAGCATGAACTCGTGCATCCATGTATACATTACAAGGAAACTATCCTCAACACATTAACCATGCGGACACATGTAATCCACCTAAAAGGAGAATAAACAATAATGTCAAGTATACCCAAAAAAATAGTTTGTGGAAATGTGCCCATACAGAAATGTATGTGGATAACGGAACAATAGCATGATCATAAATATGGATCTTATAAAAATACTGTAAAAATACATGGCATAGAGCAATGTGAAAAAGAGGAATAAGGAACAGGGAAGGGAGGATGGGGGAGGGGAAAGGGTGAGAAAGGGGAGCCCCCTTACATCAGAGACCCCCCACACAAAGCCCCCCTTACATCAGAGACCCCTCACACACATCAGAGACCCCCTCACACAAAGCCCCCCTAACATCAGAGACCCCCCCTCACATTAGAGACCCCCCACACAAAGCCCCCCTAATATCAGGGCCTAAGATTGGACAGCACTAGGGATTTAATGGAGGCTGTGAGGGTAATGCCTAAGTATTGGATTCCTTCGGGGTTCCATTGGAATGGGAATTTCAAAAGGGCAAAAGGAAGCTTTTTTTTTGTTGCCTCGGGGGTCCCCAAGCCTAGGATCAGGGATTTTGATTCATTAACCTTATAATAGGATATTTGTCTGAACTCCATTAGGATTTTGTAGGCTTGAGGGAGGGAACGTTCAGAGTTGGTGAGAATGAGGATAATGTCATCTGCGAAAAGGTTAATTTTGTGAAGGGATTTTTGGATATTAAATCCAGTGACATGTGGGTTCAACGTAATGGGTGCCGCCAGAGGTTCAATCATAAATTAAAGATCCTGGGTGAGAGTGGGGAGCCTTGTCGGGTACCATTCGATATAGAAAATGTCTTAGACAAAAGTCCAGATGCCTTAACTTGAGCAGTTGGGTTTGAGTACAGCGCTAGTACAGCAGAAAGTATGGGTCCACACAATCCAAATCTGGTTAAAACCGTAGATATGTATGTCCAATGTACCCTGTCGAACGCCTTCACTGCATCTATCGATAGAGAAGGCATCCGACTAGACTGTGCACAATGTATAATGTTCAGTATTCATCTAGTTGCACCCCAGGTCTGTCTTCCTGTCACAAAGTCCATTTGATCTCTGTCTATCAGGGAAGGTAAGACAAGCATCAGACGTTTAGCCAAAAGTTTAGCGTATATTTTAACATCAGTATTCAATAAGGATATCAGGCCTGGTTTGGGCAGTGTCACCACCTGTGCTTTCAGTATCTCAGGGGGAAAAGAGGATGTTTGAGTTGCTTGGGAGAAAGCATCTCTTAAGTACAAGGAGAGGATTTGGCCAAAGAGCTTGTAACATTCATTCGGTAGGCCATCAGGGCCTGGGGATTTCCCACTGGGCAAAGAGGTAATCATTTTTGTAATCTCTGTCTCAGTTTTTGGGGCATTAAGCATTTGGAGGTGCTTCTCCGATGTTCTAGGGAGATTTCATTTAGATAAGAATTGTTGGATGTCAGAGGTAGAGGGTTGGGGAGTGTTAGGGTCCTCTTTTAGGTTGTATAACCTATTATAGTAATTGGCAAATTCATCCACAATCTCCCAGGATTTGTTATTTTATGATTGAGAGGATGGATGAATGAGGTGAGAGATACGAGATCTTACCTGTGACGCTTTAAGCTTTTTTTTTGCTAGAAATTTCCCTGTTTTGTTTGAGTTTGCGTAGGAGTTAAGTTTGAGGCGTCTGAGGTGTTTATCATATTGTTCTGTAATATGAGAGCGTAACGCTTCTCTTAATTTAGTTAGGGATGTAGAGGTGGCCTGGGATGGAGTCTTTTTGTTGCTGACTTCCAGGTCATGAATATCAGATAGGAGTTTAGTAAGAGTGATATTATATTGTTTTATGGATCTAGAGCTTTGTTGTATGCATATGCCCCTTATAAATGCTGTGTGTGCAGCCCATAGAGTGAGGGGGCTTGAGACAGAGTTTACATTGTTTTTTTTTTAAATCAGAAAACATCTTTATTGAGAGAAATTCACAGAACCACAATGAAACAGCAATACACGGTACAAGCATAGTAACATGAAAACAACATCACCATAGAAAATAGAATGCAAAACAATTACACCACAGTCGCCCTTAAAGCAGACAGCCCCAAGCAGCGGCAACTGGTACAATATCATCATCATGTCCCTCCATTCCACCCCAGGGCCTCATGCAATCATCCCCCATCAGCCCCAACCCATATTTGCATACTCAGGATAATAAACGGTCCAGGATGAGGTCAGTAGGGGCCATTCCCGGGCAGCTCAGCCATACACCCCATATTTTAGAGAATTTTTGTGGAGATCCCCTATGTTGGTATATAACCTTTTCCATTCTGAGTGTGCCCCCTATCTGCTCTAGCCACATCCGAAAAGTCGGAGGCTCAGGTGCCGTCCACAGGCGTAATATAAGCAAGCGAGCCTGGAACAGGGCGCGGGAGGCCGCCTCCCGCAGATACCGGTCCTCCACTTGTTGGTCTAAGATACCCAGAAGGCAGTGTTTAGGGTCCCCGGGTACATCTATTCCCAGGGTACTATTAATAGCTGAGCGCACCTCAGTCCAGTACCTGTGCAGCTTCGGACAGCGCCACAACAGGTGAATTAAGTCACCCACCTCCCTTTGGCAACGACCGCATATATCGTCGTCACGGACACCCATGGAGTACAGCTTCAGAGGAGTATGGTGGACTCTAAGTAAGATGTATAATTGAGACACCTGATGCGAGACATTCAAAGAACACGTGCGAACTGACTCTAGAGCCTCTTCCCACTGCTCACCCGGGATCTCCCCCACATCTGTGCTCCAGTGGTCACAGGCTTTACTAGGGTATTTGTCCAAGTACTTGCTCAGCAGGGCGTTATAGCAACTCGATATGAACCCCTTGGTGTCAGTAAACTGCTCCATAAGATAGAATACAGGAGCAGGTGACAGGTGGAACTGTCCTTTGGCAGCCTGAGCCCGCAGCGCATGTTGTAACTGTATGTAGTAGAATTTCATGTGGTCAGGTAGGGAGAATCGTTCCTGTAACTGCGCAAAAGGTAGCATGACCCCTCCATGGAGGATGTGCCGCAAATGAGTCACCCCCAAAGCCCGCCACCTATCCGCCTGATCTAATTTGCATAGTTCCGGATAAGCACGGTTATCCCAGATCGGACTAAATTTGGTATATCCCGTCACTTGTTGCATTTGTTTTGTCTTATCCCACACCTTCTGTAGGAGGCGATACGTCGGGTATCGCCGATTGGGTTTGGTGAACAGCTGAGCCTCCAGTCCCTCCGGCACCCCAATTGCCCCTGTAAATTCCCGCATAACTGTCAACGCAGCACCAGCCGGAGCCCCCGACAGCGCACCCACCAGGTGCTGCAGCTGGGACGCCAGATAGTACAGCCAGGGGTTGGGTAGGGCAAGACCCCCCCCATCTCTGGGCTTCTGCAGTTGCTCCAAACGGATCCTAGCCGCCTTTCCTTTCCACAACAGGGACCGGAAGAGGGTATTCACAATGCGGAAAGTTTTCAGGGTAATAACAATCGGGGAATTGTGCAGGAAGTACAACAACTGAGGCATCAAGATCATTTTGATAAGGTTTACCCGTCCCGCTAGCGAGAGCCAGAGCTTAGTCCAGATCTTAATTTTATCCCGGAACCGCGTTAGAAGAGGGCCAATGTTGAGCACACTATATTGATTCGGGTCCGCCGATACCACTACCCCCAGATACTTAAACTTATCCACCACTGGGACCGGACAGTAAGAGTCCAGTGGCTGAGTGGCGTTCGCATCAAGATACAGTAACGCCGATTTGGACCAGTTTATGGTAAGGCCCGAAAACCTCCCAAACTCAGTGATCTCAGACATAACCGCCCGCAAGGAGCCACCCGTGTCCCCCAGTGTCAGAAGCATATCGTCCGCGTATAGAAGTATTTTGTCCTGGAGAGGGCCGTATTTAAAACCCACTATGGAATCCCTGTGTCTGATACGCGTCGCAAGGGGCTCAATTGCAAGTGCGAATAACAGAGGGGAAATCGGGCAGCCCTGCCGCGTTCCCCTACCTAGGCTGAAGCCCTCAGATGTCCTGCCTCCCTCTCGTATCGATGCCCGTGGTTGATGGTATAGCAATCTCACCCAAGACAGAAACACTGGGCCGAACCCAAACGCCTCCATCACCGCCCACAGATATCCCCATTCCACACTGTCAAACGCCTTGTTGGCGTCCAAGGATAACAGCGCTCTTTCACCTACGTTATCCGCAGGCGTTTGAATCGCAACGAACAGTCGTCTAAGATTAAGGGCCGTGGACCTATTGGGCATGAAGCCCGCCTGATCTTCATGAATAATATGAGTGATCACGGAATTCACCCGCCGCGCCAAAACCTTAGCCAGCAATTTGACGTCCGCCTGGAGCAGTGAAATGGGCCTGTATGATCCCGGGTCCGTGGGTGACTTCCCGGGTTTGAGCAGAAGCACAATGCTTGCCCTAGACATGGACTCCGGAAGTGTCCCAGCCTCTCTAGCCACCCGGAACACCTCCAGCAACTGCGGCAGCAGCAGCCCCGAGAAGGTTTGATAAACCTCCACTGGGAGGCCATCATCCCCGGGTGCCTTGGCTCCCGGAAAGAGAGCCAGTGCCTCCATCAACTCCTCCTCCGTAATGGGTGCCTCTAGTCCCTCCCGTTGTTCGGCCGTGAGTCTCGTGAATGGTATGGTACTCAAATACTCCTGCAACTCCTCCGAAGTGTACTCCACCCTTGTAGAATAAATGTCAGCGTAGAACCTAGCAAGTTCCGCCATGATCTCCTCCTGCCGATTCACCAGCTGCCCTGACGGCAGCCGAAGTGCCCCTATGGGGGGAACTGAGGGGCGCGCCCCCACCAAACGAGACAGCAAGCGGCCCGTCCGCTCCCCCTCTTCATAAAATGTGGTCTTGGAGAAAAAGCGTTTCTTGTCTACTTTAGATCGGACTTCCCCCAACCATACCGATTGAGCCGAGAGCCAGGCCGCCCTCTTCTCCTCAGTAGGGTCAACAATATAATCCTCCTCCAACCTCTGCGCACTACCAGCCAATTGTTCCTCAAATTGCTTAGATCCCGTCTGAACCTTCCGGATATGTGTAATCAACACCCCTCGGAGGTAGCATTTGAAGGCATCCCATCTCGCCAGCACATCCCCGTGATGGCCGTGGATCTCGAAGAACTCCCCGATGGCGGCCGCAATGCCGTTGTCTTGTGGGAACAGCTTCAACCAAAACGCGTTGAACCTCCAGGGGGCCCTAGTTAAGGCCACCCGGGGGCGCACCGCCAGCTGAACCACCAGCGGAGAGTGATCAGAGATTCCCCTAAGGGCATATTCCGTTTCCTCCACCACAGGGAGGGCGGCCCTGTTACACACACAGAGATCAATCCTAGAAAGGGAGGAGTGCGTTTTAGAAAAACAAGAAAACTGAACCACTCCAGGATGCTTCAAACGCCAGGCCTCTGACCAATCCACCTCCTCCAGGAAGCGCGAAAGGGCAGTGCCCCTGCCAGCCACCGAAGAGGGGGATGGTGGATGCCTATCCCGGACAGGGTCCAAGACACCATTAAAATCCCCCACAACTATCAGCGGGGTGTCCGCTTTGTCTAGCATAAAGTTAAGCAATTCTCTAAGAACTAAAGAGGAAAACGGGGGCGGTATGTAAACCACCGCCAACACACATGTAAATTGAAACAGAACACAGTGCAAAAAAACGAATCTCCCCTCGGGGTCCACCTGCACCCCCAGCTCCCGGAAAGCCAGCGCCCACCACTCCAACTCAGTCTCCCGGATCTTCAGGACGTCTGCGGCGGAGGGCTGGCTCGTGCACGTCCAGCCAAGTCACCGCGTCTGTGGCCGTATCAAAAAAGTGTGCTCGCCCCTCAGCCGTGACCCGGAGACGGGCGGGATACAGCATGGCGTACACCAGACCCAGGCGGCGAAGTCGCTGCTTCACGTCAATAAACTTTGCTCTTTGCTTCTGCACCTCGGCAGAAAAATCAGGGTAGAATGACACTCTGACCCCATTGAAACGTATGTCTGCCTTTTCTCTGGCCAGTCGCAGGATCTTCTCCCTGTCACGGTAGTGGAGTATTTTTGCAAGCATTGGCCTGGGGGCATTGCCAGGCAGGGCTCTAGTGGGGACCCGGTGTGCCCTCTCCACAGCGAACAGGGGGGAGAAGGAGGCCCGGTCAAAAGTATCGCACAGCCAGGTCTCAACAAAGTCAGTAGGATCCCGTCCCTCCACCTTCTCCGGGAGCCCCACTATGCGGACATTATTCCTGCGCAGGCGGTTCTCAATATCGTCCGTCTTATTCCTATTAGCCTGCGCCAGCCTGGCCGTTTCCCTGGATTCCGAGAGTAATGTGGGCATCTGATCCTCCAGGTCGCAGATGCGACTTTCAGCAGCAGTGGTGCGTTCCCGCATTTTTTGTAAATCCTGCCGCAAAAGGGCCACCTCCTCCGTGAGACCCCCCAGTCTGTCCTTGACAACATTCACGGAAGCTGTGCACTTCTGCACAGCCAACAGGATATGTCCCAAGGTGGGCTGAGTCCCCTCCAGCCCAACTCCCTCCAGCTCAGTCCCAAAATCAAGCTGCTCAGGTGGCCCCAGAGCCCCCGGATCCATCTGAGTGTCCCCCAATGCCTGTGCACCTGGCTGAGGTACAGCCTCCACTGCGCTGGGGCCCGGGATGTCACACAGTTTCTTGGCATACAGGAGGATATCGCCAGCACTATCCTTTCCCCCCGGGCGCCCTGTTTTTGGTTTAGTCCCAGTGTCCTTCAGCTTGTCAAGGCCCCTTGAGGTGGGCTGCGGTGTCCCTACGCCGGCGCCATCTTGGCCGGCCGGGCCAGGGACAGAGCCATCCTTCAGTTTGCTCCCGCGGGTCATAGCAGCCCCTGCGCGTGACATGCAAGGTGCCAGGAGGTAGGGCCCAAATTGCGGAACAGTCCCAAGTGGTCAGTGGGCCGGTAGAGGAGAACCGCCGCTTACCGCATCCGCGCCGCCCGGAGCGGGCGCCCGCAGCAGGAAAGTCCGCGGCTTCGGCCTCCAACTAGGCCGTAATCCGGATCTCAGCTGGTAACGCTCCGCCACGAAAACTAGGGCCAGGCCCGCACAGCAGATGGTGATGCAGTGCCAGGGGAGGTGATCCAGGACCCAGGTCTGCAAGGATAACGGAGGATGGCGGGGGATAGTGATCCGGCGGTGCGGCCCCCTCCTCGCGGCCCGCAGCAGCCCCGATCCAGGCACCTATCCGGGAGCAGTACACCACGCTAGCCTCAGGGGGACCCCCCGAAGAGGATTAGGGTCCAGAACAGTGTATCCCGGCCGGGGAAAAGGGCAATTAGTCCAGGTTAATGGAGGGAGCTCTGTGAGTCGCTTCTACTCACATGCCCGGTTGGCCACGCCCCCCTCGAGTTTACATTGTTGGGGAAGAATTTCCTGAGATGCTTAAGGATAACTTTGGAGGATGCCTCCTCCTTTAGGATTTTAACATTACAACGCCATAACCACACCTATGGTTAGATTCCTTCTCTATCAAGACCAGCATTGCGGCATGATCTGACCACGTTATGTCCAAGATAGAGGAGGAGGAGATCATTTGGAGCATCCACTTGTCCGCTACAAACATGTCAATACGGGAGTATGTAAGGTGCCTGGAGAAGAAAAATGTATAATCTCTTTTGTTGACGTGTCGGCACCTCCAAACAGCATACACCCCCCCCCCCCCCCCCGTGAAATAATTCACTCAAGGAATGAGAACCTCTTTTAGTTGGTCCAGAGATGGGTCCGTTGGGAGACTAAAGTCCCCACACATCAATAGTTGGCTATATTTATATGGCTATATTTATACATGGCAATACTCCTGAACACCTTCCTCAGGAACCTGAGTTGGTGCGAGTTTATATATATTGACCAGGGTGTATGGCTTGGAGTTAGTGTCTCCCGTAACTATAATAAATCTGCTGTTCAGGTCGAAGTGAGACTGTTTAAGTTGAATGGATACTGATTTGTTGATGACTAGCAGTACACCTCTTTTCTTCTCTGGAGCACTAGCCACAAACATGCGTGGGTAGTCCCTGTGTGAACATTTTGGGGAGGCTGTATTTTGGAAATTAGTCTCTTGTATATGGACAATGTCTGCTTTGGTTCTTTTTGCCTCCTTCCAGAGGGAGAACCTCTTTGCTGGGTGGTTTAGGCACCTTAACATTAAGGGAAAGTCGTATGAGGGTCATATTGGTACTAATAAGTGGAAAGGTGGTCAGAGGATGTGGTTACATACCCGCCAGACGACTTGCTCTGTGGTAGCGCTTTCTTGTAAAACTGGAAGGATCATACTGAAAACACCGGAGCGATTGAGGAGAAAGGATCTGCATAACTGTATGAACTTGCTAGAAAAGGAGATAAGGGAAAAGTAGAGGAGAAAAAAAAAAAACATAAGTACATATAAAAAAAGTGTCCCTCAGAGAGAGACTGGGAGTAGAAGTCTGCTGCTATTCTCATAGAGGGGATCTAGGGAAGCAATCAAGGGTTCCCTCGTCCAGGCTGTACTGGTAGATATTAGGTGGTGATTTTTAGCAGACATTTTTTGTTTTCTTTTTGTTAGATCTCTTGTGAGAGACCATTTGCCAGTTGGAGGATATGCTTTCAGGATGATGATGGCGGGTGTCCGCCGGAAGTGGATCAGGGAGGATCCCCCATTGTTGTAGGGCTTGGAGGCCTTCAAGGGTTGCTATTCTCACAGTTGTTCCATTATGGGTGATGAAAAGCGTGGCTGGGTACCTCCATTTATAGAGAATCTTGTGGTTGCGCAGATTTATTGTTGCTAGATTTCTGCGTCATTGTAAGGTGTGTTGTGATAGGTCTGGAAGTAGTTGAATCCCGGAAACTTGCTCCGGAAGGCTAGGTATTTGGCAGGATGCAGACAAGATCATCTCTTTTGCCTGAAAGAAGTGTACCCTCAGAAGCACAATACATGGTACATTATCAGGTAAGAACAATGCTTTCAGTAGTCTGTGAATCCTGTCGATAGCCAGGTCCATACTTGTTAGAGATTGTGCTAGAAAGTAGAATAGATCTTGGGCCAATTGTCACAGCTGGGAATTATGTATAGCCTCAGGGATGCCTCTGAGCTTAATGTTGTTTCTCCTGGACCTGTCTTCTAGGTCAGCTACTTTATCTCTTAGCCATGCGATTTCTTCAGAGTGTGCGGGGTGGGCGTCCACCCTGGTGTTGTACGAAGAGGTGTATTCGCACATGGAAGACTCCATGTTGACCACTCTATCCCCCAGATCTTGCAATTCCCATTTAAATTGCTGAACGCAGGACAACATATCTGTGTGCAGCGAGGATCTCCGTAAAAGGAGCATCTCTTTAAGGACAGTATCCGACACTGGTTGACCCTGGGTAGGGAAAGAAGAAATGGGATCAGCTAGTGGCTGTGAAGCCCCTGCTTGTAAGGGTTGTGGTGTACCCACCTCCATATAGGAGTGGAGGGGTCTGGGGTATTTTAGACCCTGATCCTTCCATAAAGAGTACCAGTCATTGCCTATTACTGTCACAAGGCATGTTCACATACCTTTTGACAGCAAAAAAACTTGATCAGATTAAAAAAAAAAAAAAACAGTGTTAAAAAAAAAAATTAAATAAAATAAAAAGTAAAAAAAAAATTCTTAAAGCGCCTCCGTCCCTGTGAGCTTGATCACGAAAGAAAACGCATACGTTAGTTGCACCCGTAAATGAAAACTGGTTTAAACCACACATATGAGGTATCGCCGCGATCATCAGAGGGAGAGCAATAATTTTAGGAAAATACCTCCCCTGTAATTCTAAACTGGTAACCATTCAAATTTTTAAAAGCTTTGCCTATGGAGATTTTTAAGTACAGTAGTTTGTTGCCATTGCACGAGTGTGCGCAATTTTAAACCATAAAATTTTAGCTATCTACTTACTATTTACTCGGCATGATATTATCTTTCACAATATACAAAAAAATTGTGCTAACTTTTCTGTTTCGTTTTTTTCAAATATAGTGAAATTTATTTTTTGCCAAAAAATTGCGCTTGAAAGACCGCTGAGCAAATACCGCGTGACAAAAAATAATGCAATGACCGCCATTTTTTTTCTCCAGTCTTTGCTAAAAAAATGTAATATAATGTTTTGGGGTTCTAAGTAATTTTCTAGCAAAAAATACTGATTTTAACTTGTAAACAACATGTGTCAGAAATAGGCTTGGTCCTTAAGTGGATAAAAAAAAATTTCATATGGATGCATTGTTGCATGACCGCGCTATTGTCATTCAAAATGTTACAGCGCTGAAAGCTGAAAATTGGCCTGAGCAGGAAGGGTGTGAAAGTGCCATGTATTGAAGTGGTTAACGTTAATTAAATGGACCTATTTTTAACTATGCTACAAACACTATCCAGTGAAACAAACACACAAAAAACATTTTCATGAAAACAGTACAAACAATAGCTAAGAAAAAAAAAGAGGGAGTGATGAATCACCAACAACTTTTATTTAAAAATAAATGTAGCTCTACCCCCGTAGGAATCGCTTGGTTTAAAAAGGTTCACCCTGTGTGTGCAGCCAGGTGGGAGGAATTCCAGCCCGACAGCCAAGCAACCGGCATTTGTAACAGTCACTCGAAGTCAGAGAACAGTCAATGAAATTCTTGTTTTTGTATTTATTAGGGGATTTTAACTTGGATGGGGTATGGGAAAGGTCCAGGATGCCATTAATCCATTAAATTTGTACATTGAGGACTCTAACTTTAAGTAATCTTCAGACTGCCCATGAGAAGCCTCTCTTATGTGACGCAGTCTCTTTCACATTAGAACTTCACATACATTGCAGCAGTTGTATTTCTCTTTTGTTCATTGACAGACTAGCCTCGCCGAGCTTGGTACGCTGATCTGGTGTGGCTGGTCACCGACGTTCCTTGGAAGCTTCCTCTCAGGGAGGATCTGCTCTTCCATCCTGCTTTACAGTCACTGGCTTTGAAGGCTTGGCTGTTGAACGCCAGGTGCTGAAGGATAGAGGTTTATCTGAGTCGGTGATCCCTACAATGTTAAAAGCTAGGAAATCTACTTCTTGTAGGATCAACCATCATACGTGTAAGATGTACATTTCGTGGTGTGAGTCTCTTGGGGTTCATCTTCGCTCCTTCTCGGTGGCTCAGATCGTAACCTTTCTTTCAACAGGGGGATTGAACAGAAATTGGCCTTGAGTATCATCAAGGGCCAGGTGTTGGCTTTGGTGGTCTTCTTCCAATGACCCTTGGCTACACACTTCCTGGTGCGTGCCTTTCTTCAGTGTGTCCGACATTTGGTTGCTCCAGTGCGGGCTCCATTGCCTTCTTGGAACCTCAATTTGGTGTTTTTGGTCCTCCAGAAGCCTCCCTTTGAGAATCTTCGGGAGATTCCCCTGCTTACGCTGTCCCAGAAGGTGGCCTTCTTGGTGGCTATCACCTCGGTGCGCAGGGTGTCAGAACTGACTACGTTATCCTGTTGTTCACCTTACCTTGTGATTCACAGAGATAAGGTGGTTCTTTGCCCCTGTCTCTAGTTTTCATTTGAATGAGGACATTGTGTTGCCTTCCCTGTGTCCCAGGCCTACACATCTGAAGGAAATTGCCTTGCATGCCTTGGATGTGGCCCGGGCAATTAGAGTGTACTTGGCAGCTACAGGGTCAGACTCACTCTTTGTGCTCACGGATGGGCCTCTTGAAAGGGTTGTCCGTTTCCTCTGAGGCCATTTCCATTTTTTGGATCAGAAAGACGGTGATTGAGGCCTATAACATCAGGGGGCAGGTTCCTCCTTTCCCTGTTAAGGCGCACTCTACTCTGGTGCTTATTGCCTCCTGGTCTTTCCATCATCAGGCGTCAGGATGTGTTGGCATCTGTGGATGCTTCTTTTGGCCGCAAGGTTTTGCAGGCTGCTGTTGAGAGGACCTGATCCTTTTTGAGGGTGTATTGTTTTTTTCAGGTGGACTCCAGTTGTTTCGGTTGAGCTCCTGTTGCCTGGTTGGCTACTGTTTAGCCTTGAGAATTTTTTTGCTGTTCCCACCCCTCATGTTTAACACTGCTTTGGAACGTCCCAACGGTTATGAAGATCTGAAAATGTGTCCGTCAATTAATGAAAGAGAAAATTGGATTTTTGACTTACCATAAAATCCATTTCTCTGATGTTCATGATGGACACTCACCCCTCTGTGGAGTTGTAATTTTTCTGACACTGCTGGTAATTAAACTAAACTCTGTCTATAGCAGAGAGAGGGAGTATACCCCCTTGGACTGCCCATGGGTGTAGCCAGACTTTTTTTCTGCCTAGTGTCCTACTCCTGTAGGGGGCAGTATAACCCAACGGTTAAGAAGATCTGAAGCTGTGTCTGTCAATAAACATAAGAGAAATGGATTTTATGGTAAGTCAAAAATCCAATTTTTTCACTCCTCTTTACATCCCACAGTCTCACATTGCAGTATCTTATAGTCCTCCTATAAGGGGTATGATCCCTCTTGGGATCTCTGGAAACTAGCTGGGCCTGGTGCCTGGCTGCTTCTATCCCATCTTCTTTCTATAGGGGTTAAAATAAACAGCTGCCCCACTTTCACTAATCCTTATTTCTAAGGGGGATGGTTACTCACAGTACATCTCACTGGGGTGCCTGCTCTTCACCAGCCTTAGGAATGCCAGTTCTGACTGTGGCGCAGAAACAGCAGTGGTCACCTCAACCACACATCCAGCCAGAGGCAGCACCCTCCTCCACGTGGGGGCCCCCTCCAGTCTCACCACTCCATCACTTCCTCTCTATCTCTCCACAGGACTCCCCACATGGCAGGCCCCAACAGTATTTATTTTGTGCCCGCCCCATCATGCTCTTAGCTTTGGAGTGGCCAGGGCTCCCATAATACTACAAATACTACCAATACTCTCTTCGCTGTCAGTCAGTCCCTGGGGAAACCCTATGGATTTCTACTCAGGCTGCTGAGGGGGACCCAGCAATGCCAGCCCACCTGGGTCTGCCCTGCCTACCAAAAAGAGAAAGAATTATTATATACAGAGACTAGTACTTGCAGGGTGCTACAGAAAAAAAACATTTTTTTTTTTTTTACACTTGCAAGTTAGCTGGAGCTGACTTTTTGAGTTAGGGCCCATTCACACCACACAATGTAGGAAAGAGTGGCTAGTGCACTGCATTGTGATTCATTGTAAACAGTATCCCAATACATAGCACTATGCACAAAGCACACTGTAGTGTACTTTAAAAAATACAGCAAGAACAAATTTTTTTCTTAGAAATGCTTTGTAGCCTATTCATTCTGAAGAGGCTGCCTAATACAGAGGGCTGTATTGCAACTCAATGCACAAAAATGCATGCATTGCAGTACAGTGGGATAGAGTGTGAATGAACCAATCAACAAAGGCTAAACCTTTTGGCCTGATGCACACAGGCAGAAAAAAAAACTCCACTTTTAAAAGTATCTTTTCATTCTTTTTTTTTTTTGCCTCTGAACGCAGCTTTATTTTAACCAATGTGTCCATACACAATTGGCTGTTTAGATTTTAATTTTTGAACAGTCCTTAGGGGTTTTAAGAAATGCCCTAAACCTGCATTTGGAGAGGCACTTAATGGAATCATTTACGCACACACATAAATGAGTTTACGTGCATATGCTTCTAAATGCCATACGCCTGTAAATGCTTATAAATGCTCATAATTACATGCCATAACAAGCATTTTTTAAGTAGGAGCCAGCTCCTGGCAAAAATATCTAGGATACTGTATATAGCAATATATTAATATGCTCGTGTGCATGAGGCCATGATCACAGCTGTTACAACAAAATCTATAGTATGTAGCCCTGCTCCCAGGGGAGTGGCTTAATGCTAGTATATCCTCTTCACTTTGGTTGCCCTGAACCACCTCCAACCCAACTGACACTATTGGTTCTGTCATTATAAATGATCGAGACCACAAGAAAAGGGTTGCAATAAAGGATCAAATTTACTGATCTTGGATTTGCGTTTTTAGAAATGCACAAACAAGGTCTATGACCAATAACATAAGAACATTAAAGGCAGTATAGATCCTGAATCCCCAACCTGTGACTTATGCAGGGTTCAGCACTCAGGATCAAAGGTACAATCCCCCTATACCTATATATGCTAGGGGATTAATACCCTATAATACTGTAAATACAATGTGTTTAACCTTCTAAGCGGTATTCCCGAGCGTGGCTCAGGGTTAAATTTCAGAGCCAAAAGTGGTAACCCCGAGCCACACTCGGGGTACCGCCAGAAGCATCGCTGGATCCTTTAAAAGAGGTTACTTACCTTGTCACCGGGATCCAGCGATGTATGCGAGCTGTATGCGGCGGCGGATCTTCCTCCCGATCCTCTCCGTGCCCCGCCTTCCGTCTACTGTGATGTGACGTTCGCAGGGGGGTGGAACCAGCGGCAAATTCAAATGTAAAACACACTGATACCATTCAAAATAAAATAAATTCACATTACATTGCCCCCCAGTGCCCTTTCCTGCAGTTTTACTGTACTTTTTATGTATATATACGTGTATATATATATATATATATATATATATATATATATATATATATACACATGTATATATGTATATATTTATATATATATATATATATATACATGTGTATATATATATATATATATATATATATATATACACACAGTATATATATATATGTATACATACATACATACTTTAACTTATTTATAGTTTTTTATTATATTATAATTTATGATTTTGTGTTTCAAACTTTATCATACCCAAGATGTTATAAAGAAGAACGCACAGTAAAAAAAAAAAAAATGTAAATAGTTGGTTTGGGCTGCTCATTCTCAAGAATTACATGCAAAATAATGGTACCGCTTTCAGCACCTAAAATCCGCAAGAATCATACCGCCAGGGAGGTTAAAGTAAATAGAGAGTGACCACAAATTAATATTGACAGTACGCAAAGAATAATTGTATCATTAATGACTACTTAGCAATATAGTATCTCTGCATCAACTACATTTTACTGCACTCTGTATGCTAACGGGGGCCCCCTTTACACCTAGATTGCAAAAGTCTCCTGGATGAGTGAGGCCTCACTAGTCTTCACCGGCAAGAAATCCTTAGCCAATCCTAAGAAAGTAATTGCAATCCATGGCAAAAGTGATTGATAACTGTAATCCCCAAGGTAGTTAATACTTGTAATCCAAACAGATGAATGCAAGAATATATTCTGATGCCTCACAACAGGCAGAAGCCTAGTACTGTAAGAAGGGCCTAAGGCCTTTTTGCCCACCATGCACTATGTGTAACTACAGTGTCCTGTGGTAACTGTTGAATTCTGTATGGCCAACTGCTATAACAGTTCAGCAGTCCTGCCCTGGCTCAGTGTAGGTGTAAGATAATGTAGATACTGGATTTCTCTCACCCAATACCACGAACTCTGTTCCACACTCCAACCAAGCTTAGCGACCCTCACGGCCTCTCAGGGCATCCTTCCGCTCGGTCACACTACCGAGATTCTTCTGCTCACAGCGCTTGCTCCAACTTCGGTGTTCACCGCCAGGCCTCCGGCCTACTCCTCTGTGATCCGCAGCAGCTCTTCCCCTTCCTCACAGCACACTGTCTTCGAGGCAAGAGAGCGAAAGTTGAACCCGCCCCCCTTTAGAAAGACACTCCCAGCAGGTACCACGAGTCACATTGCTCCCTGGGAGAAGAGTCCCATTTCACAAGCCGTCTATGGTCCTGGCTCCTCCCGGAACTACATCTCCCATAATTCAAGAGTCAATCCTCCTGCAAACTTTAATAAAAGAACAACAGTCTGAACATACTAGCCTTGCGACCAGGCTACTACAAGTAATTATATTGTTACATCAGATTTATTAATGAAGAGACTGTTACATTCTTCCTTCACACAGGAGCTCAGAGCAGGACTGTACTTGCTAGAGTGAACCGCGGTGTACTAGTTAGCCCCAACATCTCTAGAAATAAACAGGTTTCAAGTGGTTAACATTATTTTCCTGTACTCACGATCACACTGCCCTGCTGCGCTTTGGCTTTTTCGTGCAGGTTAGTTGCGCTTTCCCATAGACTTCAATTATGTCCCACGGTTTTAGTGAGTTTTCTGAAAGCGCACACCAAAACTGCAGAACGTAGTAGAAGTCTATTGAAAAGCTCAGCTAACCCGTACAAAAAACTGTGGGGAAAAACACAGCGGGGCAGTGTGAAGCCACCCTTAGTATTGGCAATTATGGCTATTTACGTTAAAATTATGCATCTTTATAACATAAAATAGTTTTTTTTAGTACGACAACAGTTTGAAAGTTATTTGTCATTGAACACACTGTGACAAATCTATTTATGTACAGTTAGAGATGTGGTACAATACATTGACCAGATGGGCACAGCTGGGGAGGGAGTCTGGTGTTTTTGCCAGGAATGTATGTAGGTGTCCAGATGGCCCTGTATTTTATCACAGATTCAATGAAAACACATTTTTATACTGTTGTCTACAGATTTATTACATTTTTTAAAACATAAAATGAAATCACTGCATTGCAGACATCATTGTGTGCTAGGACAGAGTGTATATCGTGTAGTAAGTTCATGAATCCTTCATTGACCCACTGCATACTTTATGTGATGTCATTTACATTGCTTTATATATACACCAAGGCAGAATAAGGCTTCATGCACACTGGGGCATTTTTTTTAAAAACGCTTTTCTTCTGGCAGGAGAAAAGCAGCCTAAAAAACGCACCTAAGCTGTGTTTTTGAAAATGCGTTTAAGCGCATCAAGTTCTTGAGCGTTTATTTATTCAACCACTTCTGGACCGGATGGTTTTACCCCCTTAATACCAGGCCATTTTTAGCGATACGGCACTGCATTAATTTACCTGACAATTGCTTGGTCATGCGATGCTGTACCCAAATAAAAGTGATGTCCTTTTTTTTCCCACAAATAGATCTTTCTTTTGATGGTATTTGATCACCTCTGCGTTTTTTATTTTTTGTGCTACAAACAAAAAAAGACAGACAATTTAAAAAAAAAAAAAAAAAAAATATATATATATATATTTTACATTCTGCTCTAAAACATATCCAATAAAAAAATGGAAAAAAAATCAAATTTCTTCATCAATTTAGGCCAATGTGTATTCTGCTACATATTTTTGGTAAAAAAAATCCTCATAAGTGTATATTGATTGGTTTGCGCAAAAGGTATTACCTCTACAAATAATGGGATATTTTTATGTTTATTAATTTATTTATTTACTTTTTTTAAGGATAAAGGACCTTAACATGTATAGCTTGGAAGAAAGAAGAGACAGAGGGGATATGATAGAAACATTTAAATACATAAAGGGAATCAACTCGGTAAAGGAGGAGAGCATATTTAAAAGAAGAAAAACTACCACAAGAGGACACCGTTTTAAACTAGAGGGGCAAAGGTTTAAAAGTAATATGAGGAAGTATTACTTTACTGAGAGAGTAGTGGATGCATGGAATAACCTTCCTGCAGAAGTGGTAGCTGCAAATACAGTGAAGGAGTTTAAGCATGCATGGGATAGGCATAAGGCTATCCTTCATATAAGATAGGGCCAGGGACTATTCATAGGATTCAGATATATTGGGCAGACTAGATGGGCCAAATGGTTCTTATCTGCCGACACATTCTATGTTTCTATGTTTCTATGTTTCTATGTTTCTATGTTTTTATTAGTAATTGTGGCGATCAGCGAACTGCGACATTGTGGCGGACAAATTGGACACCTAACTGACACTTTTGACACTTTTTTGAACCAGTGACATTATTACAATAATCAGTGCTAAAAATATGCACTGTTACTGTACTAATGACACTGGCAGGGAAGGGGTTAACACCAGGGGCGATCAAAGTGTTAAGTGTGTCCCTAGGGGATGCTTTCTAACTGTGTGGGGTATGGATTCACTGGATGAACACAGAGATCTGTGTTCCTGCTTAGCAGGAACACACAATCACTGTGTTCATCCCTGACAGAACTGCGGTCTGCCTTCCTTACATCCACAGACAGCCGTTCTACTTCTCTGGGGAGCGAACGTGGGTGGTGGGCAGACATTGCGTCCGCCGGACCCGCTGATTGGCTCCCCCTATGGGGTTTACAGATACATGGTTTTCGCGTAATAGAGCCGACCTGCTGCAGTTTATATACTCTGGCTGGTTGTCAAGTGGTAATTGGTCAGAATGTTCATTTAGTCTGGTCATGAAATATAAAAACGTTTAAGTGCTAAATGCGCCTAGCACTTTTAGATGTGTTTGCGGGTGTATAGGCACATCAGGCATTTTTTATGTTCAAAAGTTCCTCTCATAAACCAGAAAGGAAAATTTCCCCTAGGGGTGGGACTTTTTAGGCACCAATAAATTGTATACAGTAAATTAGTTTATATAAAAGTTAAATTCTTTATTAGTTGATACAGAAAAAAGATTAAAACAAAAAGGCAAGCTAGAACATATTGCACATGAAACAGTCGAACTTAATACCACATAACCCCCGGGCTGTGACCCGACGCGTTTCGGAGTCTTTTGGGCTCCTTCCTCAGGGGTGCGCCCTTAGAGGGTGGTCTGTGGATCATTAATACATAACAAATTAGTTTCAACATAATAAATGTAGTTACATTGCGTTTGAGTAGAAAGTTTAATAATAACTTACATAGTTCACTGTGAAAATGAGCATGGATAGCCTGCCTGGTGATTAAAAACAAGTGGGCCGCATATGCTTGTTGTCGATCAGGAGTGCCGTATTCGTGGTGTTATAGGTCAAAACCAGAGATCTTAGGTCTTGAAATGTTTCAGGACTTTTAGTGCTAACCAAGTCTTGGTAAAAGACTGGGTAGGAGCAACTGGAACCTCAATTGACAGCAGGTCTGCTGGGCAAAAAATGCATAATTACTGCAAGGTCCAATCAAACAAGACCGTACATGTGCAGGGTGCCCAAAGACTTATATCCTCTGCCCACCATATCTCTCATATAAAGTCAAAAAGAAATTTATCAACCATATTAGATCAACAGATGAGATAGATAAGCAAAATAGAGACCAAATATCCGTATAAATGTGTCATGCTAGGTATTATGACCATAGCCAGGCATATAAAGCACTTTGAGAAAAATGGTGAGGGCTAAAGAGTCTTATTGGGCATCATGCACAGATCAAGAAGTCAAAAGAACCCCAACACCCTGATCACATAGATCAGCAGTATTCAGGTAGTAGTTTCTTAAGGGTGTAAGTCTTTTCTTACCTTGAGGACAGCTATATCTTGTTCACAAAAAATGGATGGAAGTCCTCACAGGACCTGCGTATCCGGCAAAAGAGCAGATAGCTCTGACGCCAGATACACAGGATTTAAAAAGCGTGGCAATCAGCTGAAAGGTGAATCAGCTGGATTGCTTGCTCTCAGCTGATCGCCGTCAAAGGTTCCCTGAAACGTAAGGGCCGGACACGCCCCCTAACCGGATATCCGGCGGAAGCGTGAGCAGCCGATGCGTTCCACCGACACGGAAGCGTCACTGGTCTGCGTGAAACGCAGGCCAGTGTACTAGACATATACGGCCGCGCTCTGAAAGAGGACGGGATGGACACGTGAATGCCTATATCTGCGGGCGCCAGTAGATGGCGTCCGCCTTTCCGTGCCGGGCTGATCCTACAAGAGAGCACTAAACAAGAGCGGTGTTTGGATAAAACATAAAGAGAGCTAAACATGGCAAAAAGATCCAAAACTTCATTATAAATTGGGAACTAAGAAATTGGAGTACATCTAAAACATAGATATCTCCTTCATAGCTCCCAATATGTAAAAATATTCCAAAATTTCCGCAGTTGGATTGGAACATTATTCTTTTCCTAATAGAAAAAAGAAAAATATATGGGAACCGGACTTCGCTTCTGATGGACTAACCTCAGCATATGTTGGACCATTTGTGTACAAAAGTGCTAGATTTGGAAACAAAAAGAAAAAATGTGAAAAAAGCACAGCATAGGTACAGATAATTACTAACATAACATAATATTGCAATATATGTCATATAGACAAACACAGTACAATAAGAACATTATATCATGGGAAAGCAGAGAGAGAAGGGGAGGGACATAGGAAAGGGAAGGGAGGAAAGAACTTTTGTCATATCAATCATCTGCTCGCAGGGCATACTGAAGGACCCCCTTCAAAATGCGGTTTTACAATTAAGTGGGGGAATAAGGTTATCTTTCCATGCCTCCAGACGAAAAACCTTCAAGGAAAGGTCTGAATGATATGAGATCATTCAGTCCGGGTGGTTCAGTGGCCTTTAAACGATAGATCCAACGTAACTCCATTTGGAGGAGGGTCTTGTTCCAGTCCCCTCCTCTGGGGTTAGGTTTGATTCTATCGAGTATTAAAAATTTGACTTTTGGAAATTTTTCAGGGTGGACCAGAGCAGCATGGCGCCCCAAAGGAAGGTCTGGATTGCGTGTCTGCATACTTTTTATGTGTCTACATGCTCGCTTTGTAAACTCAAGTTTCGTTTTGCCAACATAAAAACAACCGCACCCACAGAGGAGTAAATATACCACCCCGTGGGTGCGGCAGTTGGCAAAATGTTGCGGCCTAAATATTTGGCCGTTAGGTAATATCGGGTTTTTTGTTGTATGCATGTATCTGCAGTACCTGCATGTACCACACATATAGGTTCCTTTTACCTTACAATGGTCTTTACCTTTTTGGGCCACAAATTCACTTTGTACAAGTTGGTCCCTTAATGCGGGGACCTTCCTGTACGTGAATTGGGGATATGCTGTAACGTGTTTACCCAAAATGGGGTCGAGAGAAAGCATGTGCCAATATTTAGTTACGATCTTTTTGATTTCGGGATGTTGTTCCGAGTACTTAGTTATGATTCTGAGATTATTTTCAACAGATTTAGGAGTTTTTGGTGCTAGCAATAGTGTTCTATCACTAAGCAGTGCCTTCTTATAAGCTTTCTTAAGAGTGGATTTTGTATATCCTCTCTTGAGGAGTCTCTGTTGGAGATCGTCAGCAGCTTTTTGGAACTGTACCAAGTTGGAACAGTTCCTCCTGGCCCTAAGATACTGGCTGAAAGGAATTGACCGCACCAAATTTTGGGGGTGGAAACTAGAGGCATGTAATATGGTGTTACCAGCAGTGGGCTTTCGAAAGAGCCCACTCTGGAGAACACCACCCATGCCTCTATAGATTTCCACATCAAGAAAGGTTATCTGTTGTAAGTCACAATTCATTGTGAAATTTAAACCAAACTCGTTTCTGTTCATCCTGTCCATCCAACTGTCCAATAAGTCTCGTGGACCGTGCCACAACATGAAAATGTCATCGATGTATCGGGCCCACATAATAATGTGGTCCGTATACATCGAGGTTTCATCACAGTCAAGAAGGGCGTGTTCCCACTCCCCCAGGTACAAATTGGCGTAGGATGGGGCACAACAGGTGCCCATCGCTACGCCTTGCACCTGGAGGTAGTGGGAACCGTTAAAAGTAAATACATTATGAAAAAGAATGAACTGGAGGATGGACAGGATGAACTCCCCATATGCGTCAAAGGTAGAACCACGTGTGAGTATGCGTCTCACTGCCGCAAGTCCCCGTTCATGCGGGATGGAGCTGTATAGCGCCTCGACATCGATTGTTACTAAGAGGCAGTTTTCTGGAACAATCACATCTTGGATTTTCTGCAGGAGGTGTATTGTGTCCCGCACGAAGGAGGGTAGGGCAGTTACGAATGGTTTTAGAAAGGCATCCACCAATTTACTTGCATTGTCCGTGATAGAGCCGATCCCCGAGATAATTGGACGCCCTGGTGGGTTCGTGGCGTCTTTGTGTATCTTGGGGAGGGCATAAAATGTTGGGGTAACTGGAAAGGCCGTGCAGACAAATTCCCAAGTATGTTTTGGGATCACTGTGTTGAGATATGCTTGATCAACTAAGTTGTAAAACTCAAGCTGGTATTTTTGAACAATACCAGCCGGAATCTTCCTATACCAATTAAGGTTTCTAAGAATCCTCAAACACATTGAGACGTAGTCATCGTTGTTCATGATGACGACGTTGCCGCCCTTATCAGCTTGTTTGATGGTGATGGATGGATTTTCTTTAAGTTTTGTAATTGCAAGTCTTTGCTTGTAGGTGATATTTGTATTAGAGGGTTTTTTGATATATAATTTTTCAATTTCTTTAGTTACAAGTTTGACAAAGGCGGCAACGTGTGGGTTGAGGGTTTGTGGGAACTTGTCCGATTTTTTCTTTAAAGATAGGCCCTGATTGGGCTTGAGTTTTTGTTCGTCCACCTGCATCAAAAGAGAGGGCAGGTCTACTCGGTCGATGAGGTCCTCATTTTCCTCGAGTAGTGAAATTAACATATCTAAAATCGGGTCTTTCTTGGATTGCGAGGTCTCAAAGTTTTTCTCGTTATCATAGAGGATCTTGAAATTCAATTTTCGAGCGAAAAGATGCAAATCTTTTATAAAGTCAAACCGGTCTAGTTTCATGCTTGGGCAGAAACTTAGACCTTTAGAAAGAACTTCTATTTCTTCAGGGGATAGTTTGTAATTTGAGAGATTGATAATAGATAGATCAGTAGACGCTTCATCAGATTGAAGTGAATTAGGAGGTGTAAGTGTGGGTGTGGTGAGATTTAAATGGGGGGAGTGGGGGTGAAAGCGGGGGCTCGCTGGTGGATCAACTCTAAAAAAGTGGTATCTTGCAAATTAAGAGTGGAAGCTAGTAAAGATGGTGCCAGGTTAGGATTGGGGGAAGAAGTTTGTGTATGAGGATGTGTGGTGTTTTTAGAGTTGATCCACCAGCGAGCCCCCGCTTTCACCCCCACTCCCCCCATTTAAATCTCACCACACCCACACTTACACCTCCTAATTCACTTCAATCTGATGAAGCGTCTACTGATCTATCTATTATCAATCTCTCAAATTACAAACTATCCCCTGAAGAAATAGAAGTTCTTTCTAAAGGTCTAAGTTTCTGCCCAAGCATGAAACTAGACCGGTTTGACTTTATAAAAGATTTGCATCTTTTCGCTCGAAAATTGAATTTCAAGATCCTCTATGATAACGAGAAAAACTTTGAGACCTCGCAATCCAAGAAAGACCCGATTTTAGATATGTTAATTTCACTACTCGAGGAAAATGAGGACCTCATCGACCGAGTAGACCTGCCCTCTCTTTTGATGCAGGTGGACGAACAAAAACTCAAGCCCAATCAGGGCCTATCTTTAAAGAAAAAATCGGACAAGTTCCCCCAAACCCTCAACCCACACGTTGCCGCCTTTGTCAAACTTGTAACTAAAGAAATTGAAAAATTATATATCAAAAAACCCTCTAATACAAATATCACCTACAAGCAAAGACTTGCAATTACAAAACTTAAAGAAAATCCATCCATCACCATCAAACAAGCTGATAAGGGCGGCAACGTCGTCATCATGAACAACGATGACTACGTCTCAATGTGTTTGAGGATTCTTAGAAACCTTAATTGGTATAGGAAGATTCCGGCTGGTATTGTTCAAAAATACCAGCTTGAGTTTTACAACTTAGTTGATCAAGCATATCTCAACACAGTGATCCCAAAACATACTTGGGAATTTGTCCGCACGGCCTTTCCAGTTACCCCAACATTTTATGCCCTCCCCAAGATACACAAAGACGCCACGAACCCACCAGGGCGTCCAATTATCTCGGGGATCGGCTCTATCACGGACAATGCAAGTAAATTGGTGGATGCCTTTCTAAAACCATTCGTAACTGCCCTACCCTCCTTCGTGCGGGACACAATACACCTCCTGCAGAAAATCCAAGATGTGATTGTTCCAGAAAACTGCCTCTTAGTACCAATCGATGTCGAGGCGCTATACAGCTCCATCCCGCATGAACGGGGACTTGCGGCAGTGAGACGCATACTCACACGTGGTTCTACCTTTGACGCATATGGGGAGTTCATCCTGTCCATCCTCCAGTTCATTCTTTTTCATAATGTATTTACTTTTAACGGTTCCCACTACCTCCAGGTGCAAGGCGTAGCGATGGGCACCTGTTGTGCCCCATCCTACGCCAATTTGTACCTGGGGGAGTGGGAACACGCCCTTCTTGACTGTGATGAAACCTCGATGTATACGGACCACATTATTATGTGGGCCCGATACATCGATGACATTTTCATGTTGTGGCACGGTCCACGAGACTTATTGGACAGTTGGATGGACAGGATGAACAGAAACGAGTTTGGTTTAAATTTCACAATGAATTGTGACTTACAACAGATAACCTTTCTTGATGTGGAAATCTATAGAGGCATGGGTGGTGTTCTCCAGAGTGGGCTCTTTCGAAAGCCCACTGCTGGTAACACCATATTACATGCCTCTAGTTTCCACCCCCAAAATTTGGTGCGGTCAATTCCTTTCAGCCAGTATCTTAGGGCCAGGAGGAACTGTTCCAACTTGGTACAGTTCCAAAAAGCTGCTGACGATCTCCAACAGAGACTCCTCAAGAGAGGATATACAAAATCCACTCTTAAGAAAGCTTATAAGAAGGCACTGCTTAGTGATAGAACACTATTGCTAGCACCAAAAACTCCTAAATCTGTTGAAAATAATCTCAGAATCATAACTAAGTACTCGGAACAACATCCCGAAATCAAAAAGATCGTAACTAAATATTGGCACATGCTTTCTCTCGACCCCATTTTGGGTAAACACGTTACAGCATATCCCCAATTCACGTACAGGAAGGTCCCCGCATTAAGGGACCAACTTGTACAAAGTGAATTTGTGGCCCAAAAAGGTAAAGACCATTGTAAGGTAAAAGGAACCTATATGTGTGGTACATGCAGGTACTGCAGATACATGCATACAACAAAAAACCCGATATTACCTAACGGCCAAATATTTAGGCCGCAACATTTTGCCAACTGCCGCACCCACGGGGTGGTATATTTACTCCTCTGTGGGTGCGGTTGTTTTTATGTTGGCAAAACGAAACTTGAGTTTACAAAGCGAGCATGTAGACACATAAAAAGTATGCAGACACGCAATCCAGACCTTCCTTTGGGGCGCCATGCTGCTCTGGTCCACCCTGAAAAATTTCCAAAAATCAAATTTTTAATACTCGATAGAATCCACCCTAACCCCAGAGGAGGGGACTGGAACAAGACCCTCCTCCAAATGGAGTTACGTTGGATCTATCGTTTAAAGGCCACTGAACCACCCGGACTGAATGATCTCATATCATTCAGACCTTTCCTTGAAGGTTTTTCGTCTGGAGGCATGGAAAGATAACCTTATTCCCCCACTTAATTGTAAAACCGCATTTTGAAGGGGGTCCTTCAGTATGCCCTGCGAGCAGATGATTGATATGACAAAAGTTCTTTCCTCCCTTCCCTTTCCTATGTCCCTCCCCTTCTCTCTCTGCTTTCCCATGATATAATGTTCTTATTGTACTGTGTTTGTCTATATGACATATATTGCAATATTATGTTATGTTAGTAATTATCTGTACCTATGCTGTGCTTTTTTCACATTTTTTCTTTTTGTTTCCAAATCTAGCACTTTTGTACACAAATGGTCCAACATATGCTGAGGTTAGTCCATCAGAAGCGAAGTCCGGTTCCCATATATTTTTCTTTTTTCTATTAGGAAAAGAATAATGTTCCAATCCAACTGCGGAAATTTTGGAATATTTTTACATATTGGGAGCTATGAAGGAGATATCTATGTTTTAGATGTACTCCAATTTCTTAGTTCCCAATTTATAATGAAGTTTTGGATCTTTTTGCCATGTTTAGCTCTCTTTATGTTTTATCCAAACACCGCTCTTGTTTAGTGCTCTCTTGTAGGATCAGCCCGGCACGGAAAGGCGGACGCCATCTACTGGCGCCCGCAGATATAGGCATTCACGTGTCCATCCCGTCCTCTTTCAGAGCGCGGCCGTATATGTCTAGTACACTGGCCTGCGTTTCACGCAGACCAGTGACGCTTCCGTGTCGGTGGAACGCATCGGCCGCTCACGCTTCCGCCGGATATCCGGTTAGGGGGCGTGTCCGGCCCTTACGTTTCAGGGAACCTTTGACGGCGATCAGCTGAGAGCAAGCAATCCAGCTGATTCACCTTTCAGCTGATTGCCACGCTTTTTAAATCCTGTGTATATGGCGTCAGAGCTATCTGCTCTTTTGCCGGATACGCAGGTCCTGTGAGGACTTCCATCCATTTTTTGTGAACAAGATATAGCTGTCCTCAAGGTAAGAAAAGACTTACACCCTTAAGAAACTACTACCTGAATACTGCTGATCTATGTGATCAGGGTGTTGGGGTTCTTTTGACTTCTTGATCTGTGCATGATGCCCAATAAGACTCTTTAGCCCTCACCATTTTTCTCAAAGTGCTTTATATGCCTGGCTATGGTCATAATACCTAGCATGACACATTTATACGGATATTTGGTCTTTATTTTGCTTATCTATCTCATCTGTTGATCTAATATGGTTGATAAATTTCTTTTTGACTTTATATGAGAGATATGGTGGGCAGAGGATATAAGTCTTTGGGCACCCTGCACATGTACGGTCTTGTTTGATTGGACCTTGCAGTAATTATGCATTTTTTGCCCAGCAGACCTGCTGTCAATTGAGGTTCCAGTTGCTCCTACCCAGTCTTTTACCAAGACTTGGTTAGCACTAAAAGTCCTGAAACATTTCAAGACCTAAGATCTCTGGTTTTGACCTATAACACCACGAATACGGCACTCCTGATCGACAACAAGCATATGCGGCCCACTTGTTTTTAATCACCAGGCAGGCTATCCATGCTCATTTTCACAGTGAACTATGTAAGTTATTATTAAACTTTCTACTCAAACGCAATGTAACTACATTTATTATGTTGAAACTAATTTGTTATGTATTAATGATCCACAGACCACCCTCTAAGGGCGCACCCCTGAGGAAGGAGCCCAAAAGACTCCGAAACGCGTCGGGTCACAGCCCGGGGGTTATGTGGTATTAAGTTCGACTGTTTCATGTGCAATATGTTCTAGCTTGCCTTTTTGTTTTAATCTTTTTTCTGTATCAACTAATAAAGAATTTAACTTTTATATAAACTAATTTACTGTATACAATTTATTGGTGCCTAAAAAGTCCCACCCCTAGGGGAAATTTTCCTTTCTGGTTTAGTAGCTATTCCCGGGATGTGGCACCGTTGGGATCTAGACTACATGAGCAATCTTTTTTGTAAAAGTTCCTCTCATGAACACAACTTTGGTGTTTTTTTTCTGCCTATAAGTGCTTGCACGCGGACACATAGGGGTTGATTTACTAAAACGTAAGATTGCAAAATCTGGTGCAGCGCTGCTTAGAAACCAATTAGCTTCCAGGCTTGTTTGTTAAAGCTTAATTGAACAATCTTAAGTTAGAAGCTGATTGGCTACAATGCAGAGCTACACCAGATTTTGCACTCTCCATTTTAGTAAATCAACCCCAGAAGCTAACATGGAGGGGAGTTTAGAGGCATTTGAGAGATAAACAGCTCAAACGCCTGTAAAAAACCATGTTGTTTAGCTCGAGTGTGCATGAGGCCTAAGACATACAAACACAGTGATGTTTACATGATATAATTTGAAATATAAGGATTAAAAAATATTGATTGTGTTGATATACTAAATTTTGAAGGTGTCACTTAACAATATTCTTATTTTCAAAAAAAAAATAAAACATACACATCCACTAATTATTAGCCCTCTAATTTATTTTTCATGAAATTGTTCCTTACTCTGTTTTTCTGCCTCCTTGTAACGTCCTCCATGAACTCCCGATTATGGCTTCTTTCACACGGTCCGCCTCCGCAGGCGGATCCGTGTTGCTCAGCGGGGATCGATCCGCGATCCCCGCTGAGCCGGGCGGGTGACAGCTCCGTCTCCGCTTGCAGAGCGGAGAGGGAGGTGTCTCAGCCCCCGCTGCCCTCTATGGGGTATCGGAGGAGAGCGGACCGCTTGTCCGCTCTCATCAGATCCGCTCCGATTACTGAACGGATGGAAAAATAGGGTTTCCATCCGTCCAGATTTCAGCACAGGATCGGATGCGGATGGCAGCGGGTGTCAGCGGAGGTGACCTCCGCTGACACCCGCTGCCCCATAGAGCTGCATGGAGGATCCGATCAGATCCGCCTAAAAAACTGACAGGCGGATCTGATCGGACCGCCCGTGTAAAAGAGCCCTTACTCTTGTTCTTCCTCCTTTCTGTTAGTAAATAGTCCTTAGTTAGATGAACTAAGACTTAGTTCAAGTTGAGAGCAGACAAGAGAGGGTGAGTACATTCCTACATGCAGTGAAAAATGTAATCCCAAGACCTAGTACCTAGTGTTAGTGGCCATTATCCCAGTTAATAGATAAACAAGAAAATCCCCAATGGTGTGGGACTATAAATGCCACTAAACAACAAAGTAAAAAATGATAAACTTTATTTATACAAAGAAAAAAGGACATACAAATGACTATATATACACACACATTGGTGAACAACAAGGCTGGTTAAAAATGCATGCAATAACAGATCATATACCAATCAACATTGAAGACACTCAGGTACACATGGTGGAGTGAGCCCGGAAAATGACCCTACGCGTTTCGGGTAGCACACCCTTCTTCAGGGGTCAACCAAAGTTCCAAACACTCAATGTGCCCTAGAAGTCTTCATAGGAGATGGGAATGATCTGTCGTTTAAAATGGTAAAAAATACAGAGGAGAAGGAATGCCAAGTTCCAATATAACCCATCAAGGGCAAATGTAAGAAAATATGAAGAATAGTAGCTGTGCTAGGGGTCCCAAAGGTGCCACGATGATCCAAAGTGGCTCAACAAAGACTGCTCCAGAGAAGTCCTTACTGGCTTGTGTAGAAAAGTATTGTCAGCCTGTAGAAGATTAGTAGTTGCAATGACAGAGGGTCATACGGTGTGGAAAATGAGTATCAATCCAATATATAGAGTATTAGAAGTATGGGTGTCTGTCATCTCGTACTGGAATAGGCAGCCCCTACATGCAGTGAGACCATGGAGAACAAATGCAGCCACCCTTTAACAGCACAACAAGGATCACAGCAGCATAAAAATGAACTTAGAGATTTGGAGGAGGCTGAGAGCAATAGAAGGTACCTTTCTGTGCCCTGATATGTAATATGTGTAGCGCAATTGATGTTTTTATATGTACGCTCTCCTCAAATGTGTTTATATTCACGTGTGCATGTATTTAGGGCAGGGAGGGGGAGGGGGGCTCCAAACATAATTTTTTTTTTTTTTTGGGGGGGGGGGGTTGAGCTGCATTGGTGTGTCTTTATTTTTTTAGACTTTGAACTTTTTTTTTTGCCAAAAGTCCTTTATGTGACACTATTCTGTTGTTACAGGTTCTCCTAATAAAACATTAGGGGTCTTTTCAACTTTTCAACTTGAAGCTAATGGGATGCAGAGCCATTTACTTCTTCCTTAATGGCCTTAGCGGCCGGGGAAAATCATATTTATACTCAAAGTGAGGTGATATATTATGATGTCACTTCCGGATTTTTACTAGGTAGGAGAGAACAGATGTGTGTTGGTCTTCCTCCCTTTCATCCAGTGACACCTGACATGCTGATCCTGGGTCTGCAGGTTGGGTATACCAAGGGTGTGTGGAAGTTATCAGGTGACTGTACAGATTGGGCACCCTATAGACAAAATTTGGATTGTCAGATTTATGTATATTCGTGTCTATTAGCTGAAGGGTTAATAAAAATAACTTTGTTAAACTGTTTTTCCAAGAAAAATGATTATCTTCTATCTGAATGGGTTCCTCAGTTTACTAGCTTAAAGACTCACATCCTACTAGTAAATACATTACTTTTGAAAATGGCGGTACGGGATATGAGGAGGAGGAAGAGTGCATTAGTGTGTGGCAACAGAGAAAAGGAGGAGCAAGCAATTATCTTAATTTTCTTTAAATGTGTTTGTTGTATAGTACAGTAATGGTGGTATGATCAAATGAGGAGGAGGAGCGTGAAAGGTCTGCTTAACTGTAGGTTTGCAGTGTTTGGTGAAGTGCTCTAAAATTCACATTATCTGAAGTAATTATCATGAATCCTTAGGAACTCCTTACATTCTTCCAAGAGCTTTCCCCTAAAAGTACAACATTTTCTGAGAGCATGTGGCTTGTTATGGATAGGACAGTAGTAATCTTGACCTATAAGTCTTCCCCTCCATCACTGTTGGCAGCAGCAGGTGAAATTTCTGTTTTTCTGACAGGGATAGCATCTCTAAAGTCCTTGTTCTTAGGTTCACTAGCCTTGTAGCTGTGAAGTTAGTAGCATTTATGTAAACAACAGAGAAGCTTGGCCTTCTTAGCATTGGCTTTATCTCCCATGCACTCAAAGAAGAGCCATAAGGAGGGACACATGGTGTTGACTTTTACACCTAGAACATGATGTGGTCTACTTTTATAGTACCTGGGGTTTAGGAGAAAACAGAGTAGGGGATGAGTTCAATTGCATGGAGGTTTCAGGTCTGGGGGTCTCAGAGCGTGAATCCCAGGAAGCGAGTGGCTGGTCCCAAGAAGTTTACTGACAATTTGCCAGTCTGGGTTCAGGGAGGTCCATGATGGATGCAAACAAGCGAAAAGAGCTTAACATCTTCTTTCGGTATAATGTTTAGTATGTCTGTTCAAACAGTTGGGCTCCTGTCTGTTCTCCAAGTCCAACAAACAAGCAAAGATACTGGAGTCAGTTACAATCCTTAACATACGGTATTTATAAATGTCAGTAAACATCCGAAAGTAGCATAAAGACTTATAATGTGTTTTGGCTAGATTGCCTTAATCAAAGATTTTATGCTCTAGCACCTTTGCTTGTGTGTTGGGGTCTGCAATGGCATGTAGGTCACTGCATTGGGTTTCAGCAACTTGGTAGGCAGAAAAGGAGCCAATGCACCAGGATGATCTGTGTGGTTGACTGTGCAAATTCTGCAAGTGAATGTACAATGGGATGGTGTACAGGATTTAAAGTGTCAATTGTGTTGTGTTCTGGATAAGGACAAATTGCAGGGTCCATTTTGCCGGATCATCAGGGATAGTCTAGGTGGGACAATGGGATTTTCCTTCATAGCTTTTTCAAACACTCCAAGCTTAGCTAAGGCTGCCACATCCTTGCTGTTTTTTTGTTTGGAGGACTTTTAACCATGTTTCTGCTCCAGCAGTCTTTGCTTCTGCATGAATCCTTGTGGATTGAGCTTAAGCATGAGCCAGTTTTCATGCAGCTTCAGCCATAAGAGCTACTTCCCCCCTCATGACAATAAACTTCCATCTTTATTAGAGTCCAGGTATGGTAGGGAGAAACAAGGAAAAAAGGGAGTAGGGGGACTCTAGGGGATATAATCTACCAAACCTGGGTATATATCCACTGAAGAGGATTTATTAAAATAACAATATTTTATTTGTACAAAAAATTATGTTTAAATCAATAAAACACATACAATCGGATTGTTGATACATATGCATGAAAACATCAAATAATTGGAATATATACAATGTGGTTCACTGACGGATCAACGGGTTTCGCTGGTAAAGCTTCTTCAGGATCCAACAGGTATGTACATATCACAAGTAAATGTAAAGCATCAAGATATCCATCGCTTAAAATGAACAGACATCTGTGAGGTATAGTGAGGGGTGATGTCGCCTTCCAACCCGTTGCATTCAGGGTATAAGAGAAGAAAAACACTCAAGGAGCTCTCCTGGTAGAGAAAACATTCTTTACAGTAAACAGCTGATAGGTGGGAGAAAATCCACCCTGCCTGGAATCAAAATCTGATGAGGCCAATGAAAAAATAGATAAAAAGTCTCCAGGATACCCAAAATCCTCAGATCATCAAAGTTGATAAGAGTACCCGTCCGCAAGCAAGGACAGCCAGGGAGAGAAGTGGCACCTATATAGATATCCATCACACACGTCCCACAGGGGAGAAGTATGTCATACTTCTCCCCTGTTTCATTAGCCTCATCAGATTTTGATTCCAAGCAGGGTGGATTTTCTCCTGCTTATCAGCTGTTTACTGTAAAGGATATTTTCTCTTCCAGGAGAGCTCCTTGAGTGTTTTTCTTCTCTTATACCCTGAATTCAACGGGTTTGAAGGCGCCATCACCCTTCACTATACCTCACAGATGTCTTTTGATTTTAAGCGATGGATATCTTGATACTTTGCATTTATTTGTGATATGTACATACCTGTTTGATCCTGAAGAAGCTTTACCACGAAACGCCTTGATCTGTCAGTGAACCACATCGAATATATTCCAATTGTTTGATGCTTTCATGCATATGTATCAACAATCCGATTGTATGCGTTTTATTGATTTAAACATAATTTTTTGTACAAATAAAATATTGTTATTTTATTAAATCCTCTTTAGTGGATATGTGGCACACTCAAATCCCCTATGCTCAGGTTTTCTAAATTACATCCCCTAGAGTGCCCCTACTCCATTTTTTCCTTGTTTCTCACTACCATACCTGGACCCTACTTACTTCCCATTTACATTTCGGGTACGGTGCCTGTGTTTGCCTAGCCTACCATTCTCCATACAGTTTCCAACTTCCATCTTTACTTCTTCTTCAGTGTGGGCTGTTAAGAGCTGAATACTTACTTAAGATCAATGTGAGAAGAATATTTTTCTTAAAGCTGAGTTCCACTGGTTTTCATGTGTATTAAAAATCAGCAGCTACAAAAAATTTTTGCTGTGGACTTTTAATAAACACACACTCACCTGTCCCACAGTGCAGCGATGCGACAGGTGGGAGCCCCAGATCTCTCCCTCTTCTCCCCCCATTGCCGGCATCACTACTGTAATCACCCGGTTGTGACAGCTTGCGGCTTCAGTGTACAGTGTGAAGTGCACAAAGTAGAGAGTTGCAGCAGCACAAGCAGTGACAAGGAGCTACCTCAGCCAGTGAAGGGTTAGAGGGAGCTGTTCAGTGATTTTTGAGCTACGCCAAGTATTAGGAGTCAAGAGTTCTACAGTCCTGGAGCTTCTGAGCTAACAATCCAAGTTAAAGTCGAGGTTTCAGCACTAATTCATTCAAGCAGCATTTAAAGCATCAGGAAGCGCTGATCGGCATTCAGCTGGCACCAAGACAGCGTTAGTGAGCATATTTTGTACAAAGTCCCAGTTAAGCCTAGAAGAGCCAGAGGAGTATCCCACTAATTCCCTTCTCCCATCCCCTAAATACAATAAAACAAACAAAGCAAAGATGCCGGAATGGTCATTGTCTCAGTTCTCACACCTGGGTTCACAACTTAAATGTGTTGGAAGTGTTACCGGTACTGATGGCAGACCCACCTCAGGCCCAAGGCCTGGAAATATTGCTATATATATATATATATATATATATACTGCTTCCACCAATAAAAAATAAAACATCCTTTTTATTGGTGGAAGAAGGGTATTTATATATGCGTGTGATTGTTGATACTATTTTCTTTCAATATTGACATATGTAAAGATATTTTGTATTTACTTAAAGTATAACTAAGCCTCGGTTCACACTTATGCGATGCGGGAAGGCTGCGAATCCGCAGCCTGTTCCCGCATCGCAAACGCACCCCCGGCAGTTCACACTGCCATATGCGATACGCTGGGGGTGTCAATGTAATCTTAACGACACCCCCAGTTTGATCGCATATCGCAGTGCGATCTTGCAGTTCGCACAGGATCGGATCGCACAAGTGTGAACCGCTGTGCGATCCGATCCTGATGCGGCTGCAAAAAAGGGTCCTGTGCGTGTTTGCTGCGGGTGCGGTGCGAATTTAGCCATACAAAGTGTATGGCTAAACTCGCACCGCACAGCCGATCGCATGTAATGAAGGAGCAGTGCGCTCCGACATTACATGCGAACGCCGCAGCCACATAAGTGTGAACCAGCTCTATAGGAAAAACTTTTTTTTTTACTTTTGGATAGGGTGGAGAGGAATTAGAACACCTATTAGGTTTTTACTGCTGCCTGTGCCCTCGTGGAAGCGGAGTTCCACCCAAAATTGGAACTACCGCTTTATGTTTTCCGGACCCCCTGACATGCCACATTTGGCATGTCATTTTTTTCTGGAGGGGGAGCGGGTACCTCGTTTTGCGTAAGTGTTGTGCGGGCGGCACTGCAGGAGCTTTGTTTTAAGGTAAGTATTTCATAAAGAGCTAGCATGCAATGCATGCTAGCTCCTTATGCCTTTGCCTTTCAGGTTTTTAATTTTTTGGAGGTTTACAACCTCTTTAACTGAAACTAGACACATCAATTTTATATTATACCACTGGGTGGCACTCTTATACAGTTATTAACCATCACAGAGCCCTTATAGTATAAAACAGCTATTGATTATCATGTACATTGAACTTTTATTTCTTAATTTGGGTCAAAAGTATACAATTTCTCATCCTTATTGTCAAAATAACTAAAATATGTTCAGTGATAGGAGCAAATTGAAATCATGACAAAGAAAACTCACAATTTTAAAATTTTAATCACTTAGGCAAAATTTGCTGGAAAAAAAATGTCTACACTTTTTTTTTCTTTCTTTAGAAGTGTTTTTTGGGGGACTTTATTTAAAGTGATTGTAAAGTCTTGTTTTTTTTTTTTTTTTTTTTTGACAATAACGAACATGTTATACAGCTTTCCTGTTTGATGGTTTTGCACAGAGCAGCCCAGATCCTTCTTCTCTCAGGTCCCTTTTTGGCTCTCCTGGACCCTCCCCCCGTTGAGTACCCCCACAGCAAGCAGCTTGCTATGGGAGCACTCAAGCCGAGCTGCAGCTCCCTGTGTCCATTCAGACAAGGAACAACGGCATGCCCCCCCCCCCCCTCTCTCCTGATTGGCTCACTGAATTTAATTGACAGCAGCCGTCTCAGCCAATCAGGAGGGAGAGTCTTGGGCAGCCAAGACACCCCTGCAACATTGCTGGATAGAGATTGGCTCAGGTAAGCATCAGGGGTGCTGAGGGGGGCTGCTGCACACAGAAGGCTTTTCATAGAATGCATTAAGATAAAATACCTTCTGACTGTGCAACCAATTGAAGGTGTTTTAGTTTAGTTTTAGTTTAAGTGATCTTTGCATTTTTGTTTACCCTTCTATTTGTGTGTATATGATTATTTAGGAACTGCCCTTTAAAATTTGTATTTTTACTTTTTTTCTGTATGTTTTTCCTTCTGTGAAAAAAACAAAAATAATAAAGCTAATGAGGGGACTTTTTGACTTAAGAATAGGTCCACAATAGTTAAAAGTGCACTGCTCAAAAAATCAAAGGAACACTTTTTATTCAGAGTATGGAATCAAGTCATTTAAACTCCTGGGATATTGATCTGGTCAGTTAAGTACAAGAGGGGATTGTCAATCCATTTCAGCTGCTTTGGTGTTAATGAAATTAACTAGCAACAATAAGATCACTGACATTCACATTTTTTTTCCCTACTCATCTTTTTTGCTGGTTTTTACTAGTTTTGCATTGGGCTAGGTCAGTGTTACTACTGGTTGCATGAGGCGATACCTGGACCCTATAGAGGTTGCACAGGCAGTTCAACTCCTTCATGATGGCACATCAGTACATGCCATTTTCAGAAGGTTTGCAGTGTCTCCCAGTATAGTCTCAAGAACATGGAGGAGATTCCAGGAGACAGGCAGTTACTCTAGGACAGCTGGACAGGGCTGGACGGGGCCGTAGACGGTCCTTAACCCATCAGCAGAACCGGTATCTGCTCCTTTGTGCAAGAAGGATCAGGATAAGCCCTGCCAGAGCCCCACAAAATGACCTCCAGCAGGCCACTGGTGTGAATGTCTCTGTCAAAACAATCAGAAAAATCTTCATCCATCACTTCATGAGGGTGGCCTGAGGGCCAAATGTCCTCTAGTGGGCCCTGTGCTCACTGCCCGGCACCGTGGAGCTCAATTGGAATTTGCCATTGAATACCAGAATTGGCAGGTCCACCACTAACGCCCTGTGCTGTTCACAGATGAGAGCAGGTTCACTCTGAGCACATGTGAGAGATGTGAAAGGGTCTGGAGAAGCCATGGAGTACGTTATGCTGCTTGTAAAATCATTCATCACCACCACCCGGTTTGGTGGTGGGTCAGTGATGGTCTGGGGAAGCATATCCATGGAGGGATGCCCAGACCTCTACAGGCTAGACAATGGTACCCTGACTGCCATTAGGTATTGGGATGAAATTCTTGGACCCATTGTCAGACCCTACGCAGGTGCAGTGGGTCCTGTGTTACTCCTAGTGCACAACAATGCCCAACCTCATGTAGTGAGAGTATGTAGCCAGTTCTTGGAGGATGAAGGCATTGATGCCATTGAATGGCCCCCCAATTCTTGCCTGACCTAAATCCAATAAACCACCTCTAGGACATTATGTTTCGGTCTATCCGACCCCGCCAGGTTGCACCTCAGTCTGTTTAAGAGCTCAGTGATGCCTTGGTCCAAATCTGGCAGGAAATACCCCAGGATACCGTCCGTCGTTTCATTAGAATCATGCCCCAA